>NC_135953.1:84509886-84846285 GCF_053455715.1 Rhinoraja longicauda | reverse complement strand
CTGACCTCCTCCACAGACACACTCCAACCCGTACCCTCCGCTCTGCTGCTGCTAACCTCCTGTCCCCCCCCATCTGGACCAAACTCAGATCCTGGGGTTCAGGGCTTTCTCCATCGCTGCTCCCACACTCTGGAACTCACTACCCCAAATCGTCAGAGACTCCTCCTCACTCACCTCATTCAAAACATCACTGAAGTCTCACCTGTTCAGCACTGCCTTCAATCACTGACCGTCACCTCACCTTCTTTTTCCTTTTTCTGTTCGTTTACTTATTTATCTATTTATTTTATTTTCTATGTTTTAGTAAACCCTGTAAAGCGTCTTTGAGTGTTTAGGAAAGCGCTATATAAATGTAATGCATTATTATTATTATTATTATTACAGTCAGTAAAAGCAGTTTTCCTTATGTGTAGAAAGGAACTGCAGATGCTGGTTTATACCGAAGATAGACACATAGTGCTGGAGTAACTCAGCAGGACAGGCAAGCATCTATGGAAAAAAAGGGTGCGTGACATTTCGGGTCAGGACCTTTATTCAAACTCTGGAAATGTCCTTATATTCTGGAAACCATCTTCAATATGCACAGATGGTGTTAAATAGTGACGGATGTCACACAAATGCAGATTTTTTAAAGCATGGTATCTATTTCCTCACAAGAGGGTTAATAGTCAAAGCACCTCTACCTCAAAAGGTGGATCTAATTGAATGGCAGTAATCAGAAGACAGAGATTTATGTTAATTTGCAAAAGAACAAGATGAGTGATGAAGAGATCTATTTTTGCTATGAACTACTATATTGAGGAAAGCACAGATGACTAGGTGATGAAAACAGATTAAAAAGATAATTGAATAAATAATTGTTAAGGAAAAAAATCAGTGTGCTGGAAAGAGGAGGTGAATGGAATGAGTTGAACACTCTTTTGTACTGTTATGTATTATACCACAAATTTAATGTGGTAGCTCACTATTTACCAGCAGTTATGCCCACATGCCTTGGCTCTATGCTCCGCCTGATGCAGCCACACATATGACACTACCTGCTGAGGTTCTATCTGTCTCTGGTGTTGCGAAGTATGGGCCTGGCACAGATGCCACACAATGTGCCAGTCCAGCTGGACATTGCCGCACCATCTGTTGTTTGTGGAAAGGTTCTTCCGGACCAACACCTTTGACCACGTCCATCGGGCTGTGGTCAGCACGGAACGTCCTGCAGGCACTGCAGGGAAATTACTCCATGGATCCTGTGGCGTGGTTCCCAGAGCAGACTACCCAGCTTGTCTAGCGAAATGCCTCATCGCCAGAACTCACCAACAAGCACCAATACCTGGCTTAGCTGGCGGTGAGGGGAGCCCTCCCAGTGAGATCCTTCCTGCACCATCGGAACCTCACTACCAGCGACGGCTGCTCTAGAGAGAGGAGACGGTTGCTCACCTCTTCGCAGAGTGTGGATTTGAAAAAAGAGGCTGGAGAGGTTTGCAAGGGTCCCTGTCACGATTTATTCTGAACTGCTCCGTCACAGAGGACGCATTCAGAGACTGACATCGAGTGCTGCTGGAAGGTCATCAACTCGGTGAAAGATGCTCTTTGGTCTGCCCGAGCTTTGTTGACCTCCCAGCAGAGTGAGATATCCGTTGCCGAATGTTGCCGACTGGCCCGCTGCAGACAGCAGGAGTACATGCTGAGGGACACACTGAAGCCAATCCCTCAAAATAAGGGAAGGGATTCCACGCCAGTGGGCCACATGAGTGGCAAGGGTGGGGGTAATTTTATGTAATTGGCATATTGAATGTATGTATTGATGTATATATAGCCTCTGAGAATGTCGGATGGAGTTTTGGAAGGAACATGTTTTCTATATATTTATTTCTCAAATAAAGTATATTTTGAAAAACAAAAATTACCGGCAGTTATGTCATATGAGCAGACTGCCCAGCTTGTCTGGCAAAATGCTTCATCACCAGATCTCGCCAACAAGCACCAAGACCTGGCTTGGCTGGTGGTGAGGGGAGCCCTCCCAGTCAGATCCTTCCGGCACCGTCGGAACCTCATTACCAGTGCACGCTGGACATGGCGGCAGGGTGTGGTGGAGACGCCCATCAAAAATAAGGGAAGGGATTCCACACCAGTGGGCTACACGAGTGGCAAGGGTGTGGGGTAAAATTGTGTGATTTGTGTAAACGGTATTGAATGTGAGCATAGCCTCTCAGAATGTTGGATGGAGCTTTGTAAGGATCATGTATTGTATATATTTATTTCTCGAATAAAGTCTATTTTGAAAATTAAAAAGTTATGTCACATGCAGATACTTTCCGATGCAGTAAAGTGAGTTGTAAAAAGACAGTTACACATTTAAGATAAGATTACATTATTCTCCTTAAATATCGTTAAGTATAAGTGTACACATGGATGAAAACAACAATGTAGTTGGTTTTAGTTACTTAGTACAGTGGCTTTAACAAAAACCCCACAAGAAAATACCGCTACAATTTGTTAATCCAGCATTAATAATTATCACCAATGAATCAACCCATGACAATGTGAGGCTGCAGTTGATTATAAATTGAGCTAATCCTATTATTGTCACAGTTGAAATTACTTCCTACTGTTCCTACAGAAGTAGACCTGGAAATTAAGTAGGGTACATTAAGAATCTCTTAAACTAATATAGATACAGTGGGAAATAAAAATTAATCACTAGAGCTGGAAGGCTTTTGAGGAAATGTCTGTTTCAGACATGCTTCCTTTAGGTTACAATGAAGTCTGGGATTTCCTAATCAGTCTGAATGCTGCACACTATCCAACGTCTGATTAGTTCCATACATTGCCAACATTTGAGCAGCTTGTGCTGCTGTGTCGAGAGGGTAATATGAGTGTTTAAGTAAATACATCGAAAGAAAGCACATCACACTAAATGTGAAGTAGTTGACCTCTGCATGCCTGTTGGTTGCTCAACGACAGCCCGAAGATCTTCAGCCCCTGCTTCACTTTGAGGGACAGGATCAAAAAGGTTTTGGGGAACGTGTAAGTACCACAGTGCTCTTAGGGGCCGGCGTGAAACCAACGATGTGAATTGCAATGGTAATCAATACTGACAGTTTACCATCTTATCAAGATGAATAGACTGACATTACTGCCAGTACATAGCGAGCCGCCACTTTAAAACACATAGTACAAAATTAAGCAGCGTAAAAGAGCAATAGATTGAGATTGACTGCAGCAAGTGAAGCATTACACACACCCTGGTTTACATTGGTGGTGCCGAAGTAGAAATGATCAAGAATAAATATCACCATCAATTTGTCCTGGACAAGCCACACCAAAGCCATTGACAAGAAAGCTCACCGATTCCTTAGAAGGCTTAGGAAATTTCGTCTGTCCCTGAACTCCTACTGGCCACAGAGATGTTAACATTGTTAAAAGATCCGGCGGCACGGTGTTAATGTGCGGGGATCGCTGGGTGGCGTGGACTCGGGGGGCCGAAGGGCCTGGTTCCGCGCTGTATCTCTAAATCTAAATCTAAAAATCTAAAATCCCTGGGAAAGTCAGCTGATGGCTAGCTACTTAAAATTGGATTGGACTACGATAGTGGGAGGTAAGATTAGAAATGGAACAGGATGCTAATCTTTGCAGGTCTATTGAAGCTGCATCTTGCTGGGAGAGAGAACAAAGGATTGTCTAAGTTTCATCAAATCACTCTCTAAGATATGGTGGAAAAAGTGACAGAAGTGCTGCAAGTGTTTTATTTCCAACTTCTCTCTATTCCAATGAGATGTCCTCCACCTGACAAACATTAGAGTGCAAAGACATAAACAATGCCCCCAAGTCCCTCGTGCAGTCAGGCAAGTTGTAGTTCAGCGTTTAGATGGAGTTTGTGGTGGTCAACGGGAAGAAGCTGCTCCTGAACCTGGATGTTACAGTTTTCAGGCTCCTATACCTCTTCCCGATGGCAGGAGTAAAATGACGGCATGGCCAGGGTGGCGTGGGTCCCTGATGATGCTGGCAGCCTTTTTTGAGGCAGCACCGCCTGCAGATCCCTTAGATGGCGGGGAGGACAGTACCCTTGATGGGCTGGGCAGTGTTCACCACTTTCTGCAAACTTCCTCATTGCAGGGTGTTCGAGTTGCTGAACCAGGCCATGATGCAACCTATCAATACACTCGTGATTGCACTGGGGACTAAGGGGCATTGTTTTTGTCTCGACTGATCGGCTGAGAATTTCCTGCATTATCTATTTTAATTCCATCTATCCTATCTTTTTCAGTCCTGGCAACATCCATATAAATCTCCTCTGTACTTTGTCCACTAAATTCACCTCCTGCCTGTGATGTGGTGATCAGATAAAGAAAGCCCAACAATGCCTCTACTTCCTTCAAAGATTGAGGAGATTCGGTGCGGTGACATAATAGTTTCATGACATTCAACAGGTGCATGGTAGAAAGATGTTGACAGGTTGCATCACGGCCTGTTTCGGCAACTTGAACACCCAGGAATGAAAAAGGCGTCCAGCATTATTAAGGACCCACAACTCCCTGCTTCATTTCACTCCTGCCATCGGGAATATGGAATAAGAACCTAAAAACTGTAATGTCTAGATTCAGCAGCAGCTTTTTCCCAACAACCGAAGAATCATGCTATTAAACACAACGAACTCCAACTAAACTCCGAACTATAAACTGCCTTGATTAGAGTAGGGACTTGGGGACTTCATTGTTTTTATTTTTGCAATAAATTGTTTGTATGTTTTTATATATTGAACTTTTTATTGGTTTCTTTTATTATTTTATTGTGGCGTCCACTGAGTACTATGTTTACATATCAGTTGTGCTGCTGCAATATCAGATGTATTGATATTTCACTTTATTACATTTCTGAAAAAAAATATCTTGGACTACATTTATATTTTGTGCGGACTAAGATAATATTTGGGGATTTTCATGTGAAACCACTCTTCCTTAAAGCTGTCGATCTCTGTTAAGTTCCTTCCACAGCGATCATGAGTAGATGTTTGGTTGGTAATGGGGTGGGGGGGGGGGGGGGGAGGGAGAAGAAAGGAAAAGAAAATTGTGATTAGTCATCGAGTGAAAGGTTAAGATCAGGCTGAATACTAGGCAGAGGCCATGAAGAGTGTAGGCTGATGTGTTTATTGAAAGGAGGAATGAACTGAAGCACAGAAAGGAAAGTGAAGCTGTGTGCTGAGGCCTTCCTGTGGGAGTGGAAACAGGGCAGCACTGGCGGCATGGAGTGATGACTATTATTGTGAGAAAAAAAATGCGGGGCAGAGCTGGTTACAGCAAAATGAGAAAATATGCAAAGCTCAGATGATTATCGATCCCAACCAGGGATTAAACTTGTAACTGCTGACAATCACTTTGCCAATCTTCTGGCAGACCTTTGAGCCTTCATTCACCACAATGTCCCTGCAGCTTTTGATCGGCCCACTTGCATTTCATCTTTACTTTTGATAGCCAGGTTTAGTGGAAATTCTTCACTGTGCTCCAATCCAAAAATGTTTTGCCTCATACATATTTAGCTTATCCACTAATTGCCAGATCTGCCTCAAATGTATCAAACTTCATCAGACCACACTCTCTGCTGCCAAAACCAATCAATTCTTTATAAAAATTCTGGTGGAAATTTTTTCCTAGGTTTTTTCCTCCCATTTTAAACTGCCTTCTCTTTCCCCTATACTCCCCTTCATTACAATCAAGGAACTCATTGCTTTTTGCTTACTGGTTCACCTGACACTCACTACAGCTTACCCTTGACTCCCACCCATATATTCCCCTTAGGCCCCAGCTACGCTCCCCGTCCATTCCCTACCATCCTCAATTTAAGTGATAACCACTCCTCTAAATTATGCTGTACATATTTCCTTATGACATAGATCTCTATTCAGCTCCTCGAGTCGGTGCTAGCCAGTTCTCTCTCCCCAGCATTAATATCTTCACTGTCAGGTTTCCTGACCTTGCCGACCCTCCAATCATAAGAAAACTCCACCCTTGTTCTGCTGTCCTCATTAACGAGTGGGCCATTTACAAGGAGGTAAGGGTCAGTAAGGGAGGGAAGTATCTAAGGGAGATGAATTTATGCCTCTCCTTCAATCTCTCTGATCCCCCAAGCTCTTTGATAATGAGGTCACCTCCCATGTTTGAGTTTCCTTTCATCCTGTGCCATCCCACACAATCAATAGAAAGAAAATGGCAAATATTTATGTTGAAGGAAACATGTTTTAGTACAGGATATTTTAGTACAAGAATCACATAATGTTAATATTTAGAGTCACTCAACAATAAGGGGAGCAAATGTTATGTTAGTATTTATCATGAGTGTGTGAAGTGCCAGAGGGAAGACATATTGCTTCAGCGCATTGATGAGGCCATACCTGAACAAATGTGTACACTTTTAGTCTCCTTATCTGAAAAAAGTTCTGCTTGTCTTGAGGGCAGCTTATTTCAATAAATTGAGTCCTGGATGAGATGATGGCCTATAAAAAATAATGGGGTTGGGTGTTCACTTACTACCTGGAGATTCGAAGGAGAGGCAAACTTGTTGAAGTATATGAGAATCTGAAAGGAAACAGTTCTAATAAACGGTCTTTGGCCTGAAATGTTCCATGGATGGAAAGTGCCCTTCAGAGTACTTCCCGCATGTTCTGTTTTCATTTAAGCATCTGAGGGGTTTGCCAGTGTGGATGTTGGGAGGTTGTTTCTGTCAATAAAATCATCTAGAACTAATGGGCGTAGTGCCAGGATTAGCGGGTCAGACATATGGACAAAGAACAATGTCTGTGCCAAACAAGACGCCAAGACCAACTCTTACTTTTGTGCTGAGGTCAAGGAATTTTTTCACTCAAAGAGTGTGAATCTTTGGAACACAATCTTTGGATTACAAGTGCTGATTCATAATCACAGATACGATTCATATATTTTTAGAATCCAAAGGAAGTGATAGGGGTAGGGATCTGATATAAAAATGGGGTTGCAGAAGTAGATCAATGATGGTCTTCTGGAAAAGCAGAGTAAGCTGGAAGGGTCACATGGCCAACACCCTGCTCCTACATAGAGCCATACAGTGTGGAAATAGGCTCTTTGGTCCATCTTGCCTGCATGCACCAACATGCCCCATCTACTCTAGTCCCACGTGCCTACCTCTGGGCCATATTCTTCTAAACCTAGTTCAAATGTCTTTTAAAAGTTGTGATAGAACCTACCTCAACTACCTCCTCTGGCAGCTCATTCCCACCACCCTTTGTATAAAAAAGTCACCCCTCAGGTTCCTTTAAATCACCACTCATCTTAAACCTATGTACTCTAGTTTATTATTCCCCTCATGATCTTGTACACCTCTATAAGATCATCCCTCAACATCCTGCGCTCCAAGGAATAAGGTTCTAGCCTGCTCAACTGCTATAGCTCAGGCCTTTGAGTCCTGGCAACATCCTCGTAAATCTTCTCTGAACCCTTTCCTGATTAACAACATATTTTTGATAACAGGGTGACCAGAACTGAACAATACTCCAAATGTGGCCTCGTACAATTGTAACATATCTTCCCAACTTCTAAACTCAATACTCTGACTGATGAAAGCCTTCTCACCCACTTTATCTACCTGTGACGCCACTTTCAAGGAACTATGTACCTGCACTCCTAGATGCCTCTGCTCTACAACACACCCCAGGGCCCTGTCATTCACTGTGAAGGACTTGTTATGGTTTGACTTCCCAAAATGCAACATCTTGTGTTCTTTGAATGAAGGTGCCTGCTTCTTCCTCAGCAGTATTGAACACCATTACAAAGAGATATGAAGAGAATTCTTCATGTAAAATATTTCCTTATTTCCCCAACCTTTCAGCAGCCTTTAACACAATTCACCAAACAATCTTTCTCTACCATTCTTTTGCTGTCGTAAACAATCGGATTGCCCTGGTTTGATTCCATTTAACCAGCCTGACCACAGTTAAATGTGTTTCTAGTAATGGCTTTCCACTTCGAACCAACACCTTCAGAGCATTCAAGAATCGATCCTAAAAGAGAAGGAAGGTTGGTGTAGAATTGCAGGGCAGGGAAACAGCAACTGCAAAGAGGGAACAATGGTGTGAATAGTTTTAAGGGAACAAGAGGAGACTCTCGTGCATTGTGAGCTTGGAAAAGGGCATCAGGATCAGTAAGGGAAAAGTAAGGTAAGTATGCGAGGGAAGGTGAAGGGCTGCTCTCAATTTCTGGTGATAAAGAAGTCCACGAACTTCTTCCAGGAGGAGCCAAAGATAAGCCACATAAGAAGACAGATTTTAAAGGGAAATGGCAAGGGATTTTTCTTCACATTCCAGAATGATCATGCAAAGTAGATTTGGCGGAGGAGAGCTGCTGCCAATAATACGTGATTGCTTCTAATGTCACCAGAATAGGATACCAGGATGACTAATATGGCAGGAAGCAGGGAGACTGAATTGCTGACTGTCTGGTGTGTAGCCCACTGCTATCAATTACTTTCCAGAATATTTCACAGATTTCATGAAGCTGCTCTTAATGTAAGATTCTTAAAGGCCTGTCCCACTTAGGCAATTTTTTAGGCGACTGCCGGCGACTGTCAAAGTCGTAGCAGATCGCCAAAATTTTCTTTTACCCAATGACAATGACCACGACAATGCCGAGTCAAGTCGAGATTACACCGTCTTCGGCAACATCGCAAAATTCCCACGCTGTCAATGCTTCTCCGGCATCCTAATTTTCACTGAAATCACTGACAAGTCGGTAAGTACTTGAGAGTTTTGAAATATAACATCTTGCCCGGGTTACTTGAAAACCAAGCTTCACGGTAACAAGGCATAAGCTGGATTGACGTCCAGTTTACTATTAGCATTATTAAGAAATTTAATTTAAAAAGTGGTTAAATGGATTTTTGTGATGAGTGTGGGGATTCTTTGAAAATGTACGGGAGATGCATATCTGGTGTCTGGGTTGCATATCTGGGTTGGGAGCCTACTTTAAATGTAATTGTTGATGGCCATAAACATTGCAAAAATTGCCACGCTTACCTGGCCTCTAATCTACCTGCCAAATGGCCTGACGGTAAATAGATTGGTTAAACACAAGTATTTTATGGTATCTTCAAATGACTTTTCTTAATTTAATATTACGTGCTTCTAAATGCATCTAAGACATCCTAGCAAACCTGGGGACAGCATGCGACAGCGCCCGCAATAAGCTACGATACCTGGCGACAAGCCAGCTGTCGCCGAGAAATTTCACTCCGGTTGATTTCTCAGCGACACGCTGAGATCCACTACGATTCTTGCAAGACTCCTCACGATCATGCCCGCGACACCCGGCGAACTGTCGGCGACAGCCTAGTTGCCGGCAGTCGCCTTAAAATCGCCTAAGTGGGACAGGCCCTTTAGTCAAGCTGTTAAATAATGCCGCAACTAAAAGAAGCCAAAACTCTGCCATAGGTTTATATAACAGATAACATATAAGACTGGCTATACCAAAATGTATCAGCTATATATCACTCAGTTGTAAAACAGTTCTACTGCTTTGAGTCTGAAGAACTGCCCCAACCAGAAACATCACCTATCCATGTTCTCCAGAGATGTTGCCTGACCCACTGGGTTACTCCAGCATTTTGTGACATTACAGTCAATTTCTTCCTTTGGCAAATCAAATTAATACCCACCTCCATTCAAACAGTCCTACTTGTTTAGTTATAATGAAATGGAACTCGCCAGTGTCAAGCCTACAGGATCTATATGCTTCCCGTACCATTCCAGATGTGAGTGTAATTGGGTAGCGTTTTACATTAGCACCTGCCTTTTTTAACTCTTGGGGCTTCCTCTTTGTCAACATAGATGAAATGATGCTGTGCAGCTTAATCTCAACTTCCAGTGAGTGTATATTCACAAAATAAAAATGATCATAAATCAGGATTAATTGATAGTAAGTGGTTTAATTTTGCTTGGTAGCACAGTCTAATAATATACTTGCACAAATCAGCAACAACATATGCTTACAACACAAAGTGCTTGAGTAACTCATTCGGTCAGGCAGCATCTCTGGAGGACATGGAAAGGTGACTTTTCCGGTTGGGATCCTTCCTTAGAATGATTGTAGTGGTAGGGGGGAGAAAGTAACTAATTATGTTTATGTAGTTTGAATATATTAAAACGGTCTAAGAAGCAAAGTGGCATCACTAAAATCATTCACTGAACTGCAGAGTAAAAGAATGTCAAATGATCACGAACTTGGTTCCAGAGAATGGCACAGTAGGCAGCATAGTGATGCAGTGTTAGAGTTGCTGCTTTACAGCGCCAGAGACCTAGGTTGATCATGACTATGGGTAATGTCGGTACGGAGTTTTCATGTTCTCCCTGCGACCGCATGGGTTTTCCCCAGGTGCTCCGGTTTCCTCCCACACTCCAAAGACATACAGATTGGTAGGTTAACTGGCTTTCGTCAAATGGTAAATTGTTCCTCGTGTGTAGGATAGAGCTGGTGTCTGGGATGATTGCTGGTCGGATTGGACTCGGTGGCCGATGGGCTTGTTTTTGAACTGTATCTCTAAAGTCTAAAGTCTAAAATCTAAAGTAAAGAACGGTATACAAGGAGTCATTTCAAGAATGAAAGGGAGGTATTAAGGTGGAGAAGCAAAACCAGAACTCATGCAACCTCAGGCACAGCCAGCAAATGTTCAATGTTTGGAAATGTGGACGTTTGAGAACCAGAGTTAGGCAGCAAAGGAGGGTGACGAGGCTGGAGGAGATAATACAATTTGAGAAGGGCAAATCATGAAAACAACTGAATACAATAATGATACATCTCAGTCTATCCATGGCAGACAAGAATGCTATATTTCAAATATGAGGGCACTCGCCATAGATCATGAAAGGTCAACAGGCTGAAACATTAACTCTGTTTCTCGGTTCACAGTTGCAACTCAACCGACTGTTTCTCCAGTATTTTCTGTTTATATTGTAATTGCAAGACAAGCTTTGTGAGAATATTAATCTGAATATTCTGAACCCGAATGTGGAATGTTCAGCCATGGTTTGCCTACAGTAAGCGTGCGGCCTGTTGTCCCATTGACGGTAATTTAATGAGAGAAGAAGGAGAGGTCGATGGAGGATGAGTGGGAAATAAAAATGGGATTAATTAATATCGGAGAAGATGCAGAGTGCTGGAGTAGCTCAGTGCATCTGTCAGCGGGCTCAGAAATGGAAAGGACTCGAATGCAGGCTCACTGAGAAGTGCTGAAGAAAACCCAAAATCCAAACTCGAATGGAACCGAAAGATATCGACCTGGAACCGACGGAACTCAGAACCGCTATCAAACAGACAGAATGCAGAACTACTCTCGAACCGACAGAATGCAGAACTGATTAGTCAGCACCCAATTGGTGATGGTTTCAGGTATTTAGACCAAGTGATAGATTAGGGGAGCAGATTAAATGCAGGTGTAACTCCTAATAGCTCAGGGGAAGAGTGTGGAAAGAGTCTCAAGTGTCTGGAGGCGTGGCAAGTGTGACAGGGTCAGGCAGCATCACAGGAGACCATCGATATGTGACCTTTTGGGTCTGGACCCTTCTTCAGATTGGTGAACTGCCCCAACCCAAAACATTGCCCATTCATGTTCTGCTGAGATGATGATCTACTCTAGCACTCTGTGTCTTCTTTTACGGGTAATTATAGACCAGTTAGTCTGACATCAGTGGTGGGGAAGATGCTGGAGTCAATTATAAAAGACGAAATTGCTGAGCATTTGGATAGCAGTAACGGGATCATTCCGAGTCAGCATGGATTTACGAAGGGGAAATCATGCTTGACAAATCTACTGGAATTTTTTGAGGATGTAACTAGGAAAATTGACAAGGGAGAGTCAGTGGATGTGGTGTACCTCGACTTTCAGAAAGCCTTCGACAAGGTCCCACATAGGAGATTAGTGGGCAAAATTAGGGCACATGGTATTGGGGGTAGGGTACTGACATGGATAGAAAATTGGTTGACAGACAGAAAGCAAAGAGTGGGGATAAATGGGTCCCTTTCGGAATGGCAGGCAGTGACCAGTGGGGTACCGCAAGGTTCGGTGCTGGGACCCCAGCTATTTACGATATACATTAATGACTTAGACGAAGGGATTAAAAGTACCATTAGCAAATTTGCAGATGATACTAAGTTGGGGGGTAGTGTGAATTGTGAGGAAGATGCAATAAGGCTGCAGGGTGACTTGGACAGGTTGTGTGAGTGGGCGGATACATGGCAGATGCAGTTTAATGTAGATAAGTGTGAGGTTATTCACTTTGGAAGTAAGAATAGAAAGGCAGATTATTATCTGAATGGTGTCAAGTTAGGAGGAGGGGGAGTTCAACGAGATCTGGGTGTCCTAGTGCATCAGTCAATGAAAGGAAGCATGCAGGTACAGCAGGCAGTGAAGAAAGCCAATGGAATGTTGGCCTTCGTAACAAGAGGAGTTGAGTATAGGAGCAAAGAGGTCCTTCTACAGTTGTACCGGGCCCTGGTGAGACCGCACCTGGAGTACTGTGTGCAGTTTTGGTCTCCAAATTTGAGGAAGGATATTCTTACTATGGAGGGCGTGCAGCGTAGGTTCACTAGGTTAATTCCCGGAATGGCGGGACTGTCGTATGTTGAAAGGCTGGAGCGATTGGGCTTGTATACACTGGAATTTAGAAGGATGAGGGGGGATCTTATTGAAACATATAAGATAATTAGGGGATTGGACACATTAGAGGCAGATAACATGTTCCCAATGTTGGGGGAGTCCAGAACAAGGGGCCACAGTTTAAGAATAAGGGGTAGGCCATTTAGAACGGAGATGAGGAAGAACATTTTCAGTCAGAGGGTGGTGAAGGTGTGTAATTCTCTGCCTCAGAAGGCAGTGGAGGCCAGTTCGTTGGATGCTTTCAAGAGAGAGCTGGATAGAGCTCTTAAGGATAGCGGAGTGAGGGGGTATGGGGAGAAGGCAGGAACGGGGTACTGATTGAGAGTGATCAGCCATGATCGCATTGAATGGCGGTGCTGGCTCGAAGGGCTGAATGGCCTACTCCTGCACCTATTGTCTATTGTCTATTGTCTATTGTCTATAAACCAGCATCTGCAGCTCCTTGTTTTGTAATTGATATTGGCATTGGTTTACTATTGTCACATGTCCTGAGATATAGTAAAAAACAGTTTTGTGTGCTATCCAGGCATACCATGGGTGAGTGCCAGGTGGTTTGTGGTCAGTCTGGACATGGTGGGCTGAAGGGCCTGATCCTGTGCTGTACCTCCTTCCCTGTGACTCTACAAGTGTTCTGCCTGGAAACTGTTGTGGCTGTGTGTACCAGGAATCCAGACCCAATGACTTGGACATTGCCCCGCAAGAAATTCAATGATTTTCATGAATTCATTTTAAATTATTTTACTGATGAGTCAATGTCAACATTTGAGTTTTCAAAGGTGCAACCCACCCTACTACGTACCTACATGAACTGCTCAACGGTCTGCTTCCCAAATCAAACCCACTGATAATCTCCCTCAGTCTGCATTCACAGCCAATATTTAAATGTTCCACATGATCCTCAGACACTTACCGCATCTACAGTTCCCAGACTCACATCTTGCAGCTTTCACACACTGTCGGCTTTTCAAACCAGCAGCCAAATGACAGGAATATGTTTCATGACACTGAACGATGCTCTCCTGCCGCTCTTTGCAGGAGACCCATGTAGAAACGGCAGTGGCTACCCAGCAGGGCACAAGCAGGGTCGCATCACTTTGCTCCCATGGCAGATGATAATCCAAGCCAAATACTTTAATGTTATTCTGTGCTTTGAAAAAATGCCTTAGAAACCTTGATGGTAATGGGTTCCCACTGACTTAATATTCAAATGTCAAAGTGTTTTGTAGAAACCCAATGTCCATCTTTGCTAGAGGAAACATGCATAGCTGGAAATTGCTTTATACTGATATATATTAAAACCTTCTCATCTCTACGTTATCCAGATTTATTTGGCTGCTATTTTTCCCTACCTTGTTACCTTACCCCACATATTGGTATCAACAGATTTCATGTCACTGCGAGTAGCATCTGTGTTACAAGCCCTGAAAGCAGTAGGATATCTAAAATAGACCCAGCATAGCTTCTCCGGTGAGATAGAATACTGTTCATTACTTTACAATATGAGGCAGCAGGTAATGTTTCAGTTAGCCAACTCAATTAGAATTAATATCAATGCAAATCAGTCCTGGTATTAAGGTAAAACAGCATCCAAAACAGAATTATGAATTCTGCATGCTATAAGATAGGTACAATATGCTGTACATATCCATCACTGATGCTACAAACGCACAGGGCCTCAATGTTTTTTAGACAATATCTCACCATACTCCTGTTCGGGAAACCTTTTAGAATGTCCTACATCACAAAAGATGCTCCATAAGTGGACGTTTTCTTGTATGTTATAGAAGCATCACAGATCAACTCATCACATGATTCTTAGATTATTGAATATTTGTATTTTATATCTTTCAGCTGTTATTTTTCCACATGGATCTTTTAAATTATTGAATAAAACCTTTTTTTTTTCCTTAGCAGCCACACTGGACCTATTATTTAACCAATGTCTGGAATCTTTGTTGCTTTTTTTTCCTTTTTTGTTATATCAGCAGAAAGGTTGAGAAAATGTATGAGCAGCCAACAGCCAAAGATTTTCTGTCAAAGTGCAGAGGAGGAATTTGGGAGCTTTGACTTTAATACTACCTGGTGTTTTATACTGTTCGACGAATAATATTACTGAGTCATTGGCACATTATTGAACTACAGTAACAATAGCTGCAAAATGCCTCCTTGTTTCTTGCAATAATGTTGGGAAGACTTCCTAAGCAACAAAAAGACCATGCTTAATTTTCAATTTTCTGGATGTTTGGAATGATCTGGAAAATTCTGACCAAATATGAAAGAACTTCCACAGAACTTAAAACCATCTGAACTGAGGATAATACTTCTGTCCATTCTCATCACCACTGCAATCTATTTGTTATCGACCTCCTTCTTCTGCTAATTATTTATAGAATTCTCAACCAACTATATAATAATATGCAAACCTCTTGACTTCTAATTTAAGGTATATCTTTTCAGAATTCTTAGACTTCAGAATTTGATTTTCTTATCCATCCCAGAATAAGAGAGAAGATTGTAAATCGAGTGAACAGTTAGAAACTTATCTTTTAACAAAAGTAGTGATCTGTATGGGGGAATAGTTCAATTTAGTTTAGAGATACAGCATGGAAACAGGCCCTTCGTTCCACCGAGTCCACGATGACCAGCGATTCCCGTACATTCGCACTATCCAAATACCAAGAACAATTTACTATTTTTACCGAAGCTAATTCAACCTACAAACCTGTAGGTCTTTGAGTGTGGGAGGAAACCGGAGCACCCGGAGAAAACCGATGTGGTCATGAGGAGAACGTACAAACAGCACCCGTTGTCAGAATCAAACCTGGGTCTCTGGCACTGGAAGGCAGCAACTCTACCGCTGCGCCACCATGCTGCCCCAATATATAAGATAAATAATGATCAAATAAATGTAATCTGAATATAAATTGTTCTTTATATTGCTATAAACATGAATGCATTTGTTATTTAATTGCTTCAAATACAAATGCACTTACTACTATTTTGCAGTAAACATCAGAACATTTTTGTTATTAATATTGGTCTGCATTATTACAAACTGATTTACTTAGTTGCTGATATTTACCTTTCTACATCCTTCAGGGCAAATTTGAGAGTACAGCTTTTTCTTTCTTTATTTTACTTGAACTTCCAATTTAATCTCCCCGGCTTTACAGTCTCAGTTTCTGAGGCCATCTGAAGTTTGTATTCCCAAGGTATTGTTATTTTTGGCATTACCTCTTCTTTTACACAATTTTCTACGCTTGTGATCATGTGAGATTATGCCAGGGACTTGTCAAGACAACGAGTTACAAAAACAATAGAAAAAAATCTTAAACAGTAGCATTGACTCATTTGAATAGGCACTTAGTGGTAATCTCTTGCTAGGAAACATGAGGTCATGGTTGGGTATCACAGTCTTACTTCAAATTGTATAAGGTAACACGTTGCATTCAAGACTTTCAGTGCAGACACATAGAATTAATGCCGTCCACTACATCTGAACTGGTTGGTTTTCTATTAATGCATTGAAACCATTCACTGCTAATGAAAGTTCCCACACTAAGGTTCTTGTGCTTCGAATTTGTAGAACAATGTTTATTTTGATTACTGTGCATTGTCTCAACATGGCCAATTATAGAATGGATTGAGGAGGAAGGGCAATTTGTTCACCTCGGCAGAAAACGTATTTCTTTGACTTGATGACACCATAATTTTACAGTCGATGAATAACAATAGCGTTGTTGGTTGCTCTGTGATGGTGACAGCCACGTGAGGGACGAGTCGAGGAAGATTTTTTTTCTGTTTGTTATTTCTCACAAAATCAGAAAGGTATGTTTTTAAAAAAACATTTACTTTTTTGAGTTACTGAAAAATAAAAATCTTTTGTCTGAGAGGCAATCTTAAAACTCGGCATTGTTAAGAACTGTGCTGGGACTCGTCAAAAAGACAATTGCAAATTTAACAAGCATCGGCAAATTGAACATATCTTCTGAGGTGCAGAAAACGTAACACAATTCATATTTTTTGCAAACCTCTTGTAACAAGTTACCTTTCTTTCACCTGTGAGGAGAGACATTTTCCACACAAAACAGCCAAAATTGTTAAATATTGACATTACAATACCAGAATCCTCCATAAATCAGTTCCTCTAAATTTGGTTCATGAAAATTGACAGAATAAATTAAATTAACAAAATATTTACATAGCAATACCACTGGAAGTTTAATTGGCCATATTGCACTGGACTCGTGTTGAAAGTCATACTTGAAATAGGAAGAAACCTTTAAGAAACCTTCGACCTTAAACCATTTAAGGAACCTTATGCCATGCTGATTCCAGGTGATTTAAAATTAAACCTGGGTTAAAAAAATATGAATGATTCATTTATATCTCCAATTGCAGATAATTAAATAGCTTTGCCGGTATGTTAATGAGTCCCTGCATAATTTTCCTCTTGTTAAAATAATAAGAAAAGGTCTTATCTTGATGACTTTCATCGGACACCAGATAGCAAGTGTACTTACGGGAGGTCCTGTAAAGCAAAAGACAAAAAGCATCTTTAGTCAGGAGAACAGCAACAATTTAAATATCATTTCAAAAGTAGAAGGCTCAGAGACAAAAGAAAAGCTGCAAACTTCCATATTTTGTTCATTACCAAAACATTCGGTGGTGTTCCTTACCACCGGCATAATTTGAATTCAGCTCTCTACTGTGGAGCCCAGTAGGTCCAAATAAGAATGAATTACTCCAAAAAATGGTTATAATGTTTTACAAAGCCATTCTCCTATTTATATGAGGCTATAACCTAAGAAATTACAATTGTTAATATTTATGAACAAACATGTGTTGAAATGATGCTCATGAAAACCATTACTAAACATGGACATTGACTCAATTACTTTAAATACATTAATGCTTCCACTAAAATAGGTCATCATATTTTTTGGAATATTTTGAATTTTTTGAAAAAACATTTTTTATATCGTTATTCCTGGTGAGCATTTGACAAAAAACATACTTTTCCACAAAAATAGATTGTAATTTTCCTAATACACACACAAGTGCAGGAAGTACTTTATCTCATTATTTCAAATGGAAGAGATTCCTACACATTTTCAATTATCAGTAAGTGTTTGTGTGAGTTTCTGAAATAATAAGCAAGTGTCAGGGATGATTTTTCACCTACAATAGGGAAGTGGGAAATTAGTGTTCCCTGCAAATAATAAATCTACTCTGTTGCCAACACTGCTGTTTTCACCTCCTTTTTAAGTCAGCAGGAGGAACATCAGCAAAGTGAAATAATAAAATCCATCACATTGGTTTTGAATTAGGCATCAAATGGAGGCAGACTGCAGCTGGGAGGAGATGTGTCACCACAGTCTGCTAAATCTGCTTATATTCACAATGCAGACTGCAACTCATCCCTTCCCACCCAAACCACACCCTCCCCAAGTACTTTCATTTCTGGTCTGAATTCGGTGGAGTCCTGGGTCATTTTTTACTAGATTAAATTCAGGAATACAATGATAAATAAATCACAATAACCCTTCAATATTTTCTTTTACGAAATACAAAGTGTTGGAGAATCGCAGCATCTATGGGGAGATGAACAGACAATGTTTCAGGATGGGACGCTTTTTAAGATTGAACAGTCTGAATCAGCCTGAAGAAGGATTTTGGACCTGAAACGTTGCTTGTCCATTCCCTCTACAGATGCTGTCCGACCCACTGAGTAACTCCAGCATTTTGCGTTTTCCCCAAGATTCCAACATCTACAGTTCCTTGTGTCTCTGTCAACATTTTCATTTATATTTCTTGCTGGAAGTAGGTTGCTTGAGTGTGCGTTTAGGACTTTATTTCTAATTTTCACAAGATATCTCATTGTACCATCTTCTTTAATTGCCACTCCAACAACCTATTTCAAATGACAAATTTATGTTGATTCATTTGTTTCTCTCCATGACTTGAATTATAACTTTGTTTCCATCTCAAGATTTGGCTGCACTTCAAGTTTCATTGCTTTCTGAGTATTCTGCAAATCTGGAAACTCAATAGGAGTATAAACCTCTTGTTGAATGTAGGATTGTCGTATGGTTTAGCAAAAAGTTTTCTCACTGATGTCTCATTGCTAAACATAAGCACCCCTAAAAATATAATGAATTCTCTAATGTTTTTTTGATAATTTTACTCGTCTCTCGGGCATACCATTTGACATTGGATGATGTGATTAAAAATCTGTATGTTTAATACTAAACTATTTCACATATGGAAATAAATAAAACTTGTCCCCCTTATCTGAGAGAGATTTTCTAATGACCATGAAATGGGAAAATGCATCTTAATTCTTTGCTGTAAAACTGCTCCCAGCGTGTTTCGAGTATAAAGATGTTATCATTTCCCACCTCACAGTGATCAAACTCCACTCTTTCAAAATGTCTCATTAAACATTTCCAACCCTGAAAAGGTGTACCCACATTCATTGTGTAATCTTGACAGAAAGTAAACTTGCCTACAGGTTCTTCAAAATATCTATTTAATCTTCCAAAAAACAATCCTGTGGCTATTGTATTCTTGTTCACAATATCAGGATGTCCACTGTGAATTTCTTCTAAAAATTAATCTTCTCAATTTATTTGTTACAACACTCCATTGTTGATAATGGCTTCCAATCCATAATTCAAAGCGTTACACCCAAATTCCAACTTCCGTGCTGAAGTGAACTACAAAGATTTACTTCCCACACTCTTCGTACATAATTTTTGCATGGCGTTTGCTGTTCTGCAGACTAACTTGATTTATCTCCTTTCATTGGTAACTCACATTGTGTCAGTTGCACTAGAGCTAGTCAGTAGTTGCAAGATCTAGACAAAAATCTTTGACAATACATCAGCCTCAATAGGATCTAAGATAGACACAAAGTGCTGGAGTAACTCAGCGGGTCAGGCAACATCTCTGGAGAAAAAGGATGCGTGATGTTTCGAGTTGTGAAGGGTCCTGACCCGAAACATCATGCATCCTTTTTCTCCAGGGATGCTGCCTGACCCGCTGAGTTACTCCTGCACTTTGTGTCTATCTTTGGTATAAACCAGCATCTGCAGTTCCTTTCTAACTCAATAGGTTCTAAATTTGGCAACATTTGCCTTCATGATTGCTTCCACTTGTTATTTGTTTGATTGCTACTGTATGTATTTACATCTACTTTAAGCCCCAAATTAACTATGTGTAGCCACCTGAATACTCAATATTTAAGGATTTTCTTCTTTCTTACTTGTGACTATTAGTACCTATACAGGCAAGCTGATCACCCCTTTCCCATCTAGTATCAATTTCCAGAGCTAATCTTTGTTCATAAATGTCAGTGAATGAGTACAATTAGCTGTGGAAGCTGAAGGTCCATCTGCTGTCAGATAGCTGAAAGTTTTTGATACCTCAACTGAATAAATATTCAAGATTGCCGCACTCTTGAATAATAAAAACAAGAAATGCTCAAGATGCATCAGGGGAAAGAGAAACGGAGTTAATGTTTCAAAACTGTGACCATTTGACAGGACTCAACCTGAAACAAAACTCTGTTTCTCATTCTACAAGCACTGTCCTATCCACTGAGTGTGTCCAGCTTTCCCTGCTTCTTGACCTCAGTTTTGTTTTGATTTTCATTCATTGTGCTCTCCATTAGTGGTACTTGGCTGAACTTATTCAAGTACGTATATCTTACCCATGACT
The DNA here is from genome assembly GCF_053455715.1 of Rhinoraja longicauda. NCBI lineage: Eukaryota > Metazoa > Chordata > Chondrichthyes > Rajiformes > Arhynchobatidae > Rhinoraja > Rhinoraja longicauda. The sequence goes on along the minus strand of NC_135953.1, from coordinate 84,825,894 downwards.
CAGCAATCTGCCATGTCAATGCACGGACCATTTAAAGATCCTTTTGTCTTGAAGTTGTTCTGGTTCCTGCCATTGCCACTGATGTTATAAGCATTATGTAAGTCCACTTCTCAATTGTTCACATATTGAGCAGGTATAATAGCTCAGTGGCTTCTTGGTCTGGAAATCTTTCCTCTGAAGAAATCACCACATAATTTCCTTTGATTCACCATCTTGGCTTTAGACTTACATTTTATTTCCTGGGTGTTAAAGTATTCATCTGCAGTTTTTTGATTTTCATTTTAGTGTTTCTAATTCACATGCATGTGATGCTTTGCTTCTGTTACTGCCATAAAAGTAATTTGAGTTTATCTCACCCATGTTTTTTTTAAATTCTACTTTGTTACTCTGTCCTAGGTTATCATTAGAGTCATACAGCACAGAAACAGGCCTTTCAGCCCAGCTTGCCCATGCCGACCAAGGTACCCCATCTACTACATGCCTGTGTTTGGCCCATATCCTTCTAAACTTTTTCTATCCATTTATCCGCCCAAATGTCTTTTAAATGTTGTTATAGTTTCCCCCTTAATTATTTCCTCTGGAAGTTTGTTCTGTGTGAAAAAGTTGCCCCTCAGTTTCCTATTCAATCTTTCCACTCTCACCTTAAACCTCTGGTTCTTGATTCTCCTACTCTGGATAAAAGATTTTGTGCATTCACCCTGTCTATTCCTCTCATGATCTTATACACCTCTATAAGATCACCTGTCATCCTCCTACATCCCAAGAAATACAGTCCTAGCCAGCCCAACCTCTCCCTTTAGCTCAGGCCCTCAAGTCCTGGCAATATCCTTATAAGTTCTGTGACTATAAACTGGTTAAATTTGTAGTTGCATTTGAACAAATTTCCTGAGCATTGACTCTCAAGATGGAGGTCACACAATTTTCCAGAGGCAACACAATTTTCCATGCAAGTTCAAAGGTGAGATTTGGTGTGTTTAATAACTTTGACTGAATCAATTGGACCACAAAACAAACTAATCACACAGTATGTAGTCTAAGAAGGCACCCAGATTGCAGTCCTGATGCAGGGCTTCAATGGGGTGATGTGCAGAATTACAGACTTTCAAATTTATAATCTGCACAATTTCTGGTCATTTTTTAATGTTGGGAAACAAAAGATTTGTGAATGCACTACACATTCGAGAACCCATTACCTTTAGGGTAATGACTCTTTGGCTCCTGTTTATGCAGGCATGTTTGAATATAATCAATTTCCACTGGGTTATTTTTCTGTAAGAAAAAACCTCCATGTGTTCCATGTATGATTTAAAAGGCCAGTCTGAAGAAGGGCCCTGACCCGAAAGGTCACCCATCCTTTTTCTCCAGAGATGCTGCCTGACCTGCGGAGTTACTCCAGCACTGTCTCTCTCTAAAAGGCCAGTACCCCTGATCATGGAGATACAGTGAGCAATTAGACATGTGACCAGGCATATTTGACCTCTGACCCTAAACAAACATTGTCAGCATAACATATAAAAATTTCACTTGATAAACTTTGACATATATAAGTCATATATACAGTACAAAACAATATACCTGTAATGCTTTCAGAATGAGGAGATGTATTCAACAAATTTTCACATTTTTGGTCACACACGTGACTAAGAATGACCCAATTTGAATTTCACTCTACCTTAATTGGTACATGTGACAATAAACTGACCTTGTATCATAGATATGGCATAATTTCTGCACCCACCTCTAATCTAACACTGTATAAATAGTCATTTTTCAATTAGACTTCCTGATTATCTTTTCTATCACTACATGAACCTGTGTATTCTCTTTCCATCACCGTGTTTCTAGCTTTTGGATCTACTTTGGTGGGCATTTACGCAAAGTTATCATCACACCATGAAAGCTGAAAGACAAAGGTGCCAGGGAGTGGATGGTTAAATATCAGGTAGTTTCCAATAAAAATACTGAGTACTCAATCAGAACAGAGTTCCAGAATTACTGAATCTAATGATGTTATTACAGCTGATTTAAAGAAAAGCACGATGAAGAAATGTCTGCTCTATCCTACATTTGTCTTTTGTCTGCATCAAGTCCAACATGCAAATTTCTCAATCATTTTTCCAGCTGTTGCGCGAGAGAAAAGAAGTGTTTGTTTTAAAGGCCACGACTAACATTCAATGCTTCAGGTCAAGCAGTGAACTCTAGATTCTCCCAGTGTTGGCTCAGCTACTCTCGACTGGACTGAGGTAACACAAGAGCCACATTTTCCTCTTTTCGAGGAAAAAAAATCCTGTTTCTCCTCACAATTTACGAGACGTTAATGAAACTGAAGGATTGAAAATGTGAAATCTCTGCAAATGAGATTAGAAAGACAAAAACCATGGTTACAAAATTGACTAATGTCCAGAAAGCAGCGAATAATGGTGAACAGATGTTTTCAGACTGGAAGGAAGTGTGAGGTAGTGTGGTCAGTGATCCGTATTACAACCATCGCTCTCTGTTGGTATATAGCAATGAATTAGTCAATCGTGGATGAGTGAATGATTTCAAAGTTTGCAGATGAGGCAAAACGTTGAAAAAAATGATAAACTTTGAGGATGCAGATGCTGGAATTTGGAACAAAAATCAAGTTACATAAGAGAACTCAGCATGTCAGTCAGCATCTAGTGAGGGAAAGAGGTAGGCGACAGACTCTGAATGTAGAGGTGTGGAAACCGAGCCTCAGGAATAATAGTTTTACTGTTGTACCATCTCCACTTTATGACCTCCATCTTGATGCGGGGTCTCGAACCAAAACACTGACTATCCTTTTTCATCAACAGAGACTGTCTGACCTGTTGCAACTTGTTTTTTGAATGAGAAGAAAAGAAGCAGACTTCAGTTGAGCATTGTCTGGACTGTGAAACGGGTAAGCATGTAACAGTAGAAATGTTAGCACGGAGTGTACAAGAGATAATTTGGAAGAATAAGGAGAGACATCATCATGTCTAAGGTACACCAGAAGGGTCAGGTACAGAGAGCTTTATGAAGTTAAAGTACACAAAGCTAAAAAGGCAAATTCTGAAGGGAACTGATCGGGGACTTGTTATCGGAACTGAAAGAATAATCCATGTAACAGAGAAGTTGGGGAGGGGCGGCACAGTAGCACAGCAGTAGAGTTGCTACCTTACAGTGCCAGAGACCCGGGTTCAACCCTGACTATGGGTGCTGTCTGTACGGAGTTTGTACACTCTCCAAGTGACCATGTGGGTTTCCTCTAGGTACTCCGGTTTCCACCCACACTCCAAAGACAACAGGTTTGTAAATTAATTGGCTTAAGTAAAAGTTGTAAATTATCCCTAGTGTGCAGGATAGTGCTAGTGTATGGGGTATCACAAAATGCTGGAGTAACTCAGCAGGTCAGGCAGCATCTAGGAGAGAGGGAATGGGTGACTTTTTGGGTCGAGACCCTTCCTCATTCTGTAGTGTATGGGATGATCGCTGGTCAGCGTGGACTCAGTGGGCCAAAGGACCTGTTTCCACTCTGTATCTCTAAAGTCTTAAGTCTAATGGTGGGGGAAGCTTTAGTCTTGAGCTTGCAATTTTGCTGCACCTCATCTGCAAGTGGGGAAAGGCAAGGGTGGAACAAAGGGAAATTCTCAGATAGGGTGAAATAATGCGGCTGTCAAAGGACAGTTCGGTTCATAGAAATAGAGAAACATAGAAAATAGGTGCAGGAGGAGGCCATTCGGCCCTTCGAGCCAGCACCGCTATTCATTGTGATCATGGCTGATTGTTCCCAATCAATAACCCGTGCCTGTCTTCTCTCCATATCCCTTGATTCCACTAGCCCCTAGAGCTCTATCTAACTCTCTCTTAAATCCATCCAGTGATTTGGCTTCCACTGCCCTCTGTGGCAGAGAATTCCACAAATTCACAACTCTCTGGGTGAAAAAGTTCATTCTCACCTCAGTTTTAAATGGCCTCCCCTTTATTCTAAGACTGTGGCCCTTGGTTCTGGACTCGCCCAACATTGGGAACATTTTTCCTGCATCTAGCTTGTCCAGTCCTTTTATAATTTTATATGTTTCTATAAGATCCCCTCTCATCCTTCTAAACTCCAGTGAATACAACCCTAGTCTTTTCAATCTTTCCTCATATGTCAGTCCCACCATCCCAGGGATCAATCTCGTGAACCTACGCTGCATTGCCTCAATTACAAGGATGTCCTTCCTCAAATTAGAACTAAGCTGTACACAATACTCCAGATGTGGTCTTACCAGGGCCCTATACAACTGCAGAAGAACCTCTTTACTCCTGTACTGAAATCTTCTTGTTATGAAGGCCAACATTCCATTAGCTTTCTTCACTGCCTGCTGTACCTGCACGCCAACTTTCAGTGACTGGTGTACAAGGACACCCAGGTCTCGCTGCACCTCCCCCTTACCTAACCTAACTCCATTCCTTCTCTCCCGAGATGCTGCCTGACCTGCTGAGTTACTCCAGCATTTTGTGAATAAATCGATTTGTACCAGCATCTGCAGTTATTTTCTTATATCCATTGAGATAATAATCTGCCTCCTTGTTTCTGCCACCAAAGTGGATAACCTCATTATACTGCATCTGCCACTCATCTGCCCACTCACTCAACCTGTTCAGGTCACCCTGCAACCCTGCAACCTCCTAACATCCTCTTCACAGTTTACACTGCCACCCAGCTTTGTGTCATCTGCAAACTTGCTAGTGTTGCTTCTAATTCCCTCTTCCAAATCATTAATGTATATGGTAAACAGTTGCGGCCCCAACACCGAGCCTTGCGGCACTCCACTCGCCACTGCCTTTCCCTGTATAATGTGTTGCTTAGGTTGTAACCTCTGTGTGATAAAGTATAATCAGGCTGCATGGCGACAGCACAAATTATACAAATGAAAGGAAAAGAAAAAGAAAGAATGCCAGACAAAAATGACCAGTTCTGAGACAAAAGGGTGAATTATCTAAAGTTGGAGAATTTGGTGCCGCTAAATAATGATCCTTTTGAATTGTTGAAAGGGTGGGGATGAGAGTTCACTTTGTTCTACCCATGGTCCTCTTCCATCTTTGCTGCTATCTAGAATAACTTGTTTCCCAGTTCTGATGAAGGGTCCCAGACTTGAAAAGTTAACTGTTGCTCTGACCCATCCTCTTGAGTAGTGTCCTCTGTTTTACGCTGAGGGCGTGCAGCGTAGGTTTACTAGGTTAATTCCCAGAATGGCGGGACTGTCATATGTTGAAAGACTGGAGCGACTAGGCTTGTATACACTGGAATTTAGAAGGATGAGAGGGGATCTTATCGAAATGTATAAGATTATTAAGGGGTTGGACACGTTAGAGGCAGGAAACATGTTCCCAATGTTGGGGGAGTATAGAACCAGGGGCCACTGTTTAAGAATAAGGGGTAGGCCATTTAGAACGGAAATGTGGAAAATCTTTTTCAGTCAGAGAGTTGTGAATCTGTGGAATTCTCTGCCTCAGAAGGCAGTTGAGGCCAATTCTCTGAATGCATTCAAGAGAGAGCTAGATAGAGCTCTTAAGGATAGCGGAGTCAGGGGGTATGGGGAGAAGGCAGGAACGGGGTACTGATTGAGAATGATCAGCCATGATCACATTCAATGGCGGTGCTGGCTCGAAGGGCCGAATGGCCTACTCATGCACCTATTGTCTATTGTCTATTGTTTTGATTTCAGATTTTCAGCATCTGCAGTTTGTTTGATTGCCATTTTTTTGTGTTTGCTTTCACAGAAAAATAATAGAGCTTGTGTTTAACTTTAGGATCTTTAAGCAATGATATCAAACCTGCGGTGGTGTTTTTTCCTCCTTAACTTGAAATAGAACAAATCTAAAGAAATGCAAAAAAGTTTTTGATCTGTGTTATTTTCTAATGCAGATAACAGCCAATTACACATTTTGGTGTTGAAACTCAATAGCAAGTACCAGACAGTTGACCTGAATATTCTGTTTCCCTGCTAGACATATCCAAATTGAGGCCAGGCCAACAATAATTGAAAGTGCTTTTGTTCAGAAGCAGCGATTTAACCCTCAAGGTAGCGAATGTGCTTGACTTCATCTTGATGGCAAAATTTGATTTATTTTTAACCTTGGCACGGTGGCACAGTGGTAGAGTTGCTGCCTTACAGCGCTTGCAAGACCCGGGTTCGATCCCAACAGATGCTGTCTGTACAGAGTTTGTACGTTTTCCCCATGACCGCGTGGGTTTTCTCCGAGACCTTTGGTTTCCTCCCACACTCCAAAGACGTACAGGATGTAGGTTAATTGGCTTGGGTTTGTACACTTGGTATAAGTGTAAATTGTCCCTATTGTGTGTAGAATAGTGGTAATGTGCGGGGATCGCTGGTCGGTGTGGACTCGGTGGGCTGATGGGCTTGTTTCAGTGCTGCATCTCTAAACCAAACTAAACTTACCCTCTTACTTCTTGTTGCTCAAGGCGGGGGACGGGAAGAGGCGCAGTCACCTGACCCCTCGGAACTCACCTTTCATCACTACAAGGCAGTATGCCTTTCAATTTCAGCTTATAAAAACACTCCTCATTAAACCTTACACTCTGTGAGGTGGCATCTGCACATTTTTTCAATTACTTTCGTTTTCAAGGCACTATAGCTGTTGTCCCTGCTGGACATTATCAAAGTGCCGCAAATGGGAACTAATATTTCAAGCTTATTGACAGAGGGAGAGAGGGCTCCAGCTTTTTATCATATTTTATGGTTTACCTTAGCTCCAGGAGAGAGAAATTGAAATGCTACTTCAACATTTCTGGCGGCATTGGGAATGAGCCTTTGATATTGTCTGGAATTTTCTTTTAGAGGAGTGCACTAAGCCCCACATGGAGTTTGGACTAAGTTGTAGTCTGACAGCAGCAGTGAGGCCAGGTTAGTGAAAGTCTGCATTGCTCACACTGCCTTGCAAATAGAGTCATAGAGACATATAGTCATATAGCATGGAAACAGGCTTTTGGCCTACCTTTCCCATGCTGACCAAGGCGCCCCATCTACACTAGTTCCACCTGCTCCCAATTGCCCCATATCCTTCCAACCCTTCATATCCATGTACCTGTCTAATTGTCTTTTAAATGCTGTGACAGTACCTGCTCCCTCTGGTAGATTGACACAAAATGCTGGAGTAACTCAGTGGGTCAGGCAGCATCTCTGGAGAAAAGGACATTTTGGGTCGAGACCCTTCTTCACACTCGTCTGGCAGCTCATTCCAAACATTCACCACCCTTTGTGTGAAAATGTTTCTCCTCAAGGTTGTTTTTTTCTCCTCACTATAAATCTTTCCCCTCTCACCTTATGAGAACAAGAATCAAAAACTATTTTTGCCTGAAGCCTTTTATGTGGAAGAACCAGGTGAGGGTCAAACCCACCCAAAAACTAGGGTTGGGACTCTGGTGCACTATTGACCTGCAGATATCCAGAGTAAAGCACACTATCTTCAAGCTGCCAGCTAATCGTGATAGTAACATCCACCCAGCAGTAACCATGTTGCTCATTGGCCACAGATGAAGCATCCAGCAGCACCATCTAGCACCAGCTAATGCCCGCTGGCACTGCTTGGTCGTACATGCACCTGTTGGAGGGAAGCAACCTGGGGCTGGAGCAGGTGATGCAGGCTTTCCACAGTGTGGGAGCTTGCACATTACAAAGTATGAGTCTTCCAGGATTGTTGTTTCTAATAAGACAAGGGGCTGCTAAAGCTGTGTGTCTGTGAAATACAGAGGAGTCAGCCAGGAATTTAACCCTGCGGCCTTCATCCTGGATGGCCGTATTCAAAGGGCATCAATCGCTCTATTATAGATAAGGAAGCTTGTTTTTCAGCAGTGTATTCTATATTCTGTTCTGTAAGAATGTTAGTTGAATATCTTTCGGCTGCTAGTCATTTTCAGTCTTCAGTCCTTTAGTTACAGTTCCATAGTTTCTTTATTTTGTTAGTTCAGGTTCAGTTTTTTAGTTAAGGTCTGCGGATATTTTAATGCTTGGCTTTGGTGTCATATAACCATTGTGTTCGAATAAAAGTTTTAAAATGCATCTATGGAACTCGGCAAATTATTGAAAATTCAGTGACCCTACAAAGTGAGGCTGGACAATCCATCATGGGAGAGAGTGAATGCTACTGGATGCATTCGAGGGCAAGGAAGCAGAGGAAGCAAAGGGTCCTTTATTCACAAACCAATGTACTCCAAATAAATCTCAGAAGGCAGTGTGAGCAAATGATCCTGGACATCAACACCTGGAATCAAGCCCCAAGATCAGGAACCAATGTTGTATAAGGGCACCTTGACACAAGTACTAAACATCGTATCCTACCATCTGCAATACTGGCCTCAACAAGTTGATATTTCCATTTATTTACCAACAATTATAATTATAGACAATAGACAATAGACAATAGGTGCAGGAGGAGGCCATTCGGCCCTTCGAACCAGCACCGCCATTCAATGTGATCATGGCTGATCATTCTCAATCAATACCCCGTTCCTGCCTTCTCCCCATACCCCCTGACTCCGCTATCCTCAAGAGCTCTATCCAGCTCTCTCTTGAATGCATTCAGAGAATAATTAATCAGAACCTGCACACTAACATGTTCTTGAAGCAAAACAACTACAGATGCCTGGAAATCTAAAATGGAAGTAGAAATACTCTGCAGGTCAGGCAGCATCCATTGAAAATAAAGTTAATGGTTTAGGCCAACGAGCTTTCATCAGAGCTAGTAAGAATTCAAAACACTGTGATGGTCAATATTACCTCTTCCATTCTGTCCACCATTGCCATGGATGATCATATTCAAAGGATTCTTTGAACCCTTGAAAGGATCAAATGATCTGCTTCGCAGAAGTCCAGAAACATGTGCTTTCAATGACAGTGCCAGTAGATCCATGAAACCAGAACCTACTCTCCTCTTTGCGAGTAGTTCTGGTGACTGTTCTATAGGATGTGGTTGCCCTAAAGAAGCTGTAAACCAGATTCACCGAGATATTGCCTGGGATTAAGCATTTCAATTATGACAAGAGACTGCATCAGGCTGGTTTGTTTTTTCTTAGTGTGAAGGAAAAGTGAAGAGAATCTGGTAACGGCTTACAAAATTATGAGCAGCCTGGGTAGAATAGAAAGGGAGAAATACTTCCCCACAGCCGTGTGGTTTAAAACAGAGGGCATAATTTTAGGCTTTGGCGTTGTAAGGCAACAACTCTATCGTTGCGCCACCGCGCCGCCTAGGTTCAGGGTGAGGAGTGGGAGGTTTGTTTGGATCTGAGGAAGAGTTTCTTTCACCCAGAGGATGCTGGATGCCTGAGAGGTCTGTGGTGACAGATACTCTCACAACAATTAGCAAGTACCGTGAAGAGCACTTGAATCATCAAGGCATAGATGGCTCCTGCAACCTCCAGGAGCATTTGCAACCTTTTACCTGAGAGTCAGCAGCTGTGCACCAGTCATGCTGTGCTCCTGGGGGTGAACCACATGGGAATGCACGGACAAGCCAAAACCCAGGGAAGGATGACAATAGGCCTCCAAGACTGGGCAGCATGCTGACACAGTGGTTAACGCTACTGTGCAACAAGACTTGGGCTGTAATCCTAACATTGAAGCCATTTAATTAACATGATTTGCTTTGCATTGTCATACATCCTCCAGTGCATGCTTTGAGTTTGCTCCATTGTAACAATTCCAGCAACCTGGGTTCAATCCTAACTTTAGGTGCCATCTGTATGTTGTTTGCACAGTCTCCCAGTTACTGTTCTCCCCTGGGTGCTCCAGCTTCCTCAAACATCCCAAAGACGGGGTGGTTAATAGGTTCATTTGGTACTGTAGATCACTCCTAGTTTAGGTGAGTGGAAGGAGAATCCCGGGGAGTTGATGGGCTTATGAGAGAGAATAGATAACAGGAAAATAACAGGAGGAATAGGACTCGATAGGTTAGATTGTCTATTCCTTGCGAAATATGAAAAGTTTGGTCATCGGTGGTCTAAAAGATGCAAATGCAGAATGTCCCTGTCTTGGGCTGCCTCTGCTCCATTTGTAAATATACACAAAATGCTGGAGTAATTCTACAGGTCAGGCAGCATCTTTGGAGAAAAGGAATAGGTGGCGCTTTGGGTTGAGACCCTTCTTCAGACTTCTTCAGGGGAGAGCGAAACTAAAGGTATGAAAAGATGCAAATCAAATCCGAGCCGGCACCGATAGCCAAGGAGCCCACAATGGTCCATTGTTAGCTGTCGTGGAGGTGATAACAAGGGGATACAAACAATAAAAATAGCAGGATGACGAGGGGGTGGGAGGGACAGAGAGAGAGGGAATGCAAGAGTTACTTGAAATTAGAGAAATCAATATTTATATCATACAGTTGGGTTGTAAGCTGACCCAGTGAGTTACTCCAGCATTTTGTGTCTATCTTCGGTGTAAACCAGCATCTGAAGTTCCTTCCTACACTATTCCATTTGCACCCCGATGACTATTTCTAGTCTTGCATTGTTTAACATTATCATGCATTCGTTTCAATTTGTTATATTTTCATGCCCATTCACATGGCCAAAACTAGCAGAGAATTTCCTTGGATCTGCTCCAAACATGCTGCTGTGAATGTTGCTTGAGGTGGAGGAGGAATCCTCTTTGCATTCAATGACATTGCTTCTGACACGCTTTCGTCAAGTTGTAGTGGTGCAGGGGGAGCTGTTCTCTGCAGAAATTTATGGCCCAGTCTGCAAGTATGTTCTTTGGCTCCGCTACTCTTCCTGTGTCAAGTCAGCATTTGATTTTGGTACCCACATCATTAATATAGATTAGAAACAGTTGTCTGGGTTTCCCACCACGGCTCTCTGCTGGGATGTTGAGGAAGTCTGTAGAGAAATAGCTAAAAATACCTATTCCTCCTGTTCCACAAATTCCTGCCAGGAAAAAGCCTACAGGACCTCCTGCTCCTGAGTACCAGGAATTTTCACACCTCTTATGAGCCTATTCCTACCTTTTTAACCTGTTTCTTATCCAATTAATATCCGTCTGTGGGTGTTTGTGACTTTTAGTTTAAATATGAACATACAAATAAATATTAGAACTAAGAGCAGGAATGTGCTGTTTGGCTCCTCTGCACTCACCACTGTTCAAAGATCTGACAGAAGCCTCAAGACTGCATCCCTAGTGTAACCTTTCATCCCCTGTATAATCAAGTATCTATCTACTTCTGCCTTCAAAATATTCAGACTCTGCTTTAATTGCCATTTGGGGAGAGCATTACAAAGATTTAGGACTCTCTGCAAAAGCAAACTCACTTTACTCCATTTTAATAAAGTAACTACATTTTTAAAAATCAGTGACACCCATTTCTAGATACCTTAGACTTTACTTTAGACTTGAGACATACAGCACAGAAACGGGCCCAAGTTCGCGCCAACCACGATCACCCCGTTCACTAGCACTACCCTACACACTCGGGGCAATTTACAATTTTACCAAAGTCAATTGACCTGCAAACTGGCACGTCTTTGGAGCGTGGGAGGAAACCGGAGCACCCGGAGGAAAACAACGTGGTAATGGGGAGAACGCACAAACTCCGTACAGACAGTATCTGTAGTCAGAATCGTACCTGGGTCACTAGCGCTGTGAGGCAGCAACTCTACCGCTGTGCTACTGTGCCACCTCCACAAGAGGAAACATCCTCTCCATATTCAAGATCCCCCAGGATCCTATATGTTTTAATACATCCCCTCTCACTCTTCTCAACTCCAATTGATCCAAGCTTAGTTTGGCCAAATGTTCCACCGTTGCAGGTCGCAGTTGAGTAAGCCTTTGCTGAGCTGCTTCCACTACATTAAATGAGGAGACTGGTACTATAAGCAGTGCTCCAGATAAAGATTCATCAATGCGCTGCATAGCTGATGCATAACCTCCCTGTTTTGTTATTCAATTTCCCTCATAATAAATGATCACATTCTGCTGGCTTTTCTAATTATTAGTTGTCCCTCTGCAAGAACCTTTCTGTAAATCATGTGTCGAGATGCTTCTGCACCTCAATGATCTGCAACTGCTCACCATTTAGATAACATGCTTCTTTTTATTAGTAAAATTCAATAGAAGTTAATTGTGTCTAACTCTAATGGCTTTCCAAAAGTCCAAATAAACTACATTAGGACCATGAAGAAACCAAGTAATATTTTTGTTTTGGGTGCATTTCTTCCTTTTTATTTATGCTTTTTCTTAGTTGAACGGATAACAGCAGAATCGTTACTTTGTGGTGGCAGAGTAATAGTGGCAGGATAAAGGGAACTGTCCAAAACCACTGCTCGTAGCATAGGTTATGATGACTTTCTGTATGGCAGGAATAAAAGTAGCAAAGAGGAGGGGTTTAGGGAAGGAGAGAAATCTGCATTGATAGGACTAAATAATGGAATTCTCTACCACCAACTGAGGGATTCTTGGGTGAAGGAATTGTCGTGATGGGAGTTAAAGGGTGAAAGACATAAAGAAAGAAGCAAAGTGGATTCATATGGAGGAAAGTCTCATCTTGTGAGCAGATGCAGCAGAGACAGAGAAACTGAGATTATGGGATGGTGTCCTTGCAAGATGCAAGAACCAAGGCGGCTGTAGAGGTCAGTAGGTTTGTAGTCGACGTCAGTCGATAGTTTGTCCCTATGATGTTGACTGAGAGATCGAGAAAGGGAAAAGAGGTGACAGATATTGGTAAAATTAATTAAATCAATGAGTTCTGCATGGTAAAGGATGCAGCCCCAATGCTGTCGCCGATGTAATAGAGAAAGAATGGGGGAAAGTGCAGGAGTACATTTAGAGTGTTCAACGAAATCAACAAAAAGGCAAACAGAGCTAGGGCCATGTGAGCCATTGCTACACCTTTGACATGAAAATAGTGAGAAGAGCCTAAAGAAAACTTGTTATTGGTGTGTGCAAGTTCCATCAGGAGTGTGTTAGTTGAGCAGGACTGATTGGGTCTCTGTTCAAGGAGGAACCAAAGGGCTCTGAGGCCTTCCTGATGGGGAATGGATATATAAATGCACTAGACGTCCATGGCAAAGATGAGGCAAAGGGGGCCAAGAAATTATGTTATTGAAGTGGCGAAGAGTGTGTGATGAGTCCCGATGTAGGTGGGAAGGAAATAGATAAGAGGGGGAAAAGATAGAATTGAAGTATTTGGAGATGTCTTTGTTGGGGCTGGAACATTCGGAAGCAATGGACCAGCCAGGCAGTCAAAGAGCTTTGCATGTGTGCAGGAGGTGTGGTGAAAGTGATGAAATCAACATTTAATACACTTATTACATAATTTAATAACTGAAATAAATAGGGGTGCCGGTACTCATGCCTCCAAACCAATGTCAGGAATTGTAATCTTACATCAATTTCAATCAACTTCTATCAGAATTCTGGAATGTGTTAACTCTGATGTGTAGTACATGAGAACTTGTTATTGTCAGCAACAATGACAAATTAGTAATCAATCACAAGTTACACATTATAATGAATTATAATAAATTACTCAGTCCATGCCATGTTAAATGTCAGTAAGTTTCATACCTTGTTGTGAGTTGTATATTTTCAGAGATTTTACAAATGATACCTGGACCTGAACCAGCTCAGTATTTGGCATCTTCGGTGCCTACTGAGCAGTTCTGTTGCTCCTAAACTAAACTCTTTGTTCAGATTCACTAGCTACCTTTAATTACACAAGAAAAATAGGAATCCTAAAAGACTTTCCCAGGACTTTTTATGTCAACCATGACCGTAGACAGTGCTGATAATTCTACTCTATCTAACTGCCACAAAGCAGGGATTCCTGAGAACTAGGTTCTCAGGGTTGTGTCTGATTTCTAATCTCAACACTACTTCCCCATCCTCATATCCCCTGAAAGTCCAAAAGTCAATCAATGCCAGCATTGAATGTAGTCAGTAGCTGAGCATGCATTGTCCTCTCGGGTGGAATCATTTGGATACCCAGTGATCTTTTGCTCAACACACTCTCCAATAGCTGATACCTTTTCCAGAGACTAAGCCGTTTTTTTCAATACACTCCATCTAAAGGAAACAACCTTTCAGCATCTGCCATGCAAATCTCCGTCAGTTTACTGCGATCACCTTCCACCTTACTAAACTTCAGTGAGGACACAAAGTACTGGAGTAACTCAGCAGGTCAGGCAGGATCTCTGGAGAGCATGCATAGGTGACATTTTGGGTTGAGGCCCTTCTTCAGTCAGCATGAGCCCATCCTGATTAATCTGTCCGCAATGCACTGTACATTCTTGTTAATCCAGAAGTAAAAACATGGGAAACACATTTTTACTCAGACACTAACAAATTACTGATTGATGGTTTCTCAATATTCCATCATCTTTTATCGTTGCTTTGTAATTAATTTTCATTCAGCAAAGTGATTTAATAGATTGAGATTATAGGATAATGTGAATTTGCAAATGAATATTGTTCAGATAAATCAGATTTCACTGCCTCACTGCAATATGTTGGGATAGAAATTTATTATGTCCTGTGCTAAATAAACAACATAGCTGTGGCTGGAAGATTTGGTAATCTTCCAAATTTCAGAACCATCATAGTCAATTAAATACTAACCAGTGTATTGCACATTCTAACACAAGCAATCCTGGACAAACTTTTATTGTAAAAAATATCATACCTAAGTCCTGATTATTTCATTTAGCAAAAAATAGCATGTTAATTAAAAAGAACAAATGAATCCTTATGTTGTAAATGGTGAAGTTGGAACATGAAAAATCATGATTTCTGAATGGTGTTAATACAGTTTCCAAATTGGAAAACAACTTACTGAGATGTAGTCACAAGGAACTAGACATAAACATGACATGCAAAAGCATGGAATAGTCTTCACCCTACTATAGTTATTCAACCAGATGCAACTAAATTTAAGGTAGCTCTTCTCCAAGAAGCCCTTCTTGCTTAAGTCCATACTCTGCCACCTCCAGTTTAAATTCCATTTGGAATATTTTGGAGGACCAAGAACCAAGAACCAAGAACGACAGATGCTAGTTTACAAAAAAAGACACAAAGTGCTCAGTGGGTTGGAAACTTCTCTGGAGAACATGGATAGGTGATGTTTCGGGTCAGGACCCCTTCTTCAGACAGCTAGGTCTGCAGTCTGAAGAAGGAAATGTCACCTATCCATGTTCTCCAGAGATGCTGTGTGACCCACTGTTACTCCAGCAGTTGTGTGTTTTTTTTTTCTATTGAGAAATAACTGAATAAACAATTCAGGACTAGAAACTAGAAACTTTTCCCATGGGCTGTGGCTTTCTCTTGCAACTCCACCAATACCATTCCCCTTCCCACTGTAGCACTTTCCTACACAGCCACAGGAAATGCAACACGCCATTTCACATCATTCTGAAGAAGGGTCTCAAGCCAAAAGGTCACCCATTCCTTCTCTCCAGAGATGCTGCCTGTCCTGCTGAGTTACTCCAGCATTTTGTGTCTATCTATGCCATTTTACATCCTCCTTTCCCACTGTCCAGGGTTCGAGAGACTGAAGCAGTGATTTACATGCATTTCTTTCAACTTAGTATAGTAGGTGATGTGAAAAGATCTCTCTATATTGGGGGGCTAAGTATGGGTTGGCTGATTGCTTTAAAAAACAACCCCAGGCAGCCACAAGCACGATCCATGATTTCCAGTTGCTGATCACTTTAATTGCTTGTCTCACTCCCATGCAAATCACCGGGTCCTTCCCCTCCTACACTGTGTCAATTAAACTGTAGAATCTGAAGAAACAGTAGATTACAGCCTTCTGAACTCATCACCAAGTTTAACCACTTTGGATTGAAAGATTGATTGAAAGATTGCATGGAAACAGCCCCTTTGGCCAATCGAGTCTATGCCGACCATCAATCACCTGTTCATGTTAGTTCGGTGTTACTCACTTTCTCAACCACTCCCTACACACTAATGGGAATTTACCTAGGCCAAATAACCTATAAAACTGCATGTCTTTTGGATGTGGGAGGAAACCAGAGCACCCCGAGAAAATAGGGAGAACATACAAACTGTACACAGACAGCACCCGAGGTCTGGATCAAACCCAGTCTCCAGTGCTGTGAGGAAGCAGCTCTACCAGCTGTACCACTGTGCCACCCATCAGCACTTAATGAACACTTCCAATGTTTTTTGGTAGATTTTTACCCTATTAGGCATTTTCCTTTGGGTATTGCACATGAGGATTCTGTTACTCCCCGTTACATCTCCATCAAACCAACTTTCTGTTTTATAATCTTTCATCTCACACTATCATTCCTTTTTCCATTTCATCCCTCCAGCCTATTAACCTATGGCATACTCCCCCTTTTGTTCTCTCCTCCCCCCTGTCTTTCCCTCCCATCTTCCAATCAGTTTATCTCCAATGTTCTTCAGCAACCTGAAAAATGATTCCTCGTTCTCTCTTCACAGATGCTGATGAACACATCCAACATCTTCTGGAGGAACACAGCTGGGAAATCTCGTCAATATCGGCAATTTAGTGTTTTTGAAAAAAATCTTGCAAAGTATCTTGCAATTGTATGCTGACTTTAGAGGTTTTTCAAAGGTGTTTGATTATTCTGCACTGAATTAGACACTAGCTGGCAGAATGAGGTAATCAGTGCACAATTAAGTCGTAATGTTCTCCAATGGCATAGTATAAGAAAATAACTGCAGATGCTGGTACAAATCGAAGGCATTTATTCACAAAATGCTGGAGTAACCCAGCAGGTCAGGCAGCATCTCAGGAGAGAAGGAATGGGTGACGTTTCGGGTCGAGACCCTTCTTCAGACTGACCAATAGCATAGTGGTCATGCGACAACTCTCTGGATAACTCCATTGTTGCTAATGGTTCTCTTTAGTTCTTTTCACACCTGCTGTCCTACTTTTTAATCTTTGCTTTATATATCTAATAAACACATTTTTGAAGTGCTTTGTTTTTACTTAAAATATTTTCCAAAATTCACAGATGGAATTTGTAAAAAAAGATCTTTTCTCCTCATTAGCTTAGATTGCCTTAAATGTGTGTCGTATTAGGTAAAACAAAGAAAAGGTTTAACGCCAAGGATTGCAGCTGTTTTACTCACCGCATTACCAATTCCAGATTGATGCACAAACACATTTCCAGTACACTAAACCAGGTTGGGATGTTGCTATTACACCTCTGCTGAATAAACCCAGTATTTATGATAAACCTGGCCCAAATATGAAAATTAGTCATGGAGAGTCATACAGTGTAGAAGCAGCCCAACTTGCCCATGCCGACCAACATGTCCCACCTACACTAGTCCCACCTCCCGGAGTTGGCCCATATCTCTCTAAACCTATCCTATCCATGTACCTATCTAAATGCTTCGTGCCTGCCTTAACTACCTCCTCCGGCAGCTTGTTCCATACACCCACCACCTTTGTGTAAAATGTTACCCCTCAGGTTCCTATTAAATCTTCCCCCCCTCGCCTTAAACCTATGCCCTCTGGTTCTCGATTCCCATACACTGGGCAAAAGACTGTGCATTTTCACGATCTATTCCTCGCATGATTTTGTACACCTCTATAAGATCACCCCTCATCCTCCTGCGCTCTAAGTGATAAAGTCCTAGCCTGTTCAACATCTCCCTATAGCTCAGGCTCTCGAGTCCTGGAAATATCCTTGTAAATGTTCTCTGTACCCTCTCCAGCACGACTCCTTGCTGTGACAGTAATTGCAATTAAATGATAAAATACTGATGTGAAAGAAATTTTGATGTCAATATCGGTACTTACCAGGTTCCCCATTTCTGCCCCTCCTGCCGCGTTTTCCAGGAGGTCCTACAAACAAAACAAAGCATGAATTAGCTATTGCTCACAAGTATACATATCTATTAGACAAAGAAGGGACACAATCCTGGACTACTCTGCAAGTATCTTTTATAAGATGCGGCTCCCAAGGGTCGGGCCATTCCACTATCGAACCCTTCGGCACGGGAATGGACTAGTCCGGGGGCGGCCCTTAGCTACAGGGATAAAGGGCAAGGGTTTAGGCGCGATCGTTCTCTTGCAGACCCGACTGGACAAGAGAACAACAGCAAATAAAATTCCGCCCGAAACATGTGGCTCCTCGCCTTCATTTCGGGCGTATCGCCGCGCCACACTATCCAAAAGAGCACAGGGAGTACCTCAATGGCCACGATTGTGCACAATCCACAAGAGCAAGGAAGTACCTTCATGGCCTGTGATTTGGTGCCATTGGTGTAGGTTTAAGTTTAATTATTGTCACGTGTAACCAGCTATAGTGAAAAGTGTTCTGCATGCTGTCCAATCAAATCAGATAATACTAAACACGAATCAAGGCAAACTCAAATGTAATAGATAGAGTGAAGGGAATTATACAGAGTGCAGAATATAGTTCTCAGCATTATATTGCAACAATTCCAGAGAAAAATTCCAACGTCCACAATGAGGTCAAGGAGAATCAGACTGTATTCTACAGTAACTTCTGGAAGGACCATTCAGAAAACTGATACCAGAGAGGAAGAAGCTGCTTCTGAGTCTGATAGTGTGTGCTTTCAAGCTTCTATTCCTTTTGCCCGAAAGGAGCAGGGAGAAGACGGAATGTCTGGGGTGGAAAAGGTCTTTGATCATGTTGGCTGTTTTCCCAAGGCAGCATGAAGTGTCGATAGAGTCAATCATGGTCTCAAATCTTGTTCCATTTGAAAATAGGTGGACAAACAAAATATATTCCCAAATCCCCACAATTGCTCAAACTTAGTTACATTTTATCCTCAACAAAATTAGAATTTGAAAATGATTATAATTACAGTGTTATGAACAGAAGGGAATTATGATAGAAAAGAGGTTTGGAATGCAAAGGGATAATATTTGTCTACATTCCTCACAATGTATTTTTTGGAAACTTGCATTAACTACTTCATGGAGATTAAATTGCAACCAACAAATGTTCCTCAAATTTTATAATGCAGCATGATATTGGGATGGGAACAAACCCAAGTACAGACAAAGTATGAAAGTGATACATTGAAGTTCAATGATGCAGCCTGGTAACCCACCAAGTCCATGCCGATCTTCGATCACCCATACACTAGTTCTTTATTATCCCACTTTCGCATCCTACACATTAGGAACAATTTACAGAGACCAACAAACATGCATGTCTTTGGAATTTAGGAGGAAACCAGAGGACCTGGAGAAGACCCACGTGGTCACAGGGAGAATGTACAAACTCCACACAGACTGAACATGAGGTCAGGATAGAACTCGGGTCTAGCGTTGCAAGGAGGCAGCTCTACCGTTGCACCACTGTGCCACCCTAAACTTGTATGTCCTAAACTTATATCAATACTACACTATTCTCATTTAACTTTCGCCAAATTTCCCTCAACTCCTGCCAGATTCTACTACGCACCTACACATCAGGGATATATATTGCAGTGGGAAATTAACCAACTATTTGCATGTGTTTGGGATGTTGGAAGAAACTTTAGTATGTGGAGGAAATCCATGCAGTCACAGAGGGAACATACAACTCCACACAGACTGCACCAAATGGAACCTGGGTCTCTGGGGCTGCAAGGCAGCAGTTCCACAAGTTGTGCCACCTGCTGCCTACGTATGCTGCAAGTAAAGTATCATTTACAAACCTTTTAATCTGGAGGTTATAGGAGAATACTGACATTAAAAGAAGGACTGTGAATGCAGTTAAAATGGAGATACAAGAAACATCAAAAGTTGGAATCTTAAGCAAAACACAAAGCGCTGGAGAAACTCAGTGGATCAGCCAGTAACGGTGGAAGGAATGGATAGTTGGCAAGTTGGGTTGGGGCCCTTCTTCAGATTGTTGCAGTAGGGGGAGAGAGCATGACTACTAGTGTAGTACAACTTATATTGTAAAGCTGGGTATTTTAATAAAACAATAATTATTCAAATATTTACTTTACAATAAAAAAGGTTAACCTCAACATTTATAGCTTTGCATCCTATATGTCATTTTTTTCTTAGTAAAACTGTATTTTGACTTATTTGTGCCAACGAGGAAGGTATTAATGTTATCTCAATTTCTTTGCAATTTATACCAATTTTTATTGACTCTTCAACAAATTTATAAGCAGATTGTCAAACTGGATTATTCTTTTATGAAATCCTTCAAGCTTTATTTTCATCATCTGCACATTTGGCATTTTTATCTTGAACATTTTTCACATTTTCGCTATCATGGGCTTTAAGCTCCTGAGTTAAGAATTATACAATTAACTCTGCATTTTGTTTAAGTTTCATCTGTACTAACATTATCAATTTCCCATTATGCTTCATATCAACTTTAACAGCAGTGTTTGTTCTTTTCTAACTTTTCTTCCACTCCTAAATATGTTATCATCCCATTTTTTTTCATATCCGGTTTGTCAACAGTCTTCTGCAATCAAATCTTGATCTTCCTGTAAAATAACTGCATGTAAGATCCCATTTGAGGGTTAAAACTATAACATCAGTTTTCCTTTTATGTAACATTATTCCTTTTGGTTTCTCCTACTTTTATTTCTATAATTTCCCCTTATCACTAGATAATCCATCCATATGCTTTTCTGCCTCTTACTGTTTTTTTTCTACTATGAGCAATATCAGCTTCTGTTTTCCATTTTCTATCTGTTGACCTTGTTGGTTTTATATTTTTAGTACTCTCTTAATTTAAGTGCTTTATCATTTCCCCATTTTACCCCCCATTTTGCCAGGGCATTAGCGTGTGCCGTACTCTGATTCAGTCTTTCTGTGCAGCATAAGGCTCAGCTGTCCTATCGTTGCTTTCAACGCCTCAGTATACCAAATTCCCCTTGTAGTTTATAGCTCGTTTTAAATTGCTTTCCTTAATCCTCACTTTGGTAATCTTTAATGAAAAAAAAATGATTTTTTAATGAATTCTTCTCTTTTCATTTGCTGGAGTTATTCCTAAAGAAGGAATTTTGCATATCCTGTCTTTGAACCCTTTTCTCATAAGCGAGCTTTTAAAAGCCTCCACACCGTTTATCACTATGTTGTTAAGATCCTACATTAGTTTCCTCCACAGGCTTGCTCCAAATCCCTTCAGTATCTTCCCACAGCTGCAAGATGGGCCTTGTCTTTCCAGCACACTGAGAAACAGAGCATACTGGAGGAGCTCAACGGGTTAGGCAGCACATGTGGAGGGAATGGACAGATGACGGGACCCTTCTTCAGACTGATGGAGTAAGGGGGAGAGAAAGCTAGAAAAGAGAGGTGGGAATGGGGCAAGAGATAGGTGGATGGAAGAGAAGTGGGAGGGCAGGTGTATGGAGTAAGTTGACATAGGCCCGAGGTGGAAAAGAGACCAAAGGATGTCAGGTAAGGGAAGAGGAAGAGGAGTGAAATGTAAAGCTGGAGGGAGGAATACGAGTAGAAGGAGGCAGGGGGTGGGGAAAGTGGTGATAAAATGAATTATTACTCAGACTATTATTTTGAGACCATGATCCTGGTTTCTAGATATCGCAACCAGGGAAAACATTATCTCTGCATCTACCATGTCAGCCCCATTAAAATCTTGTACTTTTCAATAAGATCACCTCTTCTTCTTCTTCTTCTTCTTCTATGTGCAGGAGTCTACATGTTTAATCTCGTATCAATGGACAACCGTCCTCTACCTCTACAGCTGTTCCTCCTCTGACAGTCCCAGGAATCATTTAGTATGAGGACTAGTAGGAAAATGTAGGGAGGATTTTTGTTGACTCAGAGGGTGTTTGAGATCTTGAACACTGCCTGGAAGGGTGGAGGAGGCAGCAGCGTTCTCATATTTATTACACACATCCAAATAGCTGGCTACATGTAATAAATAGTAAGATGTATACTTAAAGAATGTTGACCTACGAGGTTGCACACCAGGTTGTTGGACAGATGGGCTGGACAGGAGTGGTAGCTTTTTGACTGGCATGGAAATTATGGGATGATTAGCCTCCTACTGTGCCATAAACTATCCATGATTCTGCAATTCTCCTTGGGCGCAATCTGAAACAACAGTGTAATCAAAACCTGTTGACCCAGCCTGTTCTGCCAAGTCAGTCTTCGGTTATATAGCTGATCCCTGGAGTATTTTATAAGCCTCCTTTGCCTCATTAATTTCAAAGATCTGTTTCTCTTAGACAAATTTGCTTGAAGGACCATGTTATAGGGGCTATAAAAATTAACTGAATATTCAACGGGTGTCACTCCGTAAAAGTAATGAGGGATGTTAACTTGCATTATTCACATGAACACAAGTCTGTGCTTGAAAGCATAGCTGCTTTCTCAATCGTTACAGCACCTACACTGGTTGATACTCCAGTGTTGTGCTGCAGTGAATCATTTAAACCTACACTCACTGTATCGAATAGAAAGATAAAGCACACTTGCAAGCTATGGAGTGAGAACTGGGAAGTGGAATTAGTCTGATGAATCCTTTTTTCCCCTGACGGATAAAATGAGACAAATATCAGCCATCAGTGCAGCCATTTTCTATGATTTAAGAAACAGTAACAATAGCACATTTTCTGAACAACGTATGAACCATTTATTTGCATGATAAAGGCAGAGGTAAAGCTGCCTGCTTCATTTTCTTCACATCTTGTTGCATGGCCTGAGCTGTGTTAAATTCTGTGACTTGAAAACGGATAGGAATTTTTCAACAATGATTGGAGAGATAAAGGCAACTGTACTGTTCCTGTACCTACTCGAAACATAAGAT
This sequence comes from Rhinoraja longicauda, assembly GCF_053455715.1. Classification (NCBI taxonomy): domain Eukaryota; kingdom Metazoa; phylum Chordata; class Chondrichthyes; order Rajiformes; family Arhynchobatidae; genus Rhinoraja; species Rhinoraja longicauda. The sequence goes on along the minus strand of NC_135953.1, from coordinate 84,803,165 downwards.
TATTAAAGGGTTGGACACGTTAGAGGCAGGAAACATGTTCCCAATGTTGGGGGAGTCCAGAACCAGGGGCCACAGTTTAAGAGTAAGGGATAGGCCATTTAGAACAGAGATGAGGAAAAACCTTTTCAGTCAGAGAGTTGTAAATCTGTGGAATTCTCTGACTCAGAAGCCAGTGGAGGCCAATTCTCTGAATGCATTCAAGAGAGAGCTTGATAGAGCTCTTAAGGATAGTGGAGTGAGGGGGTATGGGGAGATGGCAGGAACGGGGTACTGATTGAGAATGATCAGCCATGATCACATTGAATGGTGGTGCTGGCTCGAAGGGCCGAATGGCCTACTCCTGCACCTATTGTCTATTGTCTACTCTCTTTATTCTGGTCACTGGGAAGTGGTGAAATCACATGAATGGAATAAAGCAAGGCATTTGAATTTTTTTTAAACAGTCTGGTAAAAGAACATTAAATAAGCAAAATTAAACAACTTTTGTTTTTCCAATAAAAAAGAACTTTTGCGACAGAACTCTTGGAATGACCACAGTTTATATGACCGCCATGGGTGGAATATCATCTTTAGCAACGTACAGCGTAGGTCATAAATCACAATGCTTTTAATTTAAGTTTAGCTTAAAGATACTGCATGGAAACAGGTGTAGAAAAGAACTGCAGTTGCTGGTTTAAATTGAAGGTCGACACAAAATGCTGGAGTAACTCAACGAGCCAGGCAGCATCTCTGGAGGGAAGGAATGGGTGACGTTTCGGGTCGAGACCCCATGGAAACAGGTCCTTTGACCCATTGAATCTACTCCAACCCGTTCACACTGCTTCTCTTATTCCACTTCCGCGTCCACTCCCTCCAAACTAGCACAATTTACAGCGGCAAGCTAACCTGTAAACCTGCATATCTTTGGAAACTGGAGCACATGGAGGAAACCCCGCAGTCACAGGGAGAATGTGCAAACCCCACACAGGATGAAATCCTGGTCCCAGTGCTGTGAGGCAGCAGCTCTACCAGCTGTGCCATTGTGCTGCCCACAATGGCACCCATTCAAGTAGGGACCTCCTGTACTTTGAGACAGTTAATACTTATCATGAAACCTTATGAGGACTATCCCTTATTAGTTCTTGCCGTTTCAAATGCAGGTACATTCCGTCTCTTGGATAACTATCCAGTAATTCTCCCACCATTGATGTTAGGCTCACTGGCCTGTAATTCCCTGGCTTGTCCTTACAACATATTTTAAGCAAGGCACAACATTTTGGTGCAACGTTCAAACCAAAATCCCATCAGCTCGTTAACATGGAAGGTCAAATGTATTGCTTATGGAAAAGTGGCTTGAGAGTGCTATGTCTGAAACGAAAGCAGGCTAGTGATTTATTTGAAATAAAACCTGACAATGCTATAAAAATGAGCAGGCCAGACAGTTTCTGCAGAAAGAGAAGCAGAGTTATAATTTTAGGATCAGTTCCTAGATTCTTATGCTATTTGAGGCATAAATCAACAAAGACCAAACTCCTCATGATTGCAGGATCTACTTCACTCGCTGGCATTAACATTAACTCTGTTTCTCTATCACAGATGCTACCTGACCTGCTGAGAGTTTACAGCATATTCTGTTTCAAACAGGTTTCCAACGTCTGAAGTTTTCGTTTTTCAATTATTATTTTTAAATTTCTGTTTGTAGAATCTTGCTGCATTGTGGTTTTTTCTGCCATACGAAATATGAAGGCACTGCAAAGTAATTAATTGGTGTCTTGGACAGTGGAAGAAACCAATTACAAATAAGGATTCACGCCAAAAATGAAATTTCCACTCGAGTACATTGCTTCAACTACTAACCAAAGTAAAAGCATCACAACCCCTTCTGCTGACCCTGGACCAAGCCTGGCCGCATTGTGCAGCAGCAGCGCATTTACCATTGTTTTGTGAAGCAATTGAGCCTTCTTGCCACAAGGTGACATAAATACTCCCGGCATTCACCCAGACACCTCACCTTATAACACACAAAGGGGTCCTTTGGTAGGGCTCCTTGTCTCATCTTTTCCAATGCACTAAAAAATGCATTATTATAACTATTTGTAATCTCACCCAGGTTCAGAAAGCTCCTGAAAGATCAAGTGTTATTATTCTTCTTGAAATATGTAAGAATACATCTGAATATTATAATTTTCTCTGGTTGTTACTCCTTTGTCATGCGACCATTAAATGCTTCAAATGCGAGCGTTTCATAATAGTTTCAAGTTTACATTTTATCACGTGGTTTTATCCTGCAAAGCTGCTATTCCAATGAGGTAATTACAGTGCAGGTGTTACATGTCTGCTCGCTTGTAAATAAACCGTTAGTGCCTTTGTTAATCATATGATTTACTTGATACAGCTAAACATTTACTTGACAGCTAAACGTTTCCCCGTGCAAAGAATGTGCTTTTACATCGCAGGTGAGATTCTCACCTTTTCCGTCTAGTTTGAGTTCATCTCAACTGCATATTCCACACCATTCACTATTGTTTTTTAATATTATCTTTGGTGTTAAAGTCCGTGGCTCTTTTCGCCAAGCTAAGGTAAGCATTTAAAAAAATTAATGATTCAATGTCAGACTTCCATAATCCTTTCTTTCCACAAATGTTGAAAAGAATATACTTTTGCAGAACGCTGTAGAGGTTGCAGAACCCAGCAGGTGTTCGCAATGAAATGCATTTTACTCTTGATTAATATTGTCCATTAAAAGTGACAGTGTTCATTCCTTTAGAGGCAGATTCAGGGAAAAAAGGTACTTCATTCCAGAAATCATTAACAGGGCTCCTTTGTAAAAATTAATGTGTAACAAAATCACCATGAATCAGTTTTGATGTGACCATGCATATCTCTAGTTAAATGCTAAACCAAAAGCCAGATGGCCATTTATTACTTGGGTTTTGCTAATTCCTTGCCAAGTTAATACCATTTCTGAAAGAGGATACTACGCACCTTGGGTGGTGATAGTTTGGAAGAGTGCTAAGAAGGAAGAAGAAGGTGATAGCATGTTAAGTTTGTTCACATCACTGTGCACTGTTATCCAAGAAGGGTTTGATGGTGTCTGGCTGATGCATGCATCTTAGACATTCACACTTCGAAAGTTCACATGTGGCAAATGAAGACTCAAATGGCGTTATTTTGTTCATTCACCAACAAGGATATGGTTGGCAAAGCCAACATTTCAATAAATGCTTATGTAAAGGTGAGTGGCACTTCTTGCCGGGCTGTCATCTATGCAATTAAAATAATCACACAGATGGAGAGTTCTAGAGCTTTTATCTATTGACGATGAAAAGAGTGCACATATTTCCAAGTCAGAAGGCATGCAATTTAAAACATAAGAAATTGAAGAGTATGCCATGTGTCTCCCTCTAACCTAAACTGCTATTCATTTAGATCATTCTGACTTTATGCTTCAACCTCCGTCTCCATTAAATCTGGTACACCAAAAAACAGATTCCCCCAAAAAACACAAAATGACCACAGTTAACAACCAAGTATCTGCATTGAGTCATAGAGTGATACAGTGTGGAAACAAGCCCTTTGGCCCAACTTGCCCACACCCACCAACATGCCCCAACTACAATAGTCCCACCTGTATTCTTTTGGTCCATATCCCTCTAAACCTACCCTATCCACGTACTTGTCTAAATATTTCTTAAATGTTGCGATAGCACCTGCCTCAACTACCTCCTCCGACAGCTTGTTCCATATCCCCACCACCCTTTGTGCAAAATGGTTACCCCCTCAGCTTCCCATGAAATCTTTCCCCCCTCACTTTAAACCAAAGTCCTCTGGTTCTCGATTCCCCTTCTCTGGACAAAAGACTGCGTTTACCTGATCTATTCGTCTCATTATTTTGTTCACCTCTATAAGATCATCTCCCATCCTCCTGCACTCCAACGAATAAAGCCTTAGCCTGCTCAGCCTCTCCCTATAGCTCAGTCCCTCAATTCCTGACAACATCCTGGTAAATCTCTGAATCCTTTCAAGCTTGATAACATCTTTCCTACAACATGGCCTGCTGCTCTTTATCTCAGGTAATTCTATAGATTTCCAACTCTGTGTGCAGAGAATCTTCCTCTTGGTCCTAAATTGCTGCCCAGATTATGTATCAGAGCCTTTCATAGTTCTAGATGCTTTAGCCAGAGTAAAGAGTCTCTCATTATTTGTCCTGTCATCCCCCTTAGATTCTTGTATGATTAGATGAGATTAACTCTCGTTCTTCTAATTTCCAATCTTACCCAACCTCTCTCTATCTGCTGAATATTTCCTCTTCTCCAGAATGAATCCAATGAATGCAAGCTTACACTTCTTAGTAAGGAGAAACTGGATACGGTACTCTTAAAATGATTTCACCAAAGCTTGGTACATAATCAGCAAGGCCCGTTTAGTCCTTGGATTAAAAGCTAACATACCATTTGACTTATTAGCTGCTGAAACTGCAAATTTACTTTCTATATCTTTATGAAACAGCACACCCAGATCCCTCTGTGCAACAATGTTTACTGTTCTCAATGTTTAAGAACTATTGGTCTGGAAATAGCAATTTATTTGTGTACCTATACTTCAGTACTACATGAGCATTAAGCTCAACTGAGTTGGTGTTACTCTATTTTGTTCACCTCTTAGAAAGGAAATGCATAGTTGAGGCCAGGTAGAACAGAGAATAAAAGCTAGATGGGGGCAGGATTGGTCATCAGACAATGTTGGAGAGTGTTGTTGAGCATTGTTCACTGAAAGTGGCGACTCAGGTAGACGGGGTGAGGAAGCATTGGGCATGCTTACATTATTGGTAAGGATATGGAGTAGAAAGGTTGGGACATCATAATGCAGCTGTACAAGTTGTTATTGAGACCACACTTGGAGTACTATATGCAGTTCTGGTCACTTAGCAGTAGGAAGGATGTCATTAGGTTGGAAAGGGTGCAGACAAGATTCACCAGGATGTTTTGTGGACTTGTCTGCTTAAGTTATCGGGAGTGATTGGTTAGACTGGGATTTTTTTCTTTGGAGCACAGAACGTTGTGTGGTGACCTTGTTGAAGTGTGCAAAATCATGGGGATATGGATAAAGTGAACGCTCACAGTCTTTTTTCCAGGGCAGAGGATTCTAAAAATAGAGGGCACAGGCTTAATGTGAGAGGTGATAGATTTAAGAGTGTCCTCAGCGGCAACTTTTATATTCAGAGGGTATTCCGTATCTGGAATATGTTACCAGTGGAAGCTATAGAAGCCGATATATTTTGAATGATATATGATTAGGACGGACTTAGAGGGATATGGACCAAATGCAGGCAAATGGGAAGACCCCAGAATGTCAACTTCGGAAATCAAGGCCCAACTTGTCCACGTCAATCAAGATGCCCCTTTTCAGCTTGGCCATTTGCCTGTATTTAGCCCTCTAAATCTTTCCTATCCATGCAACTGTCCAAATATCTTTTAAAAGTCGTTATTGTATCTACCTCAACTACATCCTCTAGTAAGGTTCTTCTAAACACCCGTCACCGACCCTGCAAAAAATGTTGCCCCTCAGGATCCTATTAAATCATTCCTCTCTCACCTTAAACCTATGCACTCTAGTTCTTGATGCCCACACCCTGAGTAAAAGATGGTACCCTATCGATTCCCATTATGATTTTATGCATCTCTGCAAGATCATCCCTCAGCCACCTACGCTCCAAATAATAAAATCTTAGTCTGCCCAGAGCTATCTCATTTCCTCTTTTTGTCCTGATTTCCTTCTTTCTGCATGCTCCTCAATATTCTATACTCCAGGGATAAGCTTGTCCTATGCCTCCTTCTTTTTCCAGACCAGACCAATGCCTATTGTCATCTCCTCCCTGCCTTGCCCTGCATTCTAACAGGAACATGCATACCTTGAATTCTCATTATCACATGTTTAAAAGCATATTACTTTTCGTACATCCCTTTGCCCTCAAACAACTTACTCCAATCAACCTTTGCATAGAGTTGACCTTAAATGGTATTAGAACTGTGACTTGTGGACCAGTCCTGTCCTCATCCATAACCATTTTAAAGCTAATAGAACTATGGTCACTGGTCCCAAAGCTTGCCCACTAACAGTTCAAACATTTGCTGAGTCTAGTTCCTAAGAGTAGGTCAAGCTTTGTCCTCTCCCTTGTAGGGCCTCTACACATTGCCATAGGAAACTTTCAACACACTTGACAAATTCCACTGCATCTAAGCCCTTGGCACAATGAAAGTCCCAGTCTATATTGGGGCTTATTAGTGTTGCAGCTGTCTGGAATCTCCCGGCATATTTTTTCCTGTAATTCACATTGACTATTCAAAGGGCCATAAAGCAAACCCAACAAGGTGATCACCCCCTTTTATATTTCTTAACTCCATCTATATATGCTCTCTGTCGATCCTTCAGTAATGTCATTTTGGACTCCTGCTGTGACATTCGCCTTAATCAGTAAACAAGCAACCCCCTCTTCCTCTTTTATCCCCACCTTGATCTCGCTGGGAGCACCTGTGCCCTGAAACATTAAGCTGACAATTCTGTCCATCCCTTACCCAGGTAACGTCTGTAACGTCCCAGTCGCATGTATCTTTCCACCCCCTGACTTCATCCATCTTACCTGTCAGACTTCTCGTGTTGAAATAAATGCAATTTAATTTAACAATCTTTCCCTACTCCCCACCATGCTCCTTCGTACCTTGTCTTCTTGCCAATCTAGTTTAAACACTTCCTGTGTGGCACTAGCAAACCTTCCCATTACAATAGTTTTCCTCCTCTAGTCCAGATGCAATCGGCCCCTCTTGTACAGGCCATCGCTGCCCTAGAGGAGATCTCTATGGTTCAAAAATCTGAAACCTGCACCAGCTTCTCAGCCACATGTGCCTCTGACCTACCTTCCTATTCCAATCCACACTAGCACATGGCACCGGGTATAATCTGGAGACTACAACCTCAGTTTTTCACCTTTAATCTAACTCCTTCAGTTTGCTCTGCCTTCCTGTAATACATCACCAATGCACCACCCAAGACCAGTTGCATCAGATCATTCCAGCTCCAATTGCCCTGAACTTCCATTTTTGCACCATTGCTTCACTTCCTCAGGTTCCAGGCCTGAAACAGTTAGATTGCAAACATTCTTCCTCTCCATCACCGGTATTGTGGTTCAGAACATTGCACTGTCCTGCATGCATGTAATCTACAGATAAGTCTTTTCCAGCACATATTAGGGTGAAGTATAATTTGTGCCCCTGTGCTACAATGAAGTGAGTGGACAAGAATAATCCTAAAATTGAAACTATTTTATTAACATGATTTGCTTTGTATTGCCACACATCGTTTACTGCATGCTTTGAGTTTGTTCCAGTGGAATAAACTGTAATGTTGATCATTAGTATTGCGACAGCACAGTCTCTAGACTGAAGGATGATTTAGTTTCTGTAGGCCATTGCTGACAAACAGTGCAGACACAGTTGCCCACATTGAATGTTGCCAGGCTCTTCTCCAAGTTGACTTCAAAGGGATAACAAGAATAGACAATGGTCCTGTCACCTTTGGGCTGCCACCTCTCAGTGTCAGAGACGAGATGTGCTGCTGCCCAGAACAATGTTCACAGGGTATGGAGCATGGGTCACGGGGAGCAGGTGCTCGGTGGCACACGTTTATAATCCCCCTCCTATGGACTTTAAACTTTAGAGATGCAGTGTAGAAACAGGCCCTTCGGTCCACAGAGTCCACATCGATCAGTGATCACCATGTCCACTAGCACTATCCTACACACTAGGGACAATTTTACCAAAGCCAATTAACCTACAAACCTGTACATCACTGGAGTGTGGGTGAAAACTGCACCCAGAGAAAACCCACGTGTTCGTAGGTTTACTAGGTTAATTCCCAGAATGGTGGGACTGTCGTATGTTGAAAGATTGGAGCGACTAGGCTTGTATACACTGGAATTTAGAAGAATGAGAGGGGATCTTATCGAAACATATAAGATTATTAAGGGGCTGGACACGTTAGAGGCAGGAAACATGTTCCCAATGTTGGGGCAGTCCAGAACCAGGGGCCACAGTTTAAGAATAAGGAGTAGGCCATTTAGAACGGAGATGAGGAAAAACATTTTCAGTCAGGGAGTTGTGAATCTGTGGAATTCTCTGCCTCAGAAGGCAGTGGAGGCCAATTCTCTGAATGCATTCAAGAGAGAGGTAGATAGAGCTCTTAAGGATAGCGGAGTCAGGGGGTATGGGGAGAAGGCAGGAACGGGGTACTGATTGAGAATGATCAGCCATGATCACATTGAATGGCGGTGCTGGCTCAAAGGGCCGAATGGCCTACTCCTGCACCAATTGTCTATTGTCTATTCACAGGGAGAACGTACAAACTCCGTACAGAGAGCACCTGTAGTAATGATTGAACCCAGGTCACTGTAAGGCAGCAAATCTTCCACTACACCACGTTGCCACCCTGGTGTCTCCTCCTGGAGATTCCAGAACAAATAAAACTAGTAGCTGTCTGGCTCAGGTAGAAGGATCCAAGCCCTCCAAGCACAACCAGCATTTCTCTACATTCTTTACAAAAACCTTCAAGTGACTTCTGTCGCTGGGAATTCTGGGCTCTCATCTCACCTTTAGTTGGAAGGATACTAGAGCACCCAGAGGAAACCCGCACAAAAAGAATAGACAATGGTCCTGTCACCTTTGGGCTGCCACCTCTCAGTGTCAGAGACGAGATGTGCTGCTGCCCAGAACAATGTTCACAGGGTATGGAGCATGGGTCAAGGGGAGCAGGTGCTCGGTGGCACACGTTTATAATCCCCCTCCTATGGACTTTAAACTTTAGAGATGCAGTGTAGAAACAGGCCCTTCGGTCCACAGAGTCCACATCGATCAGTGATCACCATGTCCACTAGCACTATCCTACACACTAGGGACAATTTTACCAAAGCCAATTAACGGCGAATGTGACATTTCCACACGGACAGCTCTGGAGATCAGGATTGAATATGATTCACTGAAGCGGTGAGGCAGCAACTCCTCCAGCTGCACCAGTGCATCACCCACGCAATGCTGAATGGCCTGAGGTGGGGATTAAACTGCCCAGTATGCAGGTAGCATCTGGAAGAGGTGCTGGGGAGGACCACTGTTAGAGAGGAATGGACACTGGAGACAGAAGCGACTAATACTATGTGCTGTCAAGACTGAAGATGTGTGCCAGCCCACCTGCCTTTTATTAGTTTTAATTTCATTTATCTGGAAATATGTTGAATTACCAAACATCTGGTCATGTAATACGGATTATTGGCATAAGTAAACTGCAGGCACTTCAGAGCTGGGTTTGCAGACACTGAGACCAGGCCTTTCTTATCCAGAACACATCGTGACTGTGCTCTTTACAGTAGAAATATCTGTCTCGTCACAATGATGTAAATAAGAGCAGTCCCTTTACCTACCAGAAGAGTTCTGATTCTGTCACTTCAGTAAACACTTGAGCCAAAGGATTTGTATCTGGATCTCCTTACTCCCTTTCTCTATAATTGTTCCCATTTTTCCATCCTGAGGGACCAGGCTGTCTCTGTTTCCACTCCACTGGCAAGCGCAGGAATCTTGCTGCATAAGGCTGTTGGAACTTGTGGTATGCTCGCTGCGTAACATTGTGTGCTATTGCAGCCCAGTCCATCACGCAATCCAGCCTTTTCCCCGTCATACTCCAATCTACACTTCATGCTGCCTCGGGAAAGCAGCCAACATAATAAAGCTTCTTCCCTACTGGTTATCAGACTACGAATCTAAGCTCTCATAAACCAAGGACGTAATCCCGATCTTCTAATCTACCTCGTTGCAGACCTTACACTTTTTAAAATTTGCACATTCTCTGAAGTTGTGACACTATATTCTGCACTCCGTTTCCTTTCTCTTTTTGTACTGCCCATTGCACTTGTGTGTGATTTGATTGTACTCATGTGTGGTCTGATTTGACTGGATAGCATGCAAACCAAAAGCTTTCACGATATCTCAGTACATATGACAATAACAATGGTCATGGAGTCATACAGCATGGAAACAGGCCCTTCATCCCACCTTGCCCATGCTGACCAATATGTCCCATCTACACTAGTCCCACCTGCTTGCATTTTGCCCATATCCCACTAAACCTATCCTATCCATGTACTTGTGTAAATGTTTCTTAAACATTCTGATAGCATACCTGTCGTAATGTTTCATAAACTTTGTGATAGTGGTCATTCAAAGCAAAGTGATAGAGGCACCTGCTCCCAGAATTTGCCATCAGACGCACCAAGGATTTACATATATAACTACTGCAAGTTGAAGGTGAAGAATGGGGATCTGCCATTGTGTGGAGGTTGATGACCTTCCCCTTCTGCTCTGACACCGTGAACACCTGCTGATCAAAAGGAAGTGAGCCATGTGCTGAGGGAACCCGATCCTTTCATCTGGATGTGGGGAGCTGCCACGAACATTGACAGAATATATGGCTTCAATAACTACCCCCTCCAAATAAATAACCACTCTCACATTATATACAAGACATGAGGATATTCCACTCCTCCAGCTGTTATTTCTTTTACCTTAGTGAGTACGTTATTTGAAGAGATCTGACAGGAATAAGTAATGCTCTATGACTGTAATAATATTTTGTCAACTGCATATTGTGACTGATTGTCACCTGAAGCTGATGAATGTAAAGGCCAACATTCTGCAGAGTCTAAGGCTGCAGAACTCTGAGATTCTCCAACAGTGTTCTTATTCTGCTTTCTTATTCTTCTTTCATATACCTTGTAGAAACCTTTACAAGTTAATGTCAATGGTTAGAGAGTCAGCATCTTGCACTGAGAGTGAGCTGATGGATGTCCTGGTGTAAGAACGAAGAAGGCATTTGTAGGTGATGTTCACCACTCTTTCTGCTGAATCACCAGTCTCACACACAATAATTTGCCTCACTTGCCATTTGAGGGAGGCTTGGCTGCATCTCCCGCAAGGTATCTCTAAGCGCTCGATCTGCATTGGTCAGGGGCTAAGCTCCAAGAGCAGTTTACCCAACCCTTTCCAGCACCTTGTAAATCAAAACGTTGCAAATGCTCAAAATCTGGAATGAAAACGGAAAATGCTGGAAAAATGCAGCAGGTCAGGCAACATCTGTGGAGAGTTAATGTTTCAGGTCGATCAGAGATTCCCGACACTTTCCCAGCACTTTCATAGCTTTCACTCCATCAAATGCCAATATCTGACGATTTTGCACAACTTATGTTTCACTTTTAAATTAAAAAACAATTTCAATGACATTGTAATTATTTTATTAAATTTCATGAGCACAGTCAATCCTTTTTATTTAATAATAGCAGTAGACAGTTATTCTAAACTTTCAGAGCTTTTTACTGAAAATATAATTTTGGTAGCAAGCGTTTTAAATCAGCTTACATTTATGGGTATTTCAACTGGAAGTAGCTGGCCTTACGTATGTAAAGAAAACATCAAAAAACGTTCCTCTTGAGAGAGAATTTCAAAACATATAAACTATTAGGTTCAGTTTGATGCAGAATAACAGCACAGATTGAGGTAGAAACATCGCAGGCCCGAATCCAGGAGTTACAATTATTTATTAACTGGCTGGGAGTGAATAAAGGAAAATAAGAGTGAATTAAAAAAAAGGAAAATAAAGGAATAAAGAGAGAAAAGTACTTTGATGATACCAAAGGTGGTCACTAGAGGAGCCAGAAGACCATCACCATGCAATGTTAAATGTTGCCCTGTTTCCATGCACTGCTCATTAGTTCTTAACTTGACCCTTGCAAAACCCACTGGCAACCGACATGCCATAAATTGCTGTTAATTGCTCCCTTCCTTGCTAAACACTAGCACCATCAGTTTCAGGTTTTGATCATTTTTAAGGTTCAGTCAAAACATGCAGTTGGAAGAATGTTATTCCAAATATAACTTATTGCTTGTTCCAGTCACATTTCTTGAAATGTTGCACTCATTAAGGTGAAGCATGTCATTGATGGTGAGGTGGAATATTTGCCCACACTTTACAAGAGCTGTTAGAGTCTAATATATTTCAAAGACCTAGATTGCAATAGTGATATATCTGCTTGGCTCCACTTTAAAAGAAATGGAAGAACTTACATCTACGTATTCCCGTTCTTGAACTCAAGCTGCCCCTAAGCGTTGCGCACTACTTAATTACATTCCATGAGTTTCTGGTATTAGTTAGATGGACGTGGCAGCCAATTTGCCCACAATCAGCAATGAAACGAATGATCAATTAGGTGCGATTAGGAATGTTGATTTAGGTGACTTTCCAGGTATTAGTCAGAAAAATCTAGTGGTATCTTTAATATCCAGCAGAACAAATAAACTAGTCTCCCTGGAGTGGAGGCCTGGATTAGGTGGTCAGGTCCTGGAGAGGTGTTAGCTCCCAACATTGACTCTGTACATTATACCCACTCAAAATCAGAATCCTTTTTACACTGAAGTAAAATGTCATATTTTGCCGACCAGACAGATTTATAATTTCTCTGAATTAAATGTATTTATTTACTTGGGCAAAATATGACAAATTTGAGTTTCAGGCATGTGTTTGGTGCAAAATGTATTGAGCATAATGTAACCTCATTTGCTAATGATCATATGATCTGGACCCAAGCGTATGGTTTTAAACCAACTATCCCCCATACCCGCCTATACCCTATACCATATACCCTATACCCACCTATAAATGGAGGAACAGCACCTCATATTTTGCTTGGGCAGCTTGCAGCCCAAAGGTATGAACATTGACTTCTCCAACTTTAGATAGTTCCTCTGTCTCTCTCTTTCCCCCCCTCCCCCTTCCCAGTTCTCCCACTGTCTTCCTGTCTCCACCTATATCCTTTCTTTATCCCGCCCCCCCCCGACATCAGCCTGAAGAAGGGTCTCAACCCGAAACGTCACCCATTCCCTCTCTCCTAGATGCTGCCTGACCTGCTGCGTTACTCCACCATTTTGTGATCCCCTATACCCGAATAATTATATTCAATACTATCTAACTCCAACCCAGCAATTTACTTCTAATTCATGTTCATAAGTCATAGGAGCAGAAGTAGGCCATTCGACCGATCGAATCTACTCTGCCATTAAATCATGCATGATCTATCTTTCCCTCAACCCCAATCTCCTGCCTTTTCCACATAACCCTTGAAACCCGTACTAATCACCCTTTCTAATTCTTACTTCAACTTGTTATTTTCCCATATTTTCATTCTCTTCTAAATCATTGTTAAGAGCTCTACAAAATAAAGTGAAAATGCAATACAATCCTTTTGGATGTGAGGAAATAGTTTGATTAATAAAGATGGAGGTTTGTACTCATATAACCATATAACATATAACCATATAACAACTACAGCATGGAAACAGGCCTGTCCGGCCCTACCAGTCCACGCCGACCACTCTCCCTGACCTAGACTCGTCTACCTGCACTCAGACCATAACCCTCTAATCCCCTCTTATCCATATACCTATCCAATTTACTCTTAAATAATAAAATCGAGCCAGCCTCCACCACTTCCACCGGAAGCCCATTCCATACAGCCACCACCCTCTGAGTAAAGAAGTTACCCCTCATGTTACCCCTAAACTTTTGTCCCTCAATTCTGAAGCTATGTCCCCTTGTTGGAATCTTCCCCACTCTCAAAGGGAAAAGCCTACCCACGTCAATTCATAGGCTTGTTACATGCACCCATTTACATGTTAACCTCAGCCTGGCTGGCAGACCCACAAACACACACATTGTCAGATTTTGTAGATTTCCAAATGGTGGAAACCAGATGCCTTCACTACCAGTATCATATCATATCATATCATATATATACAGCCGGAAACAGGCCTTTTCGGCCCTCCAAGTCCGTGCCGCCCAGCGATCCCCGTACATTAACCCTATCCTACACCCACTAGGGACAATTTTTACATTTACCCAGCCAATTAACCTACATACCTGTACGTCTTTGGAGTGTGGGAGGAAACCGAAGATCTCGGAGAAAACCCACGCAGGTCACGGGGAGAACGTACAAACTCCTTACAGTGCAGTACCCGTAGTCAGGATCGAACCTGAGTCTCCGGTGCTGCATTCGCTGTAAAGCAGCAACTCTACCGCTGCGCCACCGTGCCGCCCAGTAGTTCTCAACTAAAGCATGATGACAAACAAATACCAGTGCCAGGCTTCCCTCTTGCCATCTTTACTCTATTAAAACTACTGTGACAACCACAAAGCCTTCTTTCCTCCAACAATCTCAACATTCATGTTTAACATTACTTAGCCTCTGCTTTTTGACCTTGGTGGTGGTCTGTGGTGTAGATTATGGCCCAGTATCAAGATTTAGTAGATAGATTACATAGGGTACCCAGCATACATTGCCCAGTGCATCATTAAGGATAACTTGGAATCATACTTCCATCCACCTCATACACAGTAGATTTAGCATTTTGTCTTCTAAGCAATAAAGACAAAGAGATGGTAGTGAAATTCAAGCCATCAACAATTCAACATAACGCAGTTAAATGTGCAACAGTTTCAATTTTGTTCTGCTGATCAAAGATACAAGTAAAAATGAATGATAAACAAAAATTATTTAACTTCCATAGTTTCTTTTCAGTAGACCCTCAGCTACTCCCACGCCTCAGTCAAGAGTAGATGGGGCACAATGTTTCCCTCCATAATCTACTGTGCCAGACTGTGAAAAAGTGACCAAGGTGAGTACAAGTTATGGAGTCAAGAATAGAGATGCATCATCTGTGAAAAGCATTCATCAATGTTTCGAGTTGCAGTATACATCTTGGAATTGTGCAATCTGTTTCTCAAATACCCTATGCAGGTTTAGTACAGAACTATACCATTATTAAACAGAGGCACACCAGGTTAACATGGACTTTGCAATACCATGTGGTGATTTTTTTCTCTTGAATAGACTGTATTTTCTCTATGTGAAGACTTTTCTGCAAATTGAAGCTGTCCAAACAATTCCATTCAAACAACATAAAGACCATTTCAAAGTATATGCAAGGAGGAGGATTCTCCTCAAAGTGAAGCTAAAGTACACGCTTAAATTTACATATTTTTCAGCTTTACTTTAGATACTTTAGAGATACGGAACGGAAAGAGGCCCTTCTGCCCACTGCGCCCGCACCAACCAGCGATCACCACACACAAACACTATCCTACACAATTTATAATTTTACCATAGCTAATTAACTTACAAACCTGTACGTCTTTGGAGTGTGGGAGGAAACCAGTGCACCCGGAGAAAACCCACACAGTCACATGGAGTAAGTGTATAAACTCTGTACAGACAGCACCTATAGTCAGGATTGAACCCGGGTCTCTGGCGCTGTAAGGCAGCAACTCTCCTGCTGCGAGACTGTACACTTTTGCAAAATAAGAGTGATTGACAAATGGGAGTGTAGTGTAGGGAGGATGTGTAGTAGAGGGAGGATGTGATCATTAGGTCACGAGATCTGAAAATGGTTATCCAAAACCAATGGTATGGACATCCCTACCCATGAATGAAGAGGGAGAGAGCCCAACACTTGGAGCAATCTAATCTCTTCAGTTAGGCTTTCAATTCACACAAATTGTTCTGCACTCATCATTGTTGTGTAAAGGCAGAGTACAAAGTGATAGATCCATCATAGTAACAGATACAGTTTTATTGAGATACCAAGAGCCAGGGCCAATTGCTACCACACAGGATATTACCAAGACTGTAAAGAGTAGATGAGAAGCTGGAGTAAATGAGGAAATAATAATGAGGTACAGCATTTTTATGTTTTAAACTTCTGAAGACTTTATGAGGAAGGAAACACTGGGGGAGGTAAATGGATGCTTATTAAGATGTAGATTTGCTTTCAACTTGGGTAACCTTTCTCCAAGGCTTTCCTTTATCAGTTGATAACTTGCTTCCTGAGCGGGTGCGATTGTTTAGCTCACCCAGTGGAAATGCTGGAACTCAATCAGTTTTAGATTAGTTCTCAATAAGTGATTCCCCTTTTCTTCTTTGATGGTAAATATGTTGAGAATAACCATTGAGGATATCCTGAAAGGTGACCTTGGGAAGTATATTTTTCCCTATTGTCCTTCCACCTCATCAACGGTCCCTGAATTTGTAAAGTATGTAAGCTGAAGCTATGGATTTAACTGCTGCACTTGGTGGTTTCAGTACTATGACAGTGTATGCATCTTGAGCTCACATTAAGAACATAATAATTTTGGGAAATAAATGGTATGTTTTATTACTGTAAAATGGACCCCACTAGTTATATTGGAGATAAGTTGATGTTCATAAATAATAGGAGCAAAAATAGGTCATTCAGCACATCAAGTCTACTCTGTCATTCAATCATGACTGATCTATCTCTCCCTCCAAACCCCTTTCCCCTGCCTTCTCTCCATAACCCCTGACACCCATACTAATCAAGAATCTATCTATCTCTGCCTTCAAAATATCCATTGACAGCCTCCACAGCCTCTGTGGCAACGAATTCCACAGATTTATCACCTCTGACTAAAGAAATTCATCCTCATCTCCTCCTAAAGGAACATTCTTTAATTCTGAGGCTATGACCTCCCACTAGAGATCAAATAAAATTAGAGTTAGAGCAATGGTTATCAATTGGACTTGGGTCTTGACATTCAGTCTCCTTTAATGGAGCCTTATGCAGGGCGATGAATGCTACCAACAGTCAATACCTTTGCACAGAGTACCAGGCAGATTTCTCCCCAAGGATTTCCTTCTCCCCACATATGATTCCTCTCATCACCGTTCTATCTCTGCTATATAAGAGCAGATGCAGAAATCGGGGGATTGGGTGGTGATGGAATTTAAAGAGAGTTAAACCTCAGCAAATGAGTTTTTAACCTTTAGCAGTAAAGGGAAGGACACATTCGAAGGGCATGAAGAAAACTGATCTTAAAGTCGACCTGGAAATCAAACAGCCAGCAGGGTTATAAATTCAAGATTAAAGTTAAGGCTGTGCCAAGAAATTCAATCATAGGAAGATTTGAAACAGAAGCATGCACAGGCTATACAACCTCTCCTGCCTGACCCACCATTCATGGGATCAAGGTTGAAATGTTACTTCAGCACCTCTTTCTTGTTCTGACCCCACTCTGCAATCTTTCCAGTTTAACAACATACTTCCCAAAGCAGGGTGACCAAAACTGAACACAATACTTTCAATGCAGCCTCACCAACGTCTTGTACAACTGCAACATAACATCCCAACTTCTATACTTAATACACTGTTTAATGAAGGCCAATATACTGAAAGCTTCTGAGAAGGAGCTGCATTTTCTGTGCTTTCACAACATGATAACACGTGATTCTTGACCACCCTATCTACCTGTGATGCCACTTTCAGGGAAATATGTACCTGCACTACTAGATCCCTCTGCTCTACAACATTCTCCAGGGCCCTGCCATTCACTGCAAAGGTCCTGCCCTGGTTTGACTTCCCAAAATACAACACCTTGCACTTATCTGTATTTAACTCCTTTCGCCATTCCTCAGCCCACTTTCCCCAGCTGATCAAGATTCTGCTGTAATTTTTGATAACCATTTTCACGATCTACGATACCACCCTCTTTAGTGTCATCTGCAAGGCATAATTATGCTTTGTACTTTCTCATCCGAATTGTTGATGTAAACCACAAACAGTAATGGATCCCTGAGGCACACCATTACTCATACATCTCCAGTCCAAAAAATAACCCTCCACCATCACCCTCTGCTTTCTTCCACGAAGCCAATTTTCTATCCAGTCAGCTGGCTCTCCCCAGATCCCATACGATCTAACCTTCCAGAGCAGTCTATCATGCAGAACCTTATCGAATGCTTTGCTAAAGTGCACATGGATAATGTTCATGGGTTTGCCCTCATCAACCTTTTTAGTTATCCATTGAATCTTACATGTTTCAACAAGACCCACTTTTCATTCTTCTGAACTCTATTGAGCATAGGCCCTATCTGCTCAACTCTCTTCATACATCAACAACTTCATCCCAGGAATAAATTGGCAAACCTTATTTTCACTAGCTCCAATACAAGTATCTCCATCCTTAAATATGGTGACCAATACTGTACAGACACCATCTCACCACTGTCAAGTCAAGTCAAGTTTATTTGTCACATACATATACACGATGTGCAGTGAAATGAAAGTGGCAATAAATGCGGATTGTGCAAAAAAAATTACAATTACAGCATATAAATTAAAATTAATACAGAAAAGAAAATGTAGTCCCTGGAGTTATAATAGTTAACAGTCCTGATGGTCTGTGGGAAGAAACTCCGTCTCAACCTCTCCGTTTTCACAGCGTGACAGCGGAGGCGTTTGCCTGACCGTAGCATCTGGAACAGTCCGTTGCTGGGGTGGCAGGGGTCCCTCATGATCTTGCTTGCTCTGGATCTGCACCTCCTGATGTATAGGTCCTGCAGGGGGGCGAGTGTAGTTCCCATAGTGCGTTCTGCCGAATGCACTACTCTCTGCAGGGCCATCCTGTCCTGGGCAGAGCTGTTCCCAAACCAGACTGTGATGTTGCCGGACAGGATGCTCTCCACAGCCCCAGCCCCAAAGACACTCTGAATTTCCTCAGCTGCCTAAGGTGGTAAAGGCGCTGCCTTGCCTTACCCACCAGTGCGGCAATGTGTGTTGTCCATGTCAGATCCTCTTTGATGTGGACTCCCAGGTATTTAAAACTGCTCACCCTATCCACAGTAGACCCATTTATTTCCAGTGGTGTGTACGTCCTTGGATGTTGAGCCCTTCTAAAGTCCACAATCAGCTCCTAAGAGGAGGCTATTGTCCCGACACCAGAGTGCCAGATCAGCCACCTCCTCCCGGTAGGCCTTCTCATCATTGTCGGAGATCCGCCCCACAACCACAGTGTCATCAGCAAACTTGATGATGGAGTTTGAGCTGAACCTGGCCGCATAGTCATGTGTGTACAGGGAGTACAGTAGGGGGCTAAGGACACAACCCTGGGGGGATCCTGTGTTCAAGGTGAGGGGGTTAGATCTGTGTTCCCCCATCCTGATCACTTGGGGCTGGCGGTGAGAAAGTCCAGGACCCAGGCACACAGAGGGGTGCTAAGCCCCAGTTCCAGCAGCTTCTCAGCAAGTCTGGTGGGGACTATGGTATTAAAAGCTGAACTAAAGTCAATGAACAGCATCCTCACATAGCCCCCCTGGCTGTCCAGATGAGAGAGAGAGCGGTGTGCAGAACCTGGGAGACCGAATCATCCATGGATCTGTTCGGACGGTATGCGAACTGTAGTGGGTCCATGTTGCGAGGAAGGAGGGCACAGATGTGGTTCTTGATTAGAATCTCGAAGCATTTCATGACAACCGAGATGAGGGCCACTGGTCGATAGTCATTTAAACACGCTGGAGAGGCATTCTTTGGCACCGGTACAATAATGGATCTTTTGAAGCATGCAGGGACCACGGACTTGGCCAAGGAGAGGTTAAATATTGTGGTGAGCACTGGAGCAAGCTGAGTAGCACAAGACTTTAGTACTCACCCAGCATCAAGACTTCCCTACTTTACAAGAGGGCTAACATTAATTATCTTTCTGATTATTCACTGCACCTGCATGTTTTATTTTGTATTTTCTGCATTTGGATGCTCAAACCCTATTGTGCAGCAGCATTTTTTGTCTTGCTCTATTTAAGTAATAATTTGTCTTTTTAATTCTTCCTTCCAAGTAAATAACCTGATTTTCCTGCACATTACAGTCCATCGATGAACTCTTGCACAGTTGCTTAACTTTTCAGTATTTCTCTTGCAGACTTTGTGCCCGCCTCACAGTGAGTTTCATCAGCTAATCCGACTGGGATAGACTCAGCCTCTTTATCCAAGTCATGAATATGCATTGTGAGTTGTTGAGGTTCCAGCACTGATGCCTAGGGCCCCCACAAGTTACTGATTGCCGACCTGAAAATGACCCAACCTGCAGGGTTCTCACTTGGAGTCATGGAGTCATAGAGTCTTACAGCGTGGAAACAAGCCCTTCGGCCCAGGTTGCCCACACTGAACAACATGTCCCATCTACACTAGTCTGACCTGCCTGCATTTGGCCCATATCCCTCCAAAACTATCCTGTCCATGTACCTGTCTTAGTGTTTCTTAAACATTGCGATAGTACCTGCCTCAACTACCTCCTCTGATACATCTGATCACTGCAGAGAAGGGGCTGATTTTTGGTGGTTTCACAACATGATAACACATGATGCTGGCTACTCCGCCAAGCCCACTTTTACAAAGGGTATGGAGGACTATCTTTCATTTTGCTGTTGAGTATCTCACTTATTAAAAGGCTTTTTGAACCAGAGAGCAGCTGGTAAAGTAGCTACAAGCGTGAAAGTAGTTCCCTTTGATGCACCCATAATTAGAAGCACAAACTAAGTCTATTAGTTATTTTATTGAACAATTCACCCAAAGCTGAATGAATGAACGGACCGAGCCCTCACCAATTCTCTACCCAGTCAGAAATAATTATCACATGAGGTCCAATCGCTCTTTAACAGATGGCCAAAAATTGCAGCTTTGTAATAACGAAATATTGGTTCCATCATTCAGTGTACACTGACAAAGAAGCAACAAATGTGTTTTGCAATATGCCACAGAACATCTGGTGTGGCTCTTTGCTTTGGAACATCTGCCTGGCATATGATGTCTGCAGAGGAATATAGCAATATTCTTTCAACAACAAACACATCAAAAACAGCTGGCCTAGCAACGAGATGGTGTAGCGTTATACAATTAAAAATAAGCTTAGCAAGGATGAAACCTGACACTGACCAATTCTGGGCATTCCGGATATGTGAGCAGGTACTTCCTGGTGCCGGTTATGATTTCCGCATCAGATGTACATCAAATTAAGTCATTCCCTGTGCAGAACCCCTTTAGGAATCTTACAGGGAAGCAGGGAAAAGGGCGGCACAGTGGACGAGTTGCTACCTTACAGCACCAGAGACCCAGTGTCAATCCTGACTACGGGTGCTGTCTGTACATTGTACGTTCTCTTTGTGACCATGAGGGTTTTCTCCGGGTGCTGCAGTTTCCTTCCACATCCCAAAGATGTACAGGTTTGTAGGTCGATTGGCTACTGTAAATGTTTCCTAGGGTGTAGGATAGAACTAGTGTGCGTGTGATCATTGGTCAGCATGGACTCGGTGGGCCAAAAGGGTCTGTTTCTGCGCCATATCTCTAAAGTCTAAAAGGTTCTGTTGTAAGCAACTATTGTTGGGAAATCCCTTGATTTTATTTCACAATAATTTGCTTTAAAAGAAACAAAGCTTAGTGGAAGTCAGTCAGAGATCTTTACTTAGTCCTCAGGTGAAAGACGAAGGGAGAGAAGGAGCTAACAAACCGTCAAAGGGTAACTACTGTGGATTTATGTAGTAAGGCACAGGCCAGAATCACCTTGTTTCCCTTTAGCCCCCAATTATGCAGAGACAAGACCGAGATTGAAATGGTCATTGGGACCCATTGAGAGAACACAGGAATATCTAGACCATGGTGCGTCATCATGCATCCAATCACATCTGATTTTATGTAAAATATGACTGAATAAAAACATAATTCAGTTATACTCTGCTGATCTGATGTTAGTTTTATCCATGCCCAAATAGAGAGCCAATCAGAAGTGGGCAATCTGAACTTAAATGTGCACCCGAAATTGGTCTCTTCTGCATTATATCAATCGCCAACCATAGAAACTCCACCTGCTGTAGCCACACCATGCTGTAGCCCAAGCAGGCCAAATCATTTCCCTTGATTTTATATTCCAATAATTTGCCTTAAAAGAAAGAAGGCTTAGGTACCTGGGACACTTCTACGTACTAGAATTTTTCCTTCCTGATGTTAACAATCAGCTCTTTAATCTTGGTAATGTTGAGAGCAAGATTGTTGTTCTAGCACCATTCAATCAGATTTTCAATTTCCCTTCTGAACTCTGGCTCATCGTTGCCCATTTTATGTCCAACAATGGTGGTATCGTTGGTGAATTTAAAGATGGTTTTGGAGCTGTGTCTGGCTACGCAGTCATGAGTACAGAGGGAGTAGAATAGGAAACTGAGCACACAGCCTTGAGAAGCTCCTGTGCTACCAAAGCCATTGGCAGGTTTTGCTGCTTGAGCAGCCAACAGTGGAGGAGGTGTGAGCTATTAGCTGGGGTAATCCTCATCACTGCGGTGGAAAAGTAGACTGGAGTCTGGAGCAAAATACCAAGTGCTGGAGGTAGATAGGTCAGGCAACATCAGTGAAGGAATTGGACAGACAACATTTCGGGTTGAGACCCTTCTTCTGACTGGAGTCTGCCTGTGTACAATTCTACCCTACCTCGCCCTCTACATTACCACTCCCACTCAAACATCCACTGTGAATAAAAATCAAATTATCATCCAGAGATGTTGCTCTTGATTTTTCTCAAGAGTTAAATGGTTATTTTGGATTTTTTGCAACATTTAAAATGTCAAACGTCAGTGGTCTGCTAATCCGCGCTGCATGCAATTTTCTCCTACGTCTCTCCCTAAATTGTACTTGTTAGTCACCCTTGGTCAGAAAACACACCATAAACAAATTTTTGGGCTGTACTGGGATATCCTGTTTAATTTTAAAAAATAAACAAATAAATCACTAAATGATTCACGGAGCACAACATCTGGAAGGCAGCCATGTCTTGGATAATTCAGCGTTTACACCAGTGCAACTCAATCAAGAAAGAACTTGCAGCTAATTTCCATTAGGCAAACATTTGTTTGCCATTATGACTTCAATCGGTATTTCTTAAGGTTCAAGCCGACTACTGTTGACTTCTGTTACACTCAAAGTTCAGAAAGGTCCAAGGGGCTGAATCTTCTGGTCAAAACCTGTTAATTTATGACAGGTGGTGTTAATGATCCACCACTCATGTTCATTTCCTACAAAAATGTTAAGAACGCTTGGATCACAACCATCAAGACAAACCGCATCTCAAAGAGGCTTCAGCTGCACAGTAGGTTACAACAATGGCCACTGACCTTTGCGAACAAAGTTCAAACCCCGATCCTGGGGAAGGGATGGAGAATCACTTTACCCTGCAGCTGTTCATTATTGCCATTGATATGTGGGTCCAATACACATGCAGTGCAGAGAACAAGAATGCCTTCTGGTCATAAACATTTGACGTGGGTTTGTTAATCCCAGTGAAAGTAGCGGAGGTAACTTGGGAAATGGAATAACTTTGCAAAAGTGAAGATTGAGTGGAACCTGACACTTGTGTTTTCAGCATTGTACACCTCAAGCAAAAGGATATTGGCACTGATTCCAGTTCATGGGTTATTTAGTCCACAAGTCCTATATTATAGCATTTGGGAACCAAGACCCCAGTATATCTAGTCCATGGGTATTTAGAAATACATTTCATCTGTGGGAAGGTAGACAGTGGTATATCTCTCCACTGGCATCTGGATCATGGTGTATTTAGTCCGAAGGGGCCTAATCTGTGATCGATCTAGTCTGTGTGTAGATAAATTGCAGTCAACTTAGTCCCAGGGGGTGTCACCTCCATTCCACAGTATATATAGAAACATAGAAAATAGGTGCAGGAGGAGGCCATTTGGCCCTTCGAGCCAGCACCGCCATTCATTGTGATCATGGCTGATCATCTACAATCAGTAAACCTGTGCCTGCCTTCTCCCCATATCCCTTGATTCCACTAGCCCCCAGAGCTCTATTTAACTCTCTTTTAAATTCATCCAGTTTGGCCTTCTGTGGCAGAGAATTCCACAAATTCACAACTCTCTGGGTGAAAAAATTTCTCCTTACCTCAATTTTAAATGACCTCCCCTTTATTCTTAGACTGTGTCCCCTGGTTCTGAACTCCCCCAACATTGGGAATTTTTTACTGCATCTAGCTTTGTCTAGTCCTTTTATGATTTTATACATCTCTATAAGATCCCCTCTTCATCCTTCTAAACTCCAGTGAATACAAGCCTAGTCTTTTCAATCTTTCCTCATATGACGGTCCCTCCTTCCCAGCGATTAACCTCGCGAACCTACGCTACACTTCCTCAATAGCAAGGACATCCTTCCTCAGATTAGGTGACCAAAACTGCACACAGTACTCCAGATGTGGTCTCACCAGGGCCCTATAGAACTGCAGAATGACTTCTTTGCTCCTGTACTCAAATTCTCTCGTCATGGCGGCCAACATACCATTAGCTTTCTTCACTGCCTGCTTTATCTGCATGCTTACTTTCAGTGACTGGCGAACAAGGACACCAGGGTCTTGTTGCACTTACCCTTTACCTTATCTACTTCCCCTTTACCTAATCTACTTCCCCTTTACCTAATGCAATGCAAGAATACTTAAACCATAGTATATCACATACCCGGGTTCCAAGGCCACTGTACATTTAGTCAATGGATGCTTTGACTGTTGTATCTCTCATGCAAGGACGCCTAGACCATAGTATCTCTGATCCACATATGATTCCTTTAGACTGTGGTATATCTACAGAATGAATTCCTACACCATGGCATATCCAGTGCCTGGATACATAGATCACTGTATATATGAGTCTCACAGCTGGCGTCCAGATGCCATCACAACAACCTGGAGCTCAATGCTCTTAAGACTGTGGAACTAATTGTATCATATCATATCATATACATACAGCCAGAAACAGGCCTTTTCGGCCCTCCAAGTCCGTGCCGCCCAGTGATCCCCGTACATTAACACTATCCTACACCCACTAGGGACAATTTTTACATTTACCCAGCCAATTAACCCACATACCTGTACGTCTTTGGAGTGTGGGAGGAAACCGAAGATCTCGGAGAAAACCCACGCAGGTCACGGGGAGAACGTACAAACTCCTTACAGTGCAGCACCCGTAGTCAGGATCGAACCTGAGTCTCTGGCGCTGCATTCGCTGTAAAGCAGCAACTCTACCGCTGCGCTACCGTGCCGCCCATAGACTATCGAAAAGCTCCCCCTCCCCTCCCTCCGCTCACCATCAATAACACCACAGTCACATCTGTGGGGTCATTTAAGTTCCTTGGAACCATCATCTCCAGGGACCTTAAATGGGGGGCCACCATCGACTCCACAGTCAAAAAGGCCCAACAGAGGATGTACTTCCTGCGGCAACTGAAGAAACACAATCTGCCACAGGCAATGATGGTCCAATTCTATACTGCTATCATTGAGTCCGTCCTCACCTTCTCCATCATGGTCTGGTTTGGCTCAGCCACCAAGCACGACATCCAGAGGCTGCAACGGATCGTTCGATCAGCCGAGAAGGTTGTTGGCTGCAACCTTCCCCCCATTGATGAAATGTACACTGCAAGGGCCAGGAAGTGAGCGGGCAAGATCATCTCTGACCCCTCTCACCCTGGCCACAAAATCTTTGAAGCACTTCCCTCTTGAAGGCGACTCCGGACTGTCAAAGCAGCCACAGCCAGACATAAAAACAACTTTTTTCCACGAGTAGTAGCTCTACTCAAAAACCAAAGTCTGTAGTCTCTTTTTTGTTCTGGTTTATTTTCACCCACATGTTTAGACCGCTGTATATCCACTGTATATATAGCTCATTAGTACCTAAACTGCAGAGTATCTCATCCATCAGTATCTAGACTATGGTATACCTAATCCACAGGTGCCTTAATTGCAGCATTTCCCGTCTCTGGGTACCTGGCTGACATCAATCTAGTTTAAGTCTGTCTACGCTGCAGCATATCTAGTGTGTGGGAACATGAGTCCATCACTTCCTACAAGGTGAAACTGAGTAGCTCAAGCAATAGCGATGCTTCACTCAAGGGTGAGCTTCACAGATGTTTGAGGAGATTCAGAATGTCGCCAAATACTCTATCGAACTTCTACAACTGGCTGGTTGAGAGTATACAGACTGGTTGCATCAAGGCCTGTTCCAGAAATTCAAATGCTCAAGAATGAAGGAGCCTGCAGAGAGTGGTGGACATTGCCCGTCCCATCATGGGGTAATGACACCCCCACCGTCGAAGGGATCTACAGGAAGTGCTACATTAAGAAGACAGTGAGTATCATGAAAGAGCTACACCCCCATGACCACACCATCGGGAAGAAGGTAAAAGAACCTGAGAACATTTACCTCATGTTCACAGACAGCTTCTTCCCGTCAACCATCAGGTTTCTGAACCATCCTGTACAACCCTAACCACAACCAGCGTAGCCCGACCAAACTATTACAGATTTTGTGTGACTATGTTTGCTCTAGGTCTTTTGATTTTTGCATTATCGTGATCTTGTTCACTCAAAATAACTGTATAAAATTAATTGTATATTTATTGTTGGTGTTGCATCTAATTTGCAGAAAGTAAGAATTTCACTGTTCTGGTTCATATCTGGTGCAGTTGGCAAATAAGCACTATTGAGTGTATTCGATGCCAACCTGCCTCAGATTTGAAATTGTATGCCATTGCATTGTCTAAAAACCTGATTTTTTAAAAAGGGAAATGGGTAACAATTGTCTTTTCATTCTGGTATCAATATTGTTCTCAATCTCCAGCTTAGTTATTCGCGCAATATCAAATCAATTGTTGATGGAAAGAGAACATTCGAAATTTATTAAAGAAAATGATCACGTTGGAAATTTACTCCAAAAATAATTAAATGCCAACAGTTCCTCAAGTAAAGCAATGGTACTGTCCCACTTATTGCAATAGCTTTGAAATTAATAAGCACTTAAAGCTACTGCTGTCAGTGATAGTTTATCAAATGGGAAATTTTTACATCTTTTGTCAACCTCTTTTTCTCCAGGAGCAAAAATACGAAGTCAGAATTTTAAACACAGGCCATACCCAAGTAAAGGCACAACTGTCATGTACACTTAGTGGAATAGAGTTTCTGAGAGAGAATTGATTTCAAAGGAGCAGCCTGAGACTGAAGCACAAGTTGGGGTTTTGAGCGGGATGGACTGTGGCTTGGCAGCTGCTAACATCATGGCTTTGATTTACTTGCTGCCTGTTACCCATGTATGGCCATGCATCCAGAAGGATGCAATTACGGCTACAGGTAGGTAGAATTAGATCCAAAGATAAAATGAAGATTGCATGTCTACACTTTCATTTTAACTCCCCAGACCTTGACCTCCCTTAAGCCGGTGGAACAGCAACGATTCTTGCTACACTAGGTCATCAAATTCTAAGAGAGTTTTTCTTAGTCCACCCTGCTGTTACCAAGGACACTGTTGCACATAAAATACGAACTGTCATCTCTGCCCTAGATTTCTGACGTGTCTGCATTTGGTGTCAAGCCCACTTTTGAAAAGTGATACTCCTCTGTCCGCTTTATTCACCTCACAGTGACGATGGGCTTCATCGTGCAGCACTGAGCTCTCCCTTGCCCACCTGTCACTTGTGGCTGGAAAGGATAAAACAAAGCTACAGTGCACCAAGTTCCTGGCAACCTCAGTGCCTTGCAGGCACAGAGAAAATAACTTTACATCCTTCCGTTCATCTTATATTTCGTTCTACTTAATCCTGAGACAAATACATAATACCAGGATGCTTCATACCTGCATTTATATACCATTGGAAGGAACTGCAGGTGCTGGTTTAAACCGAAGACAGACACAAAATGCTGGAGTAACTCAGCGGGACAGGCAGCATCACTGGAGAGAAGGAATGGGTGATGTTTCGGGTCGAGACCCTTGTTCAGACTGATGTCAGAGGAGAGGGAGAAACATAGATAAGGAAGTGTAAGGTATGAAAACAGAACAAAGGGAATGGAGATCATGGAAAATGTAGAATAGATAATTGTTAGCTGGGAGAAGGTACCAACAAAGCAAACAGAGATAAAATGTAGTCGGAGATAGTAAGACAGGTCAGAGAACTGGGAAGGGGAGGAATGGCGAGAGAGGGAAAGCAAGAGTTACTTGAAGTTAGAGAAGTCAATGTTCATACCGCTGGGTTGTTAGTATTTATATCAACAGTCTGAAGAAGGGTCCTGACCCAAAACATCACCCATCATTTTTATCCAGAAATACTGCCTGACCCGTTGAGTTACCCCCGCACTTTGTGTCAATCTCAATTTGAAGGCAGCTCAGGAGCCACACAGAAGTACTGTCAGAGCCATGACTGTGTCCCAAGAACAATAAACACGTAATGACCAGGTTCATCTGTGCAATTGAATCAGAGTGCTGTTGACTGTTCCCTCAACCTATCTTCAACTCTTCCAAACCATATTCCCAGCCCCATCCGGTCATCGGAGCTGAAGGTGAAGGAGGTTTCAGGGATCAAAGTCACGCCTGTTGGCAAAGAACATGCCCCTTGCTTTTGCTGTGATCGACACTCAGTTCAACATTGCAGATGCTCATAGCAGTTGGACAACAGTGGATCTGAGCAGAAAATGGTGTTGTTGTCCACGTTTAAGATACTTTGACCTGGTGTCCACCATTCTCTGCGATTGTCAGCCCTCTTATGCCTGCAGCTGCCGAATGGACTTGGCCAAAGGATTTTCATTGTAACATGCTACTGGTGACAATAATAATAATAAACCAAAACCAGTACTGAAACATTGCCCACAAGGCCCACCAAGCTGAGGAGAGAGGCTGACTTTACCTGTCTTCATGGTTGGTGAGGCAGCTTTCCATTTCCAATTCAATCATCAGGACAGAACTGTGGGCTGATCGCTCGTATCCTATCATGGATTTTCTCCACAAACACCACTTTGGACATCACATCGTCCATGAGTGCAACATTCTCTCCTCCTGGCCTATTGTGACTAAGGCAGTGACCACCTGATTTGCCTGATTTGAGAAAACTACAGTCAGCCTTTTCCTTCTTTTAGTCATTTTGGCGCCATTCAATTCTTGAGAACTATGCTCAAGACATTGATAAAGAAAAGTATTTACTTTTGCAATTAAAAAAAAAACTCAGCTCAAAGCCAATAGGCACCCAATTTCAGTGCAGCCACTGAAGAGATCAGACATTGCTACCCCATGCCCAGCCACTAGATGGCAGAATGTTCACCCTTGTCTTCACATGCAAGACCTGTGGTGTGGGTTGGTGGAGGTTGAATTGGATGCTGTTCCTGCCACGCATGATGGTGCAACACAAATAAAATGTGAAAATATCATTGCCTCTTGCAGTCTCTCCATTCATCAGTTAGGATGAGAGTGTGCCAGAAGTCCACCACCTTCCCATTTTATGTGATGTATGAGGCTAGGGTGGGAGTAGGATGGTTGATGAGTAGACTGCAGGAAAGGACAATGTACTTCAAAAATATGAGGTGTATTTGGGGACATGAATATTCAGTAACAGCTGAAACAGCACACAATGTTTCAAGTCAAGGTTTTCCATGGTCTAGAAGTAATGAAAAATTCTCCAAAACCACCAGCTTGTGATAACAGACATCATCCTTTCCCAATGAGGTTTTCCCTTCACCTGAAGTCAGAGATCGCTGCTGATAATCACACTGGTTTTCAAACTGAATAGACAATAGACAATAAACAATAGGTGCAGGAGTAGGCCATTTGGCCCTTCAAGCCAGCACCGCCATTCACTGATCATCCACAATCAGTACCCCTTTCCTGCCTTCTCCCCATATCCCTTGACTCCGCTATCTTTAAGAGCTCTATCTAACTTTCTCTTGAAAGCAAACAGAGAATTGGCCTCCACTGCCATCTGAGGCAGAGAATTCCACAGATTCACAACTCTTTGGGTGAAAAAGCTTTTCCTCATCTCCATTCCAAATGGCTTACCTCTTATTCTTAAACTGTGGCCACTACTTCGGCACTCCCCCAATATCGGGAACATGTTTCCTGCCTCCGAGTGCAATCCCTTAATAATCTTATATGTTTCAATAAGATTCCCTCTCATCCTTCTAAATTCCAGTGTAAACAAGCCCAGTCGCTCCACTCTTTCAATATAAGACAGTCAGCCATCCCGGGAATTAACCTAGTGAACCTACGCTGAACTCCCTCAAAAGCAAGAATGTCCTTCCTCAAATTTGGAGACCAAAATTGCACACAATACTCCAGGTGCGGTCTTAATAGGGCCCTGTACAACTGCAGAATGACCTCTTTGCTCCTATACTCAACTCCTCTTGTTATGAAGGCCAACATGCCCATTAGCTTTCTTCAGTGCCTGCTGTGCCTGAATGCTTACTTTCAATGACTGATGTACAAGGACACCCAGATCTCGTTGTACTTCCCCTTTTCCTAACTTGAAACCATTCAGATAATAATCTGCCTTCCTGTTCCTGCCACCAAAAGTGGATAACCTCACATTTATCCACATTAAACTGCATCTGCCATGCATCCGCCCACTCACACAACCTGTCCAAGTCACCCTGCATCCTCATAGCATCCTCCTCACAGTTCACACTGCCACCCAGCTTTGTGTCATCTGCAAATTTGTTAATGTTACTTTTAATCACTTCATCTAAATCATTAATGTATATTGTAAATAGCTGCGGTCCCAGCACCGAGCCTTGCGGTACCCCACAAGTCACTGCCTGCCATTCTGAAAGGGACCCGTTAATCTCTACTCTTCGTTTCCTGTCTGCCAACCAATTTTCTATCCATGTCAGTACCCTACCCCCAATACCTTGTGCTCTAATTTTGCCCATTAATCTCCTATTGAGACCTTATCAAAGGCGTTCTGAAAGTCCAGGTACACTACATCCACTGGCTATCCCTTGTCCATTTTCCTAGTTACATCCTCAGAAAATTCCAGAAGATTAATCAAGCATGATTTCCCCTTTATAAATCCATGCTGACTCGGACAGATCCTGTTACTGTTATCCAAATGTGCCGCTATTTCATCTTTTATAATTGACTCCAGCACCTTCTCCACCACCGATGTCAGGATAATTGGTTTATAATTCCCTGTTTTCTCTCTTAAAAAGTGGCATAACATTAGCTAACCTCCAATCCCCAGGAACTGATCCTGAATCTATAGAACATTGGAAAATGATCATCAATGTGTCCACGGTTTCTAGAGCCACTTCATTAAGTACCCTTGGATGCAGACCATCAGGCCCTGGGGATTTATCAGCCTTCAGTCCCATCAGTTTACCCAACACCATTTCCTGCCTAATGTGAATTTCATTCAGTTCCTCTGTCACCCTAGGTCCTCTGGCCACTAGTACATCTGGGAGATTGTTTGTGCATTCCTTAGTGAAGACAGATCCAAAGTACCTGTTCAACTCATCTGCTAGTGATTGGACATAGAGGGGCAGAGACCAGTAGAGGACACCTCTCAAACAAGGGAAGGGATATTACTCCAGGGAGCAACAAGAATGGAAAGGGTTCTTGGTTTCAGGATAGTTGTGAACACTAATGAATGCAAAGACTCTGAGAATGTCTGAAGAATTTTTGCACTGTTCTTGTTTTGTATGTATTTTTTTATTCTGAATAAAGTTTAGTTTGGGAGATAAAAGAAGGTGCACAGATTAACACCTGGTCACTGCGGCTTGGGACAGGAACACACTCAAACTCATGATTAAATGCAACAAGATATAGGTCTTTCACAATAACTAGAAAAGCAGTTCTTTGGTCTAATTGGTTCCCTTTTGGGCTGAATTGTACAAGATATGAGCCACACGTAAATTGGAGGAACAGCATCTCATATTTCACTTGGGCAGTTTACAACTCAGTAGTATGAATATTGAGTATAAGAAAATAGCTGCAGATGCTGGTACAAATCGAAGGTATTTATTCACAAAGTGCTGGAGTAACTCAGCAGGTCGGGCAGCATCTCGGGAGAGAAGGAACGGGTGACGTTTCGGGTCGAGACTCTTCTTCAGACTGAATATTGATTTCTCTCATTTCAAGTGACCCCTGCATTTCCTCTCTCTCTCCTAGTCGTCCTGCTAGTTTTACTGTTCATATTCCCTCGTTATCACTTCCTCCACAGTCAACAATGGACCATTTGGCCATTGGTGCCGGCTGTGATCTGTTCTCAACCTTTTCATACCTCTAGTTTCCCTCTCCCCAGACTCTCAGCCTGAAGAAGGCTCTCGACCTGAAATGTCACCTATTCCTTTTCTCCGGAGATGCTGCCTGACCCGCAGAATTACTCCAGCATTTTGTGTCGATCTTCGGTGTAAACTAGCATCTCCAATTCCTTCCAAAGTAAGATATGAGCCCTGAAAGTTTCATGCACATCAAATGGGCTCTTTTGGTAGGCTTCGGATTTCTAGCATGGTGAATAGACTATACTATGGAGGTGTAAATGCAGTTCACATGTGAATGCACACAGATTGTTCTTGACTCTCTGAGTTGGCTTCTATACCAGGCAATGTTACCAGTGACGTACAATGTAGGTCTTGGAACATAGAAAAAAGTACCATGTTAAAGTAATATAAATAATTATGTTCCGCTTAGTTTTTAATGTTAAAATTACAGATGGTGAAAGGATTGAAATTATTCGGATAATTTGGGATTACCATAAATAAAACAATTATTACTACATAGAACATAGAACAGTACCACACGGGAACAGGCCCTTCGGCCCGCAATATCTATGCTGAACATGATACCAGGTTAAACTAATCTCCTCTCCCTGCATGTGATCCATAAGCCTCCATTCCCTGCATAGACTCATGCCAATCTGAAAGCATCTTAAATGCCACTATCACACCTAAAATAATTGTATCTAAAATAAAATAACAGTGGAAAAAATACATTTAAATAATATATCGCACAACAAAGGGAAAAAAGCACTGTACCTTCTTGCACAGTCCAGCAGTTAGTGAA
Organism: Rhinoraja longicauda; assembly: GCF_053455715.1. Lineage (NCBI taxonomy): Eukaryota > Metazoa > Chordata > Chondrichthyes > Rajiformes > Arhynchobatidae > Rhinoraja > Rhinoraja longicauda. The sequence continues at coordinate 84,770,392 of NC_135953.1, read as the reverse complement.
GGAAGCTAAACTGCACAACGCAGTTTTGGTTGAAATTTACTTAATCTTACTTAAGCACTTAAATTGGGCCACTACCTGTAGAATAGGCAACCTAGCAGTGGGGGAGGGAATGGGGATAAGGCTGGGGTGGAAAACATCAAGTTGGTTTGAACAGAATTAACCAACTCATTATCAGCCAGTCTGAAGTCATTTGTGGGGAAAGTATTTATAATCCATGTTTTTAAATCAATTATTGACCATTAGAAATGGACAGATTAAGCAAGGGAGGCTGGTTCTAAAGAAATAAGTATTGGTTACATAAGGGAAATTGAATTGATAAAGTGTACATTAATTTTCATACCTCATTCAACATGATGCCTCATATGTGGATTGTCTTCTACAGATGCACCATAGAAAGCATTTTATCAGGATGCACCAGAGCTTAGTTTGGGAACAGCTCCATTCAAGACTGCACAAAATTGCAGCAATTTGTGGAAACAGCCCAGACCATCACATAAACCAACCTCCCTTCTATTGACTCCACTTATACCTCATGCTGCTTTGGCAAGGCCATCAGCATAATCAAGGACGAGTCGCACCCTATCCACTCCCGCTTCTTCCCTTTCCCATCAGGCAAAAAAGTATATAAGTGTGAAAACGCACACCACCAGATTCGGGGACAGTTTTTCCCCAGCTGTTATCAGGCAACTGAATCATCCTACCACATCCAGAGAGCAGTGCTGAACTACGATCTACATCTTTATGATGACCCTCTGACTATCCTTGATCAGACTTGCTGGCTTTACCTTGTACTAAACGTTATTCTATTATCATGTACCTATACACTATAAATAGATCAATTGTAATCATGTATTGTCTTTCTGCTGAGTGGTTAGCACGAGACAGAAAGCTTTTCACTGTACCCGGTACACATGACAATAAATTAAGCTGTCAGAACAAGTGAAATTGCAGAGGATAAAATAGCAACATGGATACTATGTAAAAATGTATAGGAACCCACCTACACATTTGCCATTGAGGAGTACTCCCCATAGTCATCCTGCCAATTCCACTGTTTGTATCCATATATCCCTACGCTATCATCTCTTCGACAGCCAACAATGGTACATTGTGGGTTCCACCTTTTCTTGGTCATTAGTGCTGACTGTGATTTGTTCTGAACCTTTTCATACCTTTAGTTTCACTCCCCACTGAATCTCAGGTGATGTCTCGACCCAAAACATCACCTATTCCTTTTCTCCACAGATGCTGCCTGACCCGCTGAGTTGCTCCAGCGTTTTGTGAGTATTTTCTAAGTAAAAACATAATTGAGTGCAAAAAAGTTGCATCTAAAGAGTCAGTGCTGGATTTATTTTGAATATATTAAACATGATTATTTTAGAACTGGCCGTGGAAAGCCGAATTTTCCTTTTGGTCAGGGGTGATGGCTGTGGGAGAACCATTCCCAATGCCCTGAAAATAAGATGCTGGGGAGTCCTTTCAATTCTCCAGGGTTGCAAGCCTAGGTTTGATGATACCAGGCATGAGCCAAACGACTTGGCTATAGTCCCAATCACTCCATAAAAATCAAACTCTGAGCCCTGCGACTAGTTAAACAAACCTCTCAAGTTTGCTAACAGCTTTTTTTTTAGATGATAATCAAAACCTAGAGTTTCTTTGCAAAAAAATTTTTCCCTCGACAAACCAGGCATCTGCTTGCCTTGGGCCCCTTAGTTCAAATTCTTTGACCTATTAGTTTCTATAAGAGTTCTTTTGGAAAAGTTATTTTAAATAAATAAACTCTGAGTGCAATTCCTAGAAATAAAACCTTTCATGGAAACGAAACCTAACTTCCAGCCTATCTGAGGTAGATACAACAAACTGGTATATTTTGTCTTCTGTCTGACAAATTAAAAAATGGCACATAAATGTACATAAAAGACACAAATACAGGGTCGAATTTTCTTAAAATGCTGCGGGAATAGAAAAGGAACTGGTATGAATATCGTCAATATAATAGCACAAAGCTCAAGATTTTTGTTGTTGTTATAACAGCTACTTCTTCTGATTGAGAACTTCCACAGGTATTGTAAAAGCAGTTCAACACTCCGATCCCAAGGGCAATTTATGGATTTGTGCACTTTATACATTTTGCTTCATCGGTATTAGTCCTTAGCTAACTGAATATATTGAAGGTTTATTGATACGGTTTCTCCACATGCACTGTTCCCATGTAACTAGAAGCACAGCAACCAGAAGACGATTAAAGGGGGAAGAAAGAAGGAAAGGAAAGACAGAAGGAAAACAAGAACAGGTAGAAGACACAAAATTAAAAGAGGGCAAGAAGATGGGGCCAAGGGTTAACAAGGACAGGGAAGCGAGGTTTATAGGTCCTCTTCCCCGTAGTTTGATTCATAGTTCCTCAACAATGATTTACTGATGTTTAAGCAATTTGAAACTTCAGTCAAACAGCTGCAAAAGATTTGTATGTAAACTTGCATGAAGTTGACATTTGATACCAACAAAAATTCTCTTATAAGTTGGACAAATGTGTGCTATTCATAACATTTCAACATCTAGGTTATACACATTGTTGTGCATACCTGGGGTGAACTTTGACTTCCATGAAATGCAAGCAAAATCGCTGAAGTGCCAGGCAAGCTTGCCTGCAGCCACTGTCAGGACACCTGTATCATTTTGTGGGTCCATTCTGATTAAAATGCTGCCATGAAATGTACAATGCTTTGATGGAAGGTGGGAAATGTTCCATCTCCCATCTCCAGTGGGCCTACAAATCAAGCTAATTCACTGGATGTTTTCAAGTGGAGGCCAATTCACTGGATGTTTTCAAGAGAGATTTAGATTTAGCTCTTAGGGCTAGCGAAATCAAGGGATATGGGGAATAGGCAGGAACGGGGTACTGATTTTGGATGATCAGCCATGATCATATTGAATAGTGGTGCTGGCTCAAAGGGCTGAATGGCCTACTCCTGCACCTAGTTTCTATGTTTCTAAGTCTTTCAGTGGGAAACAATCTTTTGGGAAACAATCTCAGGATCATAATAATGTGAACATCACATTTACTGGAGTAACTCAGTGGGTCAGGCAACATCTCTGGAGGATGGGCAACTTTTCGGGTTGGGGCCCTTCTTCAGACTCAAGTCTGAAGTTCTTCTGTCGGAAGAAGGGTCCTGACCTGAAACGCCACCCATCCTTTTTCTCCAGAGATGCTCCCAGATCCGCTGAGTTACTCTAGCGCGTTGTGTCTATCTTTGGTATAAACCAGCATCTGCAGTTCCTTGTTTCTACATTTGCCTTCACCTGTACCCACCTATCACCCACCAGGCCTTGTCCCACCCCACATCTTTTCCAGCATTCTCTCCACTACTACAATCAGTCTGAAGAATGGGTTCCAACACCATGCACGGTCTGCCCATTCCTCTCACAGATGCTGCCTAACCTGTTACTCCAGCACTTTGTGTTTTACTCAAGATTCATCCATCTGCATTTCGGGAATGAAAAGGGACCTGGGCGAGAGAGGGAGGTGGGATTTTCTGGTCTTCACCCATAAGGGTTGTGGTTCCTCCCCTGATGGTTGCCAGTACAGATCAGTCCTGTTCTGACTTCTGGATGTCCCAGCACCATCTTGCAGATGATCTACCACAAGACCATCCCTGAAGATGGTCCCTCCCTTCCATTGATCTCCCTTCTATTGATTCCATTTATACCTCACGCTGCCTTGGCAAGGTCAGCAGCATAATCAAGGATGAGACACACCTTGGCCACTCTCTTTTCTCCCGTCTCCCATCAGGCAAAAGGTATAGAAGTGAGAAAACGCACACCACCAGATTCAGGGACAGTTTCTTCCCCACTGTTATCAGGCAACTGAATCATCCTACCAACAACTAGAGAACAGTGCTGAAGTACCATCTACTTCTTTGATGACCCTTGGACCTTGCTGGCTTTACCTTGCGCTAAACGTTATTCCATTATCATGTATCTATACACTGTAAATGCATTGATTGTAATCATGTACTGTCTTTCTGCTGGCTGGTTAGCACGCAACAAAAGCTTTCCACTGTACCTCGGTACACGTGACAATAAACTAAACTGAACTGAATTGAACTGAAGAAGGGCCCTCACTCTATCCAACACAGCCAAATGCTGCCTCAGCCTGTGGTGGTCCCAGCAGACTCTCGTTGAACTTTTGCCAGACAACTGCCAGACTGGCTTTGTAATTCCAGTGCCTTTATTCATTGTACTGAGCAACTCTGTTATGGGAAAAACAAAGTGGCAGAATTTTAAACAAATCAGTAATAACCACAGTTTGACTGGACCACTTTTTAATATTGCTTACTGCTCATTTTAGACTGATATTACAACATGGAATCATGCCACTGAGTTTAACCAGTCCATAATGTCTATTCCTCTCTAGCGCTTTGATCCTAGACCGTGCTCTGTTCCCATGTCCATTAATCTCCCTTTCATTCAACAATTGGGCTAATCTCTGCTTAACTGTTGGCATAATTTAACCTTGCAAACCCCTGTTACACAGGCGTCTCCTGCTCTCTCTGCTAGAAGTCAACACTTAAAACACTTTTTTTTGCTAAATTCCATTTTTAGTATTTGAGGTCAGGTTCTGCAGTTATGTTCCTTTATCCATGAAATTAGTTATGTGTTGTTTTTTTTTTAATGATTTATCCTTAACGGGCTGCAAAGGTATGTATATGAATGCTATTGTTATCATCATATCATATCATATCATATATATACAGCCGGAAACAGGCCTTTTCGGCCCACCAAGTCCGTGCCGCCCAGTGATCCCCGTACATTAACACTATCCTACACCCACTAGGGACAATTTTTACATTTACCCAGCCAATTAACCTACATACCTGTACGTCTTTGGAGTGTGGGAGGAAACCGAAGATCTCGGAGAAAACCCACGCAGGTCACGGGGAGAACGTACAAACTCCTTACAGTGCAGCACCCGTAGTCAGGATCGAACCTGAGTCTCCGGCGCTGCATTCGCTGTAAAGCAGCAACTCTACCGCTGCGCTTGACATGTTAATTACCGTCTCAATTTTATGTTCAGTGTAGTTTAGTTTATTGTCATGTGTACCGAGGTACAGTCAAATGCCTTAGTCGTGTGCTGCCCAGTCAGTGGAAAGCCTACATATGATTATAATCTAGCCGTCCAGACTGTGGTATATCACAGGCAATAAGATGTCACTGATCTGGATACCATTTTTAAAAATATGATGGATAAGATACTAATCCTTCCAAAAGTTGTCTTTATGGTTAAATATCCAGCCAAATTGTAGTGGCCATTTTAGTTTGTAACCTCTTGTGGTTTAAAAGAATATCACTGACCACAATTTGGCATGATACAAATATGTCCAAAAACACCCATTGACAGACAATGGTGTTGATTTTTAGCAGGTGGTTGCCAAAATAAGTGGGTGACAGCATAAGTGGGTTAAAGAGGATTACAGCATTGAGGTCATCTTTGATTAAAAGAAGCTTTGGAGAGGAATCAAAGCCCATGTCTTGCTTAATATTGATGTGTAATGGTGTCATTATAAAAGCAATTGCATTAGACTTGTTGCAGGTTTAATGCTGGGTTATTATTGTGCAGATAGTGTTTGTACTGACCCAACACCAAACCTTAACAGTAAGAGAATGCTCGTAAAAAGATTTGTAAAGAATACCAATAATAATGCGTGTGAAGGAACTGCAGATTCTGTTTTATACTGAAGATGGACACAAAATTCTGGAGTAACTCAGCTGGTCAGGCAGCATGAAAATAATAATGTAATCGTTACAAAAACATTTGCTGCATTTATATGAATTTACTTTAATCCTTAAATTGTGAAACTCCTGAGAGTTGGAGGTTCCTGAGGTAAAGTTATTTGTTTCTGTTTTGTAGATAGTAGATATTATTGACCATTGTGTAAGATCCACTTCTCTTCATAATGTGCCTGTGATGCAAATGTGCTGGAAAATCCCTTTAGTTATCATCGCCCAAAAAGAAAAGAGGTCATGCAAAGTTGCCCTGGCGATGTGTACACTCACTCACTCACTCACTCACTCACTCACTCACTCACTCACTCACTCACTCACTCACTCACTCACTCACTCACTCACTCACTCACTCACTCACTCACTCACTCACTCACTCACTCACTCACTCACTCACTCACTCAGTATCTAGTTATTTCAGGGTTCATTGTTTACATTTCTCACCAATTTCCCTCCTGAGATAAATAAAGTTCTTTTGTATCGTATCTTACATTGTCTGGCATTGCACAAAAGATGCAAATCCAAGCAGAGGTGTGTGTGTTAAGGTTAATAACACAATTGACTCAGGACACCTGTATCATTTTGTGGGTCCATTCTGATTTAAATGCTGCCATGAAATGCACAATGCTTTGATGGAAGGTGGGAAATGTTTCATCTCCCATCTCCAGTGGGCCTACAAATCAAGCCAATTCACTAGATGTTTTCAAGTGGAGGCCAATTCACTGGATGTTTTCAAGAGAGATTTAGATTTAGCTCTTAGGGCTAATGGAATCAAGGGATATGGGGAATAAGCAGGAACGGGGTACTGATTTTGGATGATCAACCATGATCATATTGAATAGTGGTGCTGGCTCACTCAGTATCTAGTTACTTCAGGGTTCATTGTTTACATTTACATTGATTACCAATTTCCCTCCTGAGAAAAATAAAGTTATTTTGTATCGTATCTTACATTGTCTGGCATTGCACAAAAGATGCAAATCCAAGCAGAGATGTCTGTGTTAAGGTTAATAGCACAATTGACTCAGCAGAGCAGACTACCCAAGATAATTCACAAATGACCTGAATGTATAAAGCCTTTAATATGATAGTAGTGGTCCAATTTAGAGTAAAATAAGTAACATATATTTCTTAAGGTAGAAATATATTTATTATCAATAATTAATTGATTGAAGGATACAGCATGGGAACAGGTCCATCCAGACACCATGGAATTCATGTCACCCATCCATCACCTGTTCACACTAGTTCCATGTTATCCTACTTTTGCAACCTCTTCCTGCACGCCAGGGCCATTTACAGATGCCAATTAACCTACAAACACACATATGCGATGTGGGAGGAAACCAGAGCACTTGGAGGAACCCCACATGGTCACAGGGAAAATGTGCAAATTCCATAGACAGGACCTGAGGTCAGGATGAAACCCAGCTCTCTGGCGTTGTGTGGCAGCAGCTCTACCCACAATGGTGGGCAGACCCAGGAATATACAATCTTACTATCAAATATGTATAGGGCTGTCTATGTCTAAGAGCGCCGCAGGACAGCAGCATAACACAGGGTGACCGAGTTTATCGTGATGCTTGTCATTTAAAATATCCATGAGAAAGATTCTTTAAGATTCACTCAGAATGCTTTGAAGTTGGAATCCAGACATTTGGCAGCGAATTACTTCAATGAAATAGGATACAACTTCTGCTCCACAAATGACAGAAGCTGAGCCACTGGCATCGTACATGCAGGTTGAAAAGCAGTTTCAACTGGTCACACAAGCATAAAATACACAAAATTAAATACAAACCCTAAAGTACTGTCTTAAAATTATTTATGACTGCTTAGGTCTTCTTCAATTTTTCAGCAGATATGTGGCTGGAGAGCCAAACCGGAATTGGTGTATACTGCAACCTATACTGCAACCTATACTGTAACCTATACTGCAACCTATACTGCAACCTATACTGTAACCTATACTGCAACCTATACTGTAACCTATACTGCAACTATACTGCAACCTATACTGTAACTATACTGCAACCTATACTGCAACCTATACTGCAACCTATACTGCAACCTATACTGCAACCTATACTTCAACCTATACTGCAACCTATACTGCAACCTATACTGCAACCTATAACTTTAGCAACCAAACTCCAACCTGCAACCTATACTGCAACTTATACTGCAACCTATACTGCAACCTATACTGCAACCTATACTGCAACCTATACTGCAACCTATACTGCAACCTATACTGCAACCTATACTGCAACCTATACCTTTAGCAACCAAACTCCAACCTGCAACCTATACTGCAACCTATACTCAACCTATACTGCAACCTATACTGCAACCTATACCTTTAGCACTTAATTAAAGATCAGTATCCCCTTCATTTTGCATTCAGATGGAACCAGTGAGGAAGATGTCCATCAACTGCAAATCATTTAACGCCCGTTTTAAACCAGATGAAAGCATTATGAAAACTCAGAAATTATTTACTTTGAACTAAATACCACGCTAAAGTAGCCAATGTTTGACATTGCGATTACTGGTGAACTGTTAGTTCTTCAAAGTGCTGAAATGAAATGAGATTTCCCTTCCTTACAGCCAAGCCTATTAAAGGCAATTTGTTCTTCTACACTGAGAACAAATGCTTTCTTTCTCAGCTTCCAATTTAAACACTGAACCTTTGTTCTAACACCCCCAAGTACATTCGTGGGTAAATTGCACTTTAATAGTTCATTTGCTTTATCAATGCAACTCAAACAAGAACCTGCCAGCAAAACATCTGCTCACTTCTATTGCCTGTTAAGGACTGCACAGCGGCAGATAAACAAGATTTGGTTACCAAGCAATCTTCTAAGGTGGTAAATTCAATACTTTGCAGCAATGCTGAGAGCATGATTTCCTTAGATCTCGAATAAGCGCTGTCCAAAGGTACATGATGTGCTCAAGCTCTCTGAATGCACAAAGAACAAAACTGGTGCAAAGACTGCCCGGGGATATCATCGAGGTCTATGGATTTTACTTGAGGGGGTTAGTTGGTGCTGGGGTGGGGGAGAGAAGCACTTCAGTTGGCAGAAATTCAGTTCTAATGTGATGAGAATGATGCAGATGATAGTGAAATTAATATTTAATGACAATGAAACGCATGCAAGCATGCAGCTTCTTTTCCTATCAGCCCTCAGCAGCAGTTTGTTTTTATCATCAGCACAAAATAAAATCCGAATATGCGGTGGTCTTGTGTCTACAAGGGGAGACTGGCTAATTCAGGAGTATAAGAAAATAACTGCAGATGCTGGTACAAATCGATTTATTCACAAAATGCTGGAGTAACTCAGCAGGTCAGGCAGCATCTCGGGAGAGAAGGAATGGGTGACGTTTCGGGTCGAGACCCTTCTTCAGACTGATGTCGGGGGTGGGACAAAGGAAGGATATAGGTGGAGACAGGAAGATAGAGGGAGATCTGGGAAGGGGGAGGGGAAGGGAGGGACAGAGGAGCTATCTGAAGTTGGAGAAGTCGATGTTCATACCACCGGGCCGCAAACTGCCCAGGCGAAATATGAGGTGCTGCTCCTCCAATTTCCGGCGGGCCTCACTATGGCACTGGAGGAGGCCCATGACAGAGAGGTCAGACTGGGAATGGGAGGGGGAGTTAAAGTGCTGGGCCACCGGGAGATCAGTTGCGTTAATGCGGACCGAGCGCAGGTGAACCTCTGTCTCACCTGGAAAGACTGTTTGGGTCCTTTGATGGAGTTGAGGGGGGAGGTAAAGGGACAGGTGTTACATCTCGTGCGGTTGCAAGGGAAAGTGCCCAGGGTTAGGGTGGTTTGGGTAGGAAGGGACGAGTGGACCAGGGAGTTGCGGAGGGAACGGTCTCTGCGGAACGCAGAGAGGGGAGGGGATGGGAAGATATGGCCAGTGGTGGGGTCCTGTTGTAGGTGACGGAAATGTTGGTGGATGATATGTTGGATCCGCTGGCTGGTGGGGTGGAAGGTGAGAACGAGAGGGATCCTGTCCTTGTTGCGAGTGGGGGGAGGGGGAGCAAGAGCGGAGCTGCGGGATGTAGAAGAGACCCTAGTGAGAGCCTCATCTATAATGGAGGAGGGGAAGCCCCGTTTTCTGAAAAACGAGGACATCTCGGAAGCCCTAGTCTGAAACACCTCATCCCGGGCGCAGATGCGGCGTAGACGGAGGAATTGGGAGGAATTCAGGAGGATAGGCTGATTGACTCATCCTCCATTCTGTGCTTTTTAAACAGATAACACCACATTAAAAACTACTGGGTCGACTACTGTGTATGTAAATGTTACTTCTTGCAAATGGCATTCCAACACAAATAATGCTTCCAAGATGTAGAGGACCTTTCAAAGTTTTGCTTTAGGTTCATTATTGTTACGTGTATCGAGGTACAGTGAAAAGCTTTGTTTTGCATGCTATCCGATCAAATCAGATAATACAGATAATCAGATAAATCAGTCTGAAGAAGGGTCTCGACCCGAAACGTCACCCATTCCTTCTCTCCTGAGATGCTGCCTGACCTGCTGAGTTACTCCAGCATTTTGTGAATAAATCAGATAATACTATACATAAATCCAATCAGGCCAAACTTAAGTGCAATAGGTAGAACAATGGGAAGGATACAGAGTGTAGAACCCATTCACCCACCAGTCTGCTCGTCTACAGGATGTGGGTGGGGGGGAAACAGGAGTAACCGGAGAAATCCCATATGGTCATAGGCAGAACGTGTAAACTCCACAGAAACATCACCAGAGTTTGGGATTGGACATGAATCACATGGCCTTTGAGTTAACAGCTCTACTCAGTGCAGCACAGGGCCGCTCTCTATGAATTTTCCATGAGATGAGCTCTCTGATTGAAGATAGACACAAAATGCTGGAGTAACTAAACAGGTCAGGCAGCATCTCTGGAGAAAAGGAATAGGTAACGTTTCGGGTCGGAACCCTTCTTCAAACTCGGGGACTTCTGATGGAAGACTTGTGCATCCAGTAGATTTGTATTAGAATTGATATCAGTCAGATATTCAAGACTGGAAAGAAGTTATTCGAGCCTGTTGAACTGGGTATAAACAAAAGGTAACAAAATATACCTGCAAAATGTGATTCAAGCGACAAATAGAGTGAATGATGGCAGAGAAATGGCTGTGAATGCAACAGCAAATGAAAAGCAAAACACGGCATTTGTTAGAAATTTGAAATAAAAACAGAAAATGCTGAAAGTACTGAACAGGCCAGACCGTGTCTGCAGAGAGAAAAACATCGCCCCAGTTGATATTAGGTTTTTAGTTTAGAGATACAGTGTGGAAACAGGTCCTTTGGCCCACCGAGTCCGCACCAACCAGTGATCCCAACACATTAATGCAACCCTACACACTCTAGGGACCATTTTACAATTACACAAAGCCAATAAACCTACAAACCTCTTTGGGAGGAAACCGAAGATCTTGGAAAAAATACACGCAGGTCATGTGGAGAACGTACATATTTAAGTACAGACAGCACCTGTTGTCAGGATCGAACCCGGGTCTCTGGCGCTGTTAGGCAGCAGCTCTTCTGCTACGCTACCGTGCTGCCCCAAAATGTTATGGTTTTTCTTCCAGTAAGAACACACCCTTTCATACTTGAGTGGGGACTGTGAGAATACCTTCATCCAAAGGTTTGCATCAACTGAGGGGGCTTATGCCCAGCCTCTTCTCCTGGCCCTGTAGGAACAGCAACTGAATGTTGCCTTCACTGCCACTGTTCTTATCTTTTGTGAATAATGAAACATAATTCATAGAAACTCAAAAAGGCACAGAAGAGGGCAGCGTTGTGTCTCTGCCAGTAAAAAAAAGAAATTTAACTAATCCTTCATCCCAGTTTTTGTTATTTCCCAACCAGTAGCTATGGCTCTTCATTCAGGTCCATTTTAACGCACGGCCGCGGGACACCATTCTGCTTTAGTTAAACATTTTGTTCAAGATGGCCGCGCCGTTGTGTTTGGCTGCCTGCCACTGTATGTTTCTTTTTTTTCCTAATCAGATGTGCAGCACTTTGGTCAACGTGGGTTGTTTTTAAATGTGCTATACAAATAAAATTGACTTGACTTGACTTGACTTGACAACCTTTCAGTTCCACCACTTACTGGGTGAAATCATCTCAACTCAACTCCCCTTGAATCCTTCTTCCATTTAAACTAAAACCACTATCCTGTCAGTGCAGGCAGAGGAAGTAAACATTAGTTGAACTTTCCGCTGAGTGGTTAGTGGCTACAAAGCTTTTCACTGTACCTTGGTACACGTGACACTAAACTAAACTAAACTAAAGTAAGCTAAAACTAAACAAACACTCTGATTTACTCTGAAGATGAGATTCTGGCATCATTGAAACTAGCAGAAGACAAGAATGTGATAACTTTCCAGAGTGTCAGAAATGTTTAATGAGCATTCAACAATAAAGGCTGATTTTCATAATATAATGCTAAGATTTGCCAGAAACATTTATGTTTTGAGATATTCATACTCTCAGATAGGCAGAATGTTGATTTGAAAGTCATCTTTAAGGTAAGTATGATAACACAAGCCACAAACAACATGACAATAATATTAAAGCTCCATGGCAAACTAAGCTACCTTGGTCTGTTAGAGTAATGATATTCACCAAACATACACATTTTTAGAAAATAAATGGTACTAAGCTACTGAATTTACTGTCTACATTGTGACTATTACTGCATTTAACTGTGATGCCAAATAGAGCATTGACCATAGAGTAGTACAGCACAGAAACACGTCCTTCAACCTAAAATGTCCCTGCTGAACATGATGGCAAGGTAAACTAATTTCTTCCACTTGCACGTGATGCATATCTATCCATTCCTTGCAAACTGATGTGCCTCAATAAAAGCTTCTTAAATGCCATTGTCACATCTGCCTTCACCACCTGTAATATTTGTTGCCTGGTGCCAACAAATATTACATTTACCAGCAGTTCCCTTTCTATATACAAGGCCAAAGAGCACTTGTGAGTAACTGTTAGAAAAGGATAACTTTATTCCATACTTCAACTGGAGTTCCACTCATTTATTGTTCCAGTCTTATATGCTAGTAATAGACAAAATGTTGGCCGGCAAACTTAAGGTATTGAAGAGAAAATCAATGATATTATAAAGATGAGGTCTGCACAAAATGCACGCACAAGATTCTGTGACAGAAAATACAGACGCAGTTCCAAAAGTAGTATTTCCCTATGTAAATGAAGTAGGTAATGTCAAATAATGATAATTAAGTTGTGAGTGTGAGTGAAATAATGTAATTTTTCAAAGTAGCAAACTGTGCTCATATGAGAAGTTAAAAAAATCTTGCAGCAACACATAGGAAGTACTATGAGTCAAGACTCGAGAATCGGGAGTGTTTAATTGTCAAACGTACTAATACCAATTCTTACTTGCAGCAACATAACAGGCCTGTAAACACAATGCACACGGATCATATATAATAAACAAAAAAAATCAATAAATTAAGAACACAATACAAGCGCAAAAACCCATAGTCCATAGGAATGATGCATTTTGTTGAGACAGAGCACAGTCAATTTAACTGTCACTGTATCTGACCACGGCATGCAATAATGGGTGAGTGGAATGATTCCATTTCACAAATTACCTCCTGCTTCCGTCGAAGGCACTTCACATAGTACTTAAAAAGAACAATTCCATAGATTCCAAAGTTGGACTCGTGGAACTTTATCGTACAAATAGTTCAGTGGAGTTATGGTTAAAGGACAAACAGTAACAATAAACCTTATTTGTATCGTGTAAACAGTGTGTGTACTACGCCAAAATAAATATTTAGTCAGAGTATTTATTGCCTTCTGTCATGTTTAACAAACTGCATATTTAACATGAAGGATCCCAAAGCAAAACATTTGCGAAAAAATATTGGCAGCTGAACGATTGAATTTAGATCTATTTATTTACATTTCAAGGAAATTGCACGGGAGTAAGCTCCTGGGTAGGAGGCTATTTCCTAGGAGTCAATAGATTTATCCATTTCTGTGATCAATATGATTCCCCTTGCAACAAGGGTAGGCAGGTTCGGTTATCACATCTGGCAGAAAAAAATTTGTACTGTTTCATTTAATGTCACAATATAAGGTTGATTCCTGATCAGGAACATAGGAAGATGGGTGGAGAAATGTACACTTGCTTATCGGGCTCAACCTGATGTTTAGAGTTTAGACTTTAGACTTTAGAGATACAGCGTGGAAACAGGCCCTTCGGCCCGCGCCGACCTGCTATCACCCCGTACACTAACACTATCCTACACACCAGGGACAATTTACAATTTTACCAAAGCCAAATAACATACACACCTGTACGTCTTTGGAGTGTGGGATGAAACCGGAGCACCCGGAGAAAACCCACGCGGTCACAGGGAAAATTTTCAAATTCCATGCAGACATCGTGTCTTTTGCAAGTCAGGATCGAACCCGGATCTCTGCCGCTGTAAAGCAGTAACTCTACTGCTGCGCCACTGTGCCATTCTCTCTCAGGACAGGATAGGTTCAGATTTAATTTTGACCTCAATATGCAGTACTAGTCCAAAGGCATAATCCTATTATGATATTACCAAAGTGAAGCAAGCATGGTGCAGGTTTGCTTGCAAAAGGCACTCTTTCACCTGATGTTGAAATTTAATCTCCAAGGTGTGGTAAGCTTATCATTTAAAAAAAAATCTACTGGCACCTTCCTTTTTTTCTTTTAGGCCCTGCAAATTCTCTATCTTGCCCACAAATACGCATATTAGTACGGGTGTCAGAGGTTATGCGGAGAAGGCAGGAGAATGAGGTTGAAAGGGAAAGATAGAACAACCATGACTGAATGGTGGAGTAGACTCGATGGGCTGAATAGCCTAATTCTGCTCCTGTAACTATGAACTATATTCTTTATAATTTCTACAAGAAAGATTTTGACTCTGTTTTATTGAACAAATGCAGAATTGCAGTGTCTATCACAGGTTGGTCAGCTTCGGTTGGGTATCACAATAGAGGAGTCCAAAGATAACAGATGTTAGATAGATCATCAGCTACACTATCAGCGACATTGATGGGAAGTCTGGACCCACAACCAGATATTTTGTTTTCAACTCAAATTTGTCTTGCGCAGACACCTGATGAATACAACCAGTTAGGTTGATAAAGAAATGACATTAATATTGCAAAAGCAGGTGCTCTTCCGATTTGGACCAGATGAACTTTATTTTAATTTGTGTTCATCTTTTACTTATTGCTCCTCTTCTTTGGGATACAATGAATCTTAATATAAATATGTAGTGCTTCGGGACATCCAACAGCTGATGAGATTATTAACTCAAGTACTGGAGTGCTGAGGCAGACTGTCTGCAACAATGGATTTTGGAAAAATGAAAAGATGTCTTTCGATCAAATGTATTTCAGTAATTAGTAGCGAGGGCAACATTCATAGTTAATCTACCCAGCTGCAAGATTCTTCCTGAAAATGAAGACAAACCTGTACATGCTGGAAATCTGAAATGAAACAGAAAGTTCTCGATACACTCAGCAGGTGGGTGGACACAGTGTACAGCTGGTAATGTTGCTTGCTCATAGATCATAGAACAGTACAGAACAGGGACAGGCCCTTCAGCCCACAATGTCTGTGCTGAATATGATGCCGGCTTAAACTGATCTCTTCTGCCTGCACGTGATGCATATCTCTCCATTCCCTACATTTTCATGTCCCAATCGAAAAACCTCCTAAATTCCACTATGGTATTTACCTCTACCATCCCTGGCAGCGCATTGTAGGCACCCACCACCCTCTGCGTAAAAAACGTGCCCAGCACACCCTCTTTGATGAACTGTACACTGCAAGGGCCAGGAAGCGGGCGGGCAAGATTATCTCTGACCCCTCTCACCCTGGCCACAAACTATTCGAAGCACTTCCCTCTGGAAGGCGACTCCGGAATGTCAAAGCAGCCACAGCCGGACATAAAAACAGCTTTTTTTCCACGAGTGATAGTTCCACTCAATAACCAATGCAGAGGTTATTTGAAATTAGAGAAAACAACGTACATACTGCTGGGTTGTAAATTGCCCAAGCAAAATATGAGGTGCTGTTCCTTCAATGTGCATGTGGCCTCACTCTGATAGTGGAGGTATAGGGCAGAAAGGTCAGTATGGGAATGGGAAGGGGAATTAAAATGTTTCACAACCGGGAGATCGTCCAGGCCAAGGTGGGTAGAGTGTAAGTTTTCAGTGAAATGATCGACCAGTCTGCGCTTGGTCTCGCTGATATATATGAGCCCACACTAAAAACAACAGATGCAGTGGAGGAGGTTGGTGGAGGTGCAAGTGAACCTTGCACCTCCTCCAACCTCATCTACCGAGATGCTGATCGGTTGGTACAGTCATAAAGCTAAGGCATGAAAACCCTGATGTACTGGTAGAGTCATGCAGCACAGAAACAGGCCCTTCAGCTCAACTTGTCAAACAAGATGCCCCATCTAGGTTTTTCCCATTTGCCTGCATATGTTCCATATCTCTCTAAACCTTTCCTATCCATGTACCGGTACAAATGTCTTTTAAATATTGTTATAGTACCTGCCTCAACTATCTCCTTTGCCACGTTGTTCTATACATCCACCACTCTTCGAGTGAAAAAGTTGCCCCTCAGGTTCCTACTAAATTGTTCCCCCCTCACCTTAAGCCGATGTCCTTTGTTTTTTTTATTCACCTACCCTGGGTAAAAGACTCTGAACATCCACAATATCTATTCCCCTCATTATTCTATACACCTCTATAAGATCACACCTCAGACCTCCTGCACTCCCAGACATAACGTCACAGCCTGCCCAATTTCTGCCAAAAGCTCATCCCTTTAAGTCCTGGCAACATCCTTGAAAATCTTTGCACTCGTTCCAGCTTCAAATGTTCAAATGTTTGTTTATTGTCACGTGTACCAATTAAGGTATAGTTGAACTCGAATGACCATAAAGCAATACTAAAAAAAGCAACAAGACACACAACTACATAAAAGTTAACATAAACATCCTCCACAGTGGATTCCCCACATTCCTCACTGTGGTGGAAGGCAATAAAGTCTAAACTTCTTCCTCTTTATTCTCCCGTGGTCAGGGCAGTCGAACCATCTGCAATCGGGGTGATCGAAGCTCCCGCAGTCGGCAGTCGAAGCCCCCATGTCAGGGCGATTGTAGCTCCCGCATCGGGATGGTCAAAGCTCCTGTGGTTGGAGCTCCCGAAGTCGGACCCTAACCAGGGACCGTGAGCTCCATGATGTTAAAGTCCGCAGGCTCCCGCGGTTGGAGCTCCGGGGTCGACCCTTGGCAAAGTGATCACCAGCTCCCCAATGTTAAATTTCGCAGGCTCCCGCAGTTGGAGCTCCCCGAAGTTGGTCCCCAGCATAGGCCGCCAACTCCTCGATGTTAGGCCGCAGTGTGGATGGAGATACGGTAAGGATCTCCATCGAGGTAAGAGATTTAAAAAAAAGCTTCCCCCAACCCCCACATAAAACAAGCTAAAGAACACTAAAACATACATTTAACATATACTAAAAAAACAACAAACAATGGACGAGACAGACTGTTGGCGAGGGGGCCATTGCTGATGCCACCTGGTGGTCACAATATCTATTCCCCTCATCTATTCCCTTAATGTTATCCTATCTATAGCAGTGTGGCTAGAACTGAGCACAATACTTAAAAGGTGGCCTCGGCAGCGCCTTTTACAACTGTAACATAATGTTCCAACTTCTATACTCAATGCCCTGACTAATGAAGGCCAATGTACCAAAAGCCTTCTTTACCACCCTGTAACACTATTTTCAGGGAACTATGTACTTGTACCTGCACTCCTGAATCTCTCTTCTCTACAACACTCCCCAGGGCCTTACCTTTCACTGTGAATGTCCTGCCCTGGTTTCACTTCCCAAAATGACGCACCTTGCACTTGTCTGCATTAAACTCCATTAGGCATTCCTCGGCCCACTTGTCCAGCTGATCAAGATCCTGCAGTAATTTTTGATAACTGTCTTCACTGTCTACGATATCACCTACTTTGGTGTTAGTGATGACAAACGTGTAGCAGTGGCCAGAGGTTTGAAGGGATCTGAGCAAGTGGAAAGGAGAGCGGTATTTGCTCCCACATGGCCAAGTGCTTCTTGTTCAGAGGGAAAGAAAACAGAGGCAGATTCCATTCATTCATTTTGCCAGCCCTGTGCAAGGTCGGCCCTTATTATATGTCAGAAGATGTCGCTGGATGCTTAGCCTTTGACCTTGTCTTATGGCTCAGTGTGTGAGCGCGGCTAGTCCAGTATAATATTTGGTCAAGGGTGATCCCAGGATATGGAGTCAGATTCTCTCCTGTGGGAAATGGTTATTCCCTGGCATGAATGCTATGTGCTCCTTACTGGCCTATGCTTGAACAATATCTGGGCCGTGCCACATGCAGGCAGGACATTTATTGTGGTCGTGGATAAAACCTCACTGTTTAATTATCAGCAAACATCCTCACTATTGACTCTATGATGGAAGGCAGGTCATTGATGAAACAGCTGAAGATAGTTGGGCCTGACATATTTAGCATCACTTTTTCAGATCCAAAACATTACCGATCCATTCCATCTGACCCACTGAGTTCCTCCAGCATTTTGTATTTTGCTCAAGTTACCAGTATCTGCAGTTCCTTGTGTCTACATTGGGCTGGGAGCTTGCTTGTTTGAATTCAGTGCCGAGGCCAATGCTAGGTATTTTGTACAATTTTAGGTTTTGTGTTTTAATATTATGGTTATGTTACATATGAGTTGGTTGCTAAGCATTTGTTGGTGGTTAAATACATCCGTGCAGCTGTATATCTATCAGGAGCTGCATAAAGGAGCTCTTATGCGCTATGTTAGTTTTTATGACGATCTGGTGGTTTCACAGTCTCCAGAATCAAGTGCTTCTGTGCTTTAAAAATAAAACCTCTGGATCATTGACCAAATTTAAATTCCATGACTGCCCCAGTGGGATTTGAACTCATGTCCTGGATTGTAGTGTGCACCTCTGGGTTACTAATCTGGTAACCCAACTGCTGTGTTATCGCCGTACCTAAATTAACCAAAACCTTGTCTATGAAGGACTAAGGTAAGAAAGATAATAAAAGCAATGCTGAATTCCGAGAAATGTAAGCCTTTCTACATACTTTCCTGCAAACCAATTACTTTATGGAGAAATCCTTTTCTTGTGAAGCAAAATTGGGCAACCTCTCCTGAATATATGGATCTCAAGCAGGATAGTGCACATCAAGATTGTAACTCTGTACAATAGGGGAAATTAGTTTTGAGTTCCCATATATACATGTTATATGTAACAAAGAAATGATGGGGCACTAAAATGCTACTCAATATCAACTCATTATGACTTAATAATGTATGTTACTCCAAAGGAAAAGAAGACCATCTGGCTCTTCAGTATTGATATAACCTCTGGTCATTATCTCTGAGGTGGAGATTTAGCCAGTCCTATTGAACTAACAATTGAAAAGCTCTCAGGAGGACATATCTAAAAACTATTTGTGCAACTGAGCTGATCTATAGTTTGTGATGTCTCATGAGCTCAATAAAAGACAATAAAGGATTTTCAATCAATTAGACTGAGTGGTTATGACAGTGAATGCAAAGCATCAAAATCAAAAGAATGAAAATATTTATTAACTCTCCATATTGAACAACAGAGTACTAAATTCTGAATGAAGCTTTCTTCTTTACTAGCTAGGAACCATCATATTGTGGCATTAAAAGGTTAATGAATTAAGGTAATAATTTGATCATGATTATTATTTAACAGGGTACAGGTTAAATGCAAATGTGATACAGGAACAGAAATGCAAGTTTAATTTAGCTAAACCTATGCAAATCAATTTGTGCGCCAAAACTGAAATTTCTGTTAGCAGTGTTGGTGCTGAGTCTCGACCGGAATAGTCACCAATCCTTTCCCAAACACAGATGCTTTTCCAGCAGTCTATGTTTTGATCCAGATTCCAGCATCTGCAGTCTCTGTTAGTTTCCCTTTTTGCTTTTGGTTTAGCTTGTGCTATATTTGTCCTGGCAGAACCGACCATTTCAAATTAGACAAACGTTTTCATTTTGGATGCTGACTGACTTCCTGGTGTTTCTAACATCTGTTTCTGTATCAAATGTATTACAATATCATTTATACTTGTAATACAATACCGATATTTTAATATTGACAACAGAAAACAGAATAGTACCCAATTCCTAACAATAATTGTTTATCTGAATGTAATGCTTTACAGAGTTGACCAATACACACTTCTCTGCTTACTCTAAGGCAGAATCCAACCTCTGGCAGAGTCACGCAGCATGTTGACTCTGAAACCCCCAGCCTTCATCAGACATTCATGCTCATGGAAACTAGTGAGGCTACCAGTTCAGTCAATGCCGCCCATTATGGAATGGTTGCATGCTTGGACAGTCCAAAGGTAAAGCCTTCGGCATTGCAAGCTTCAATCAAAGCTGAATCCTGCGAAGGAAGACAGTTACATTTGGAGATAACCTGCAATCTTGTTATTTCTAATGGATTATTGATGGGCATCATGAATGCTCGATTTCATCCACAGTAATAACACCATTTCAGATTGCATTATTCTCACTGCATTAAACAGTTTTTGAAGCATCTGCAGAGAAATTCATTCCCTGCCATTAGTGCTAAACCTTCCGATAGTCAGCAAGTAGAATTCAAGATTTCAATAAAATAAATATCAGAGGTAGAGGATTATACCATGATGCCATTATATTTTATTCCTGTCTGAAATTGTTACTCCAAACTTATACATTTGACCCCCGCCACAGACAGCCTTAAACGGGCAGATCTCCTACGACATAAGAACTTTGTTTTTGTTTCCTCCCAATTTTCTCCTCTTCCCACATAAAAATAATGTTTGCTCCATTTCCCAGCAAAATAGATTTAAGGGTAGGCCAGAAATAGAGCCTGGAACCACTTGGGTTTGCATGACTCAGCACCATGACAATACATGAAACATTCATTCACTGAGATATCAAGAAATATATATAGGCCAGTCACACCTACTCTGAGGACCTACATCTTGACGTTCAGAATAATTGAACCAAAGCAGCTAGGAAGTTATGTGGTGGTAATATACACATATCATTGAACGTATCGGTGTATACTCTGTGCAAGTAATCGTCCAGATTCATTGTCTGTGTGAAGAGCCCCACATCATTGCATTTGGGTTATCGTTTGCAGGGCCAATGATTGTTGGTGCTCACCTTGGTACAATTCAACAACACCACCCAATATTGCTTAAGAATTTGCCTTCCAGCTATGGGCCACTGTGGAGCACATGATATCCATCTCAGTTAAGTTACATAGAAACGTAGAAACATAGAAAATAATGTTTCCATGGAGGAGGCCATTCAGCCCTTTGAGCCAGCACCGCCATTCATTGTGATCATGGCTGATCATCCACAATCAGTAACCTGTGCCCAACCTCTCCCCATATCCCTTGATTCGACTAGCCCCAAGAGCTCTATCTAACTCTCTTTTAAATTCATCCAGTGATTTGTCCTCCACTGCCCTCGATGGCAGAGAATTCCACAAATTCACAACTCTCTGGGTGAAAAAGTTCCTTCTCACCTCAGTTTTAAATGGCCACCCCTTTATTCTAATACTGTGGCCCCTGGTTCAGGACTTGTTCAACATTGGGAACATTCTTCCTGCATCCAGCTTGTCCAGTCCTTTTATAACTTTATATGTCTCTATAAGATCCCCTCTTATCCGTCTAACCTCCAGTTCAAGCTTAGTCTTTTCAATCTTTCCTCATATGACAGTCCCACCATATTATGTATATTAAAGTTCAGATAACTTTAACACTGACTGGAGTGAGGGTTTGTTTTGCGGGCATGATAAAAGGTCCATTTGGTGTCGGGTCAGATGCTTTGGACCTGGATGTTGGAATCAGCATCAGGGAAGGAATGGAGTTAGCGGTCAATTGGGTAAAGGAAGTTGAGGGGTGAGGTTAATGGGTATGGGGGATGGTGGGATGGAAATTGCAACAGCTTGTGTATAACTTGCAGCCAGAAGTGCCTGATTGAATATTTGGAGTGATGCAATTTGATCCAGAGATTGTCCCAATCATGTTCCGTTTCAGAAATATCTGATCTTCATGGGCTTCTGACAAAAAGAATTCCTCCCTTAATTCAGTAATATTTACACGTCCCGAGGTACAGCATGCTGCTGATTGTATTAGTTGATAAAGATTGATGTTAATGAGATTGGACTACTAAAGATGTCCAACCCAATTGTTTAGTTTATGTATATTCAAATTGTAATGTTATGTATTCCTGGAGCAATGGAAAATACATAAGGGCATTAAAAACTGTGTGGGTCTCATTAAAGCTCAAGGATTCAAAGCAGCAGCAATATTTATTTTCCTAACTGTATGCTATATTCCTAACTCTCGTCTCTTTGACCAAGTGCTTCACTGTAATTTACCCAGTGCAGCTTCCAGTTCAGCCTCAGCAGTAGCATATTTTCTCTTGCAATATATTAACTGACACATTTCATGATGTTGATTGAAGCTTGCTCATGGCTCCTACAAGATTACTGCAACTCCTTTTTGTGGTTTATTATGTATATTAAACATGAAAACATGATTTGCTTACTAACCTTCCCGGAGCACTTGATATGAATTTTATTTGTTTTTTTAAGGCGTGCTTGCAAAGAGTACGTGTAGTAAGGAACTGCAGATGCTGGTTTGCACTGAAGATAGACACAAAATGCTGGAGTAACTCAGCGGGACAGGCAGCATCTCTGGAGAGAAGGAATGGGTGATGTTTCTGGTCAAGATCCTTCTTCAGACTGTGGGACAGGTACTCTAGAGATATGGAGGGGTAAGGTATGAAAATGACAGATCAAAGCAGATAATAAAGAGATTTAGAATTGTTCATTGTTAGCTGAGGGGAAGGTGACAATACTCTACTCTGAATTCCTCTATCTAAAGAAATTATCAGATTAATAAAAAGTCTTTCATGGCCTCGGGACAATTGAGGGTGCTATGCGGCCTCGATCCAATTTAACACCTTTGTTAATGTGATAGAATAGAGACACGCACGGCATAATCTACTTCTTCAAGATACACCAAAGTCATACTAACTACATGAATTGAGTCAATTGCTGCGGTGCTTGTCACAAGGAATTGATGAGGACACAAGTCATGTTTCTAAGCATCAGTGCATCGATGAATGTACTCTGGTTAAGGAAGGGTGTCTGTGTCTGTTGCTTTTACTTGAATATTTTATCTGCAACAATTTTCTTCTCTTGTTTTCCTGACATGGTGTTGCTGGTGTGCTGGGAGACAGAGTTCGGTGTGATGATGGGAATTGAAGTGGCCAGTTTCCTCTGTTTGTGAATTATAGTATGGATACAACAGAAAAGGAATATGAAGAATATGGCATAAGGGCCATTCTGAACTCCGCATTTCCCCTTGGCTCTCTTTATTGTACTTGAGTTTGAACTGATTGTATCTACTTTCGGCATATCTGATCTGTTTAGATAGCAAGCAAAACAAAGCTTTTCACTGTATCTTTGTACATGTGACCATAATAAACCTAAACATTTTTATTTAAAATTTGTTAGTATAATAGTTTTTAAGAATAAGCTACACCGTTGTTCCACAATCGAAGTACTTTCAGCCAAGAGATGATCAAAATTAAACACTATTAAGGTTGTATCTGTTCCTAATATGTGTTCTGCCAGAACAATTTAGTTCAAAATTGCCTATTTTGTTTTTTGTTACTTGGAATGCAAGAGGTATGTGAAGACAAGATCAGATAACAAAAGGCCAATGTCACATATAATATGCATAAAATGATAGCCAGCAGAAATAGCTACCCATTTGGAGCCTCTTAAGTTCCTGTTGACATTCAATTGGACTTGAACAAATTTGACGGGAAAAGCTATTAGAAATTATGATTTTTTTTTTCCCCGTGATTGTTATCACCAGTACATCTTATGCCAAAACCTATGCAATGCTAAAATAAATAAATCTGGAATTCAGGTTATGCTTCATAGACAGGGCCAAATATCAGAAACATCACAAGGAGAGTGCATCTACAGCTCCTGCAAAGGGACACAACAGCCCCACAAACAGGCAGGCAGGCAGGCCTCGTGATATGTTTACTTTGCTAACAAACTGCACGATATGTGTCAAAGTTCAGTCATACATAAAGCCTGCCTCTCGGCAAGGATCTGATTGTAGGTAATGAAGGAGCAAAGGTTAACAGAGAGTAATGGTGACCAAAGAAATTAATACGTTTTGTTGTTATTCTGCTTTTTAAAAAAGCTGTTTGAAAATCGTGTTGTGGTAAAGAGTTGGAAACCCAATTCTCTAATCACTAATAATAATAATAATAATACATTTTATTTATATAGCGCTTTTCATATACTCAAAGACGCTTTACAGAGATTTTGAGAACATAGGGAAATTAATAAATAGATAAATAAGTAAATAAATAAATGAACAGAGAAAGGAGACAGTAGGTGAGGTGACCTTCAGTGGTTGAAGGCAGTACTGAACAGGTGAGACTTCAGCGATGTTTTGAATGTGGTGAGTGTGCGGGAGTCTCTAACGGTTTGGGGTAGTGAGTTCCATAGGGTGGGAGCAGCGATGGAGAAAGCCCTAATCACTGCATCAAAAAGAAAGTTTAACGTGGCAAATTACATTGGTTTGTCAAAAAATCATCAATACCATCATCCTTGTTCTTGACTCAGCAAGCCATTAAAAAAAAAATCCATTTACTTTACATTGAAAACGGCCAGCTAAACTCCACAGTAATATTTCAGCACCTCTACATTTTATTAAGTAGTTTCTTATTAACTCTGACCTCTCAAAACTATCATATTCAAATCTTGTCACAGCTTTTAGAGAGGCAATTATGATGTTGAGATATGAGTATTATAAACATTGTACAGAAGGACATTGACAATTATCAGTTTTTGAACAAAGGCTGCAATATTCAATAAACAAACACGCATCAGATATGATTGTCAATGTCATGTAATGTCGCGAGCATACATCACATGGTCACATTAATCTATTAGTATGTATGTTACTTATGTTTTAACTGTATTTAGAATATGTTTATTTTGACATATGAACGGTAAAAATGTCACATACTCGTTTGATAGAATATATCCATTTCTGATAGTCATGTTTTATTACAGTAGGGGTTGGGAATAGGATAAATACTATATCCAATGCCAGTTGACATCAATCTTCCATGTAATCTCAGCATGCTATTAAGTAAAATGAACCAGACTATGAAGCTAATGCTCCTTTGTTGAAATATTGCCATTCATTCTATTGACAATAAATGGCAAACATTTCCTTTTAACTTATTCAACTTAAATGAATTGATCTAAAAATTAGAGCTTAAGACCATTTTGAACATCATAACTTTGAAATATGTGAGGATTTCTTGCTGAAAAATGTCAGTGATGGAATCATAGGAGTTTAGAGCCCGGAAGTTGGAGACTATTCAGCCCATTGTGTCTACTCATTCCCCATATCGTTATTCCACAGCTCTGAAGGTAATGGTTCTTTAAATGCTTATCCAAATATTTTAAAAATATGGCGAAGGTGTCTGACTCCACAGCCTTATCATTAATTATTTTTTTACGCAGAGGGTGCTGAGCGTCTGAAATGCACTGCTGGATGGGGTTGGAGGGGTGTGTGTGGGGGGGGGGGGGTTGGAGGCAGATATGTTAGTAGCATTTAAGATGCTTTTAGATAGCCACATGGATATGCAGGGAATGGAGGTATTTGGATCATGCACAGGCAGAGAAGATTAATTTATCTTGGATTCATGTTCATCACAGACATTGTGAGCTAAAGGGCCTTTTCCTGTGTTTACTGTTCTATGCTCTATGTTCGATGTTCTAGCACTGTTCATCAACCTTTGGTGGAGAAGTTAAAAAAAAAAAGTTCCTCGTTCCTGTCTCTGCTGCCGGTTTGCAGTTCATTCTCTTTTTGCCGGCAATAGAGAGCAGCACATGCAGTTAAGTGCACTGATATTTGAGTAAAATATCAATATAACTTGGAAAATATCAAATATCAAAATAACTTGGAATCAAGCTGATGAAATGCATCACACCTCAACTGTCATGAGCTGTAATCCCAAGAGATGATAGGTTTAACCTAAGGTTATTTGATATCATCAAAGCTCTTTTACACTTGGTTGGCAAGTGCTGGCAGCAGATCCATTAGTATTACACTGATTACATGGATTTGGTTACGCTGGCACAAGTTACCTTTCATGAATGTAAGTACAGTGCAATTTTGCACAACTAGCAGACCATGTGGCCTCAAATATCTTTCTGATTTTCACGAGTCACAAGGACACACTCCTTGTGGTCTGAAGTAATATTTTCTAGTGCTTTCAGAACCTGCATAGAATATTTCACATTCTGCTCCACCTCTCATTGATGCACAGAATTTCATCACCTTTAATTAATAAGCTTTAGTTTAGTTTAGTTTAGAGATACAGCACAGAAACAGGCCTTTCAGCCTACCGAGTCCACGCTGACCAGCAAACTTCGCACACTAACACTATCCTACACGCACTAGGGCCAATTTACAATGTTACCGAAGCCAGTTAACCTACAAACCTGTATGTCTTTGGAGTGTGGGAGGAAACCAGAGCACCCGGAGAAAACCCTTATAGTCATGGGGAGAATGTACAAACTCTGTACAGACAGCACCCATGTTCGGGAATCAAACCCAGGTCTCTGGCGCTAAGGCTGCAACTCTACCGCTGCACCACCGCTCAGTGTTCTTGATCATTCTTGTTCTTAATGGAGAAGTGAAAGGATTGAATTTGTCCGCCACTGCAGGCTCAACCTACTGGTCTGGGATCATGAGTGAAACCAGGACAACTGAGTCTCTATGCAAAGGGTTGCAATGTTCATCCATTATCTAACGCACAACAGGAGTGATTGTTTAATGTTCATTGATATCCCAATGTCATAACACAGCAGGACATTGACCTGTTGTAAGTACATCCATTCTGCCTTAATCCAATTTTTAAATTGTATTTAGTGTTCATTGTTGCCTTGTAGACAGCAAATATATCACACACTCATTTAACGAGATGCAATCACACAAGAATGTGGTATTGTAAAGACTGCGAGATCTCAATCCATTGCCATTATTACGTAGACAATTCACTGATGCACTTCCAAAAGTAATTTTCTGCATATTGTATATGGAAGCATGTCTGATGCTCTATGGCAGGGATCTCTAAACTATGGCCCGCAGGCCACATCCGGCCCGCCACGAGATTTTATCCAGCCCGCGGCAAGCTCTTAGACAGCGGGGACTGGAGGCAGAAGCTGCCGGCGAAGGTTCACCGGAGAGCGGATCGCCACCGACCCAGAGCCGGGACAAGGCGAGAGATTGCAGCGCCCCCTCGCAAACAACAAGCCCAAGGAAACTTGCCTCCTCGCCGCCGCCGCTCACCCCGGGGAGAGAGAGAGTGGGAGGGGAGAGAGAGAGAGAGTGGGAGGGGGGAGAGTCGGGGTAGAGGGAGCAGCGAGTGAGAGCGGGAGCGCGGGGAAGGGGAGGGTGTCAGAGGGTCCACTTGCGGGGGCTGCTCCCTCCCTCCCTCTCCCTCCCTCTCCCTCTCTCTCTCCCCTCTTCATCTCTCTCCCCTCTTCATCTCTCTCCCCTTTCCATCTCTCCCAGAGCCAGCGAGATCTGCACCGCTGCTCCAATCTCTTCCCCGGTCCCGTCTCCCTTGAACGCAGCATAATATGAACAAACACAAGTGAAACTTCCCTCCTCACCGCCGCCGCTCACCCCGGGGATGCGGGGCTTCTGAACAACTACACTTGTGTTTGTTCTTATTTCGCTGCTTTAGAGGGAGACAGGGCCGGGGAACAGTGGAGCAGCGGCGCAAATCTCGCTGGCTCTGGGAGAAAGAGAGGGGGGGGGGGCTGAGCAGCCCTCGCAAGTGGCGCCCTCTAACACCCTCCCCCTCCCCGCGCTCCCGCTCTCACCCGCTGCTCCCTCTACCCCGACTCTCTTCCCCCCCTCACTTCCCCCCCACTCTCTCTCTCCTCCCCACTCTCTCTCTCTCCCCCCCACTCTCTCTCTCTCTCCCCCCCCTCTCTCTCTCCCCTCTCCCCCAGTGGCGGTCACTGTATTTTTTCTGTTTTATAAATAATTGTATACCTCCGGTATATATACATTCCAATATTTCAAGCTGTTTTAAAAAATTGTATATTATTTATTTGTTGCCATATAAACCTAATGTAAACTAACCTAACCTATTTTAACCTTTCCTAATCTAATCTAACGTAACCTAATCTAAACTTTTTTGAGTTCATTAAATTTATAAAACTCACACTTCTTTATTTTTTCCTAAGGCCCGCAAAAATGTGCCAAATATATAATGTGGCCCTCATGCTGAAATATTTGGAGGCCCCTGATCCATGGCATATCATATATCATTGCATGCATGCTTATTAACTGAGAAGAACCATAAACCAACCAGACACACATTTTATATCTTATGTAGTACACTGTGCAGTCTGCTTGCCATTGCGTACCATTTAGATCCTCCAGCAGCATATATACTAACTCCTGTGGCAATGAGATTGGAATGAAAATGAATTGAAGTTGAGAGAAATAACAAAACCATCAAACCACCAAGGTAATCATAAATAATTTCTCGACACTCACAATTAGTCACAGTAACTTTAACATGCAGCTTTGAAGTAACAGGACTTGAGAAATAAACAGTAATGCATGTGGGTTGGCAGGTTAAGCCAACTGACTGTTTAGTTTAGTTTAGTATTATTGTCATGAGTACACAAGGCAGTGGAGGCCAATTCACTGGATGTTTTCAAGAGAGAGTTAGATTTAGCTCTTAGGGCTAATGGAATCGAGGGATATGGGGAGAAAGCAGGAATGAAGTACTGATTTTGGATGATCAGCCATGATCATATTGGCGGTGCTGGCTCAAAGTGCCTAATGGCCTATTCCTGCACCTATTTTCTATGTATAGTGAAATGATTTTGTTTGTGTGCTATCCTGCCTTGTGACTGTGAGAGTAAGTCATGGGTTAAACAGCAGCTCAGACCCAATTTGGCTATATTGGGAAACTTTTCATTTATTATAAATCACATGAACCCCTCTGTTCTCTGTAGCAGATATGGAGATATTCTTTGGGGTGAATAATATTGTCAAAATTGAAGGTGAAGCAAAGTGTGCCTGCTGAAAACAAAGCCATATGAGAACACAAGAAAGTAATCTCACCAACAGAGTAAGGCTTGGATTCTTACATCTACATTGCCAGTACTCCTGTTGCCATGTAAGGCGAAGAATCTTAGACTCGGTGAAGTGCGAGAGAGATTACAGAATCACTTCGGCACAACTCCTTTTGAGATCTTAGAAAGTTACAAATTTGGGACCAGAAAGCAAACTCAGGTGAAACCATCAGTGATTATATTACAATGTTGAAGAATTTGTTTCAACACTGTACTTCTGGTGCCTCTCTGAATTGAGCTCTGTGGGGTAGGTTGTGTGTGATTTAACAGAGGAGCAAAATTCAGTCTAAATCAGTGAATACCAGATCTAATATTTCACCAGGCCCATGCGATACTGCATTGCAGCAAGTTCTCAGCTAATGACTCTTCTTCAGTTTGGAAGGGCTTGCAAGAAATCACCAGGTACAAGAGGAAAACCCCACGCTCCTTGGACAATCGTCAGCTGACCAACGACCTGAACGTGTTTTACTGCAGGTTCGAGAAACAGAAACATAACCCTGGGACCCCCTCCACCCACTCCCAATCACCACTTCACACGTACTCAAAGACTGACTCCAGTTTGCAAAGACTGGATCCGTCCCCACCCACTCCTCCCCAAGCAGCAATTCACAGAGACTGGCTGGAGTTTGCAAAGACTGGCCCTTTCCCCCCCACCACCCCTCTGCAATCACCAATTTGCACATCCTCACAGAATGACTCCAGTTTAACAACAAAAATCGCGGAGGTGGAGAGGCTATTCAGAAAACAGAAAAGCCGGAAATCTCCAGGACCGGACAATGTTTCCCCTCTACCCTCAAGCTCTGTGCCGAACAACTGGCACCGATCTACACAGACATTTTCAACCAGTCCCTGCAAACCTGCATTGTCCCTGCCTGCTTCAAGGTCTCCACTATTGTCCATGCAGCCCGTGACTAGTGGGGTACTGCAAGGCTCAGTGCTGGGACCGCAGTTATTTACAATATACATTAATAATTTAGATGAAGGGTTTAAAAATAACATTAGCAAATTTGCAGATGACTCAAAGCTGGGCAGCAGTGTGAACTGTGAGGAGGATGCTATGAGGATGCAGGGTGATTTGGACTGGTTGTGTGGCTGGGTAGATGCATGGCAGATGTAGTTTAATGTGGATAAGTGTGAGGTTATCCACTTTGGTGGCAAGAACAGGAAGGCCGATTATTATCTGAATGGTGTCAAGTTAGGAAAAGGGGAAGTACAACGAGATCTGGGTCACCTTGTTCATCAGTCATGGAAAGTAAACATGCAGGTACAGCAGGCAGTGAAGAAAGTTAATGGCATATTGGCCTTCATAACAAGAGGAGTTGAGTATCGGAGCAAAGAGATCCTTCTGCAGTTGTACAGGCCCCTGGTGAGACCACACCTGGAGTATTGTGTGCAGTTTTGGTCTCCAAATTTGAGGAAGGGCATTCTTGCTATTGAGGGAGTGCAGCATAGGTTCATGAGGTTAATTCCCGGAATGGCGGGACTGTCATATGTTGAAAGAATGGAGTGACTGGGCTTGTATACACTGGAATTTGGAAGGATGAGAGGGGATCTTATCGAAACGTATAAGATTATTAAGGGGTTGGACACACTAGAGGCAGGAAACATGTTCCCAATGTTGGGGGAGTCCAGAACCAGGGGCCACAGTTTGAGAATAAGCGGTAGGCCATTTAGAACAGAGATGAGGAAAAACTTTTTCAGTCAGAGAGTTGTGAATCTGTGGAATTCTCTGCCTCAGAGGGCAGTGGAGGCCAATTCTCTGAATACATTCAAGAGAGAGCTAGATAGAGCTCTTAAGGATAGCGGAGTCAGAGGGTATGGGGAGAAGGCAGGAACGGGGTACTGATTATGGATGATCAGCCATGATCGCAGTTAATGATGGTGCTGGCTCGAAGGGCCGAATGGTCCATTGTCTATGCTGCAACTACTTCTAGATTGGCTTCTAGAGCAATATGCAGATCTACTCTTTGAAAGATTCTTTGATAAAAGGTTCTTTGATAATAGAATAAAATCAAAAGTGCTTTAAGGCAAATGCCAAGCACATATCTATGGACCAGTACGGTGAGTACTGAAAACGCAAACAGAGGAGTTGAATAAACTTGAATGACAGAATGAGTTGGTCAAAACTGTGCAGAATTATTGGACAACATCTATTGTTGTGGAAACAAGGAACTGCAAATGCTGGTTTGCACTAAATAACAAAGTGCTGGAGTAACTCAGTGGGTCAGGCAGCATCTCTTGAAAACATGGATAGGTGAACTTTTGAGTTAAGACCCTTGTTCAGTCTGAAGATGTTGCCTGACTAATCTGAGTTACTCTAACACTTTGTGTTCTACGCAAGATTCCAGCATCAGCAGTTCCTTGTGTCTGCAAATTTCACATGGTTTCATTTACTTCACTTTCATTGCTATAAAGGGGCAACCAGTGTAAATATGTTTAAACCCACTGGATGCATGCAAGGGATCCTATGTGTACTATGAATAAATCATCACACTATTTACAGGTTTTTGTGGTTCCTGCTCATTACTCAGCACACACTGAATGTAACTCAACCATGGCCTTGGATCCCACAGGGCTTTGCACTGCAGCTTTATCTGAGTTAACAGCAGATCTTATTATCCTGCGGGAATTCAATCCCAGACCAAGCACTGCCCCTTCATAGAATGACAGCACCACTTTCAAGTATGAATATTCTGTAAATCTGCAGACGGTTTGAGCAGTACAGTACACTGTTGCTGAAATCCATCCTGGACAGAGAGAAATGTAGGAAGGAACTGCAGCTGCTGGTTTATCCCAAAGGTAGACACAAAGTGCTGGAGTAACTCAGTCTGAAGAAGACTGCACTGATTTATTTTTGCTGTGTTCAGCCAATCCATCCAGAGTCATAATGGGTTGGGAAGGGTTAGAGACATCACCCATTCTTTCTCTCTAGAGATGCTGCCTGACCTGTTGAGTTGCTGCAGCACTTAGTGTCTATCTCTGGACAGAAAGATACAGTAGTATTGAAGTAATAGGCTGCGATTACAATTTTTCCATGCACAAAAACAAGATGAATGTAATTGCTGATAGTGCGAAGCTTCATAAGGGCACCGCTGTCAAGAATTAATGGTAGTTGCTGGCAAGGACAGATAGGTTATAGCCAGCAGAAGTTTGCAGATTGATATTCAACATTATCATTGTTGACAGGGCAGAACTGTTGCTGCCATGCAGCCTCATTTGGAAAATCTCACTTGGAAGATGTCAGTTTTCCGCTCAGCTGGCCCGACTCTAACCCTCCCCAACGCACACGGCTCTGGATGAATTGGCTGAACATGGCAAAAAAAATCAGTGCAATAACTGTGAGCTCTGTGTTTACATGGGGTATCAAGTTAATATTGGCAAATTAACTGAGACACGCCTCTGTAATAGTTCAATGAGAGAAAGGAAGCAACCATTAACCTATGACTCTTTGTGTCCAACAGGGGCACTCAAATTAAGCCAGGATTCAAGTTCACAATCAATGATCAGCTCTCCCATCTGCACTCAAGTCACAATACAGCAGTCAGAAACCATTTCCTGTTAAGTCACAGCTGTTCTCTTTCCGATCAATTTTTCTCCATTTCTCCATACTGCACTGGAAATGGACCCCGTATGGAAGCAGAGTGCTGTTAGCTTTAGTTTTTCTGTCCATTACAACTACATTTGCCAATAGTGGGTGACAGAAATAATGCAGCCTGAAGGAGCCATGCATTGATGTAATAATCATCCAACATGAGGTGTGGAAGAGGTGTCCAGTGTAAGCTGTAAGCCACTGGATGATGACTTGCATCTCTGCCATTCATTTCAGCGGTTTCATCCTGTGCTTGATCTCCCTGTGAAATGGTCCACATATCTCAGTGGCAGCATGCAAAAAAAATGCTTTAAGCACATCCCATGCATGGAAGTCAGTAAAATGCATATCCCATACATACTCAAGTGTTACGTTTCCATTTTCTGAAATTTTTTGCCCTTCAAATCAATTGGGCAGTGCATAAAGAATGCATGATATTTTCTGCTTGTTGCTTGTGTAACAAAGAGCTTCGTGCACCACAAATGATTGATTGGAATTACAGTCATGCTCTTGCCAAATTAAAAACTCATTTTCTTTAATTAAACTCATATAAAATCATTCCTTGCAAGCTGAGTTCACAAATTAAAAGAAAAATGAATCATGTTTAATGGCATGCATTACCTGCCAGTGATGAATTCTCCACAATCAAAGGCAATTTTGAATATTAAATACACTATCTGTCATTTAATCTGTAAGTGTAGTAAAGACAAATGATTTCAATGGCCAGGGAAGTAGGCTTTGTCACCCATGACTTGCAAATCGTGGTTTTGACAGACTAGGAGCTAAAAAGGGATGTCTGCACTTGGCTACGATTATTTTTATTAATATTTCTACAGCCCTTAAAGTACAGCCCTTCATAGTAGTAAAGGGAATAGTTGTAAAACATGGACATAAAAAGATAATACAGGCTGCTTCGTGACTTTGATGTGAGCTGCATGTCTAATTTGTTCTGAACGACTAATTATTCCTACCATTTCTGCACAAAGTCAAAAGAACAGGCCAATATCAATACTTAAGATACACCAGAGATTCATCATTGAGTGGATGCCAACCACTAAACCTTGGTCATTGTCAGTACTTCATTTGGCATGGAGGCATGAAAACATTACAGAAACAAATTACTCCCATTTTCCTTGTTAATACTTCAGAGATTAGTTTAGTTTAGCTTATTGTCACGCGAGCCAAGGTACAGTGAAAAGCTATAGTTGCGTGCTAACCAGTCAACGAAAAGACAATACATGGTTACAATCGAGCCCTCCACAGTGTACACTTGTTAAAGGGAATAACATTTAGTGCAAGGTAAAAGTCCAGTAAAGTCCAAATAAAGATAGTCCGAGGGTCTCTAGTGAGGTAGATAGTAGTTCAGGACCACTCTCTAGTTATTGATAGGATGGTTCAGTTGCCTGATAACAGCTGGGAAGAAACTGTCACTGAATCTGGAGGTATGTGTTTTCACACTTCTGTACCTCTTGCCTGATGGGGAGAAGAGGGAGCAGCCAGGGTAAGACTCATCCTCGGCATTAAGAGTGACTTAACACTTGCATTTGGAACTGACAATCAACTGAAGGACTTGAATTCTATCCCATTTATTTTACTTCACTTTGAATTTCGATGTTAGGGTATAAATATTTTTGCACTACAAATATCCTCATTGTAAATACTTGAATACATTTATTTTTGGTTTAGAAAAAACAAATATTCTCACCCACTTAGAAACGTAGCTAAGCCTTTTTCAGGGTGAATAAGATTTTCAATCAACTGCGGAAGAGTGGCAATGCATAAGAATGCAAAAGATGGAATAAGCAGAAGACCATACAACCATTCAACCCTGCTCCACCATTCCACAAGATCGCAGCTGCTCCACTTTGTGTTCATTTTCCTGCACATTCCATATATCCCCTGGTTTACAGAGGCCAGGAAGACAGATCAATGCCTCTAAATCCTCAGAAGACTGAGGAAATTCAGCATGTCTCCAATGGCTTACAAACCTCAACAGTTGCACCTTGGAAAGCATACTGTCAGGTTGCTCACAGCTTGGTTTAGGAACTGATCTGCCTAAGACTACTAGGAATTGCAGAGTCGTGGATCTAACCCAATCCATCACATACCAGGCTTCCTACCATTGACTCCACCTACCCTTCATCCTGCCTCTGGAAAGGAAACTACATAATCATACACCTTTACCACCATTCTTCCTTCTCCCTGCTCCTGTCAGGCAGAAGATACATAAGCTTGAAAGCGTGCACCACCAGACTCAGTAACAGCTTCTTCCCCGTTATCAGGCTTCTAAATGGACCTTCCACAAGCGAGGGTACTGTCCAATCCTCTTATCCCTCATTGTGGACATTGGATTTAGTCCCTGGAACTGGTGCACTGGAATGCTGAGAACTATATTCTGCTCTCTGTATTTTTCCCTTTGCACTGCCTATTGTACTTGATTTTGGCTTGATCGCATTTACGTATAATATCTCTTTTGATTGGATATTACACAAAACAAAGCTTTGCACTGTACCTCGGTACATGTGACGGGACTGTCATATGGAGCGACTAGGCTTGTATACACTGGAATTTAGAAGGATGAGAGGAGATCTTATCGAAACGTATAAGATTATTAAGGGGTTGGACACGTTAGAGGCAGGAAACATGTTCCCAATTTTGGGGGAGTCCAGAACAAGGGGCCACAATTTAAGAATAAGGGGTAGGCCATTTAGAACTGAGATGAGGAAAAACTTTTTCAGTCAGAGAGTTGTGAATCTGTGGCATTCTCTGCCTCAGAAGGCAGTGGAGGCCAATTCTCTGAATGCATTCAAGAGAGAGCTAGATAGAGCTCTGAAGGATAGCGGAGTCAGGGGGTATGGGGAGAAGGCAGGAACGGGGTACTGATTGAGAATGATCAGCCATGATCACATTGAATGGTGGTGCTGGCTCGAAGGGCCGAATGGCCTACTCCTGCACCTATTGTCTATTGTCTATTGACATTAATAAATCCAAATCTAAACGTCCAAGATGCTCCATCTAAGCTAGTTCCATTTGCATCATTACTTCAGTCGCATTACTCCATCCAAAGTGTTAATGGACTTTCTGTCCTGAGAAATGAACAGAGCCTGCCCTGTGTGTTTCGTGTAGCATTTCAGGTTCTGTATTTTTACCTTTTATTGCTTATCCATATTGTTGATCGCAGTGAATCAGTAAATAATTCATGCAAAGAAGTACGGAAATGATGGTGAAAGAAAATGGTAATATTAGTTCATTAAAAGTATCCAATGAAAGGTTTCTGTACAAACATTCATATTCATACATTTGTCTCCTAAGTAGCTTCATATGCTTAGCCAAAGAAAAATCCTCTCATTGACAGCAGATTAGTATCATGAATGCTCATCAGCAAAACCCCTCGAGAAATATCAACTGATTTCAACTCAGCTTCCGGGTGCGTGGGTCGAGTTGTGCTTCTTTCATCTCTGATCAATGTTACTTCAAGTTAAATAACGGCCCGGATACACATGCGGCCACTTTATTGTTTTGCAACGGTCTCACGATGTACATTACTCACACTGCTTATGCGGTTATAATGCACATTCATTCAAGAGAGTCATTACGATCTACACACACTAATCTGAGAGAACAAATCAGTTGGGAGACGTAAAAGTTGAAAACAGCTTAAGCTCACAAAAATACTTAGCAGTCAATGGTCAAATAACCATCAAATTCTGAACATGCTGAATAATTTATAAATAACATGCATTAAGGAAGTGTGGCAGCTTTTCCAGAATATCACAGTGCAATTTGCAAAACATTGTTAAACAATGATGAATGGCAGCTATTCTAACTTCCGTCGTTGATCCATCTTACAATGTACAGGCAGTCCGGTATCGACCAAGGAAAGGGAATGTGTAATAAATTATTGAACACTGAATATAAAGAGCAGAGGGATATTGGAGAGGATAACGGGCATTGATTTCGGACATTGCCAGGCTGGGGGATTGTAACTGGTGGAGGGAGTAACTGGGATGGTTCCAATTAGTATCTTTCAATTCAAATAAAAATCAAAAAATTATGTAGGGCCATAGCAGAGCCAATAGGAAGGACGTGTACCCCTTTCCAGAGGCATTGAGCCATGAAGTTAATGAAATTAGTTATTATTTGACTCACATTTCAATCAGTCCAGGTGATTCCCTTCCCCAAGGTTCTTTCTTTTTGAACAAACATCAGACTGCTTCGTGGTCACTTTGAATGAAATCAGCTTTCTTCCAATAGAAAATCGCAATTTCTCAATACTGAATTCCAAATTATTATCGTGGCATTTGAACCCCTATTCTCTGTATTAGTAGCCCCCAGATTATTGGTTCAGTAACATAAACTCTACTCTTATAGGAGGGACAATGATGAAAGGTAAGCAGTCCGTCCAAATGAACCCAACTGTTCAACTGATGAAAGAAACCAGTGCAGCAGCTTCCATTGGGGTAATAAATCCTCAAGACAAAAAGTGAAGCTTTCTGGAGCAGCACTATTTAAATTTCAGTCTGGTGCATTAATGGAAGACGACCAATTCAATGAATGCAACCTTGTATGGTGCAATAACCTGTCCAGTGCAATGGGTCTGGATCAGAAATTCCTTTGCTTTACTCAGGGGAATTGGAAACTGTTACCTGTTTTCTTTCTCTAAATTACACTTCCATCTTTCCTCACGTTCTGCAGTAAAATAAATGGGCTGGATATCAGTTTACAAAGTCCTTGGGTGTATGGAGGCACAGTGCCTGCAAACTCTGAGCTGAAACTTGTGGTTTTGCAGAACTGAGAAACAGTTGGTGTTGAAAGAGTCCCCAAACACGACTTCAGCCTTTAACCTTATCACTTTGAAGGGGAAGAATACCCCCTGTGTCTCATGACTGAATCAACTCAAGTAAAGTTAGTAAAACAACAGTTTACACTGTTCCAATATGAGGGCAATTGTAATGGTGTCAGCCCTGTAACTTCACTAGAAGACAAAATCCTAAAGGGCCCTTTATTGAACAAAGTGTGTAGAACTTAACAGTAATTCTGAGGCAAAACTTCAAAAAGGAGCCACGAGGAAAAAAAGGAATGACTGAAGTAAATATCTCATATCATTCTCTCTCCATGCTGTACTTGGGGGTGTTTACCAGATTTACACATTTTGAAATGCTTTTCATACTTTAAAAATAAAAAGGAGTGCGTAAGACAAAGTTGGATTGCTGTGGGTAGTGAGGTGTGGATGGAGGGGGGGGGGGGTTAGTTGGATTAGTGGGAGAGGAAGTCACCTGTTTTTAAAGTCATTATTTCCATTTGTATCGAGAATAATTTCTCCATCGCACACACCACTCAAGAGGGGTATTTATCCCCAATACCCCCTTGACATTGGGAATATAGCAAATATCCCCAAAGTCAAGCTTCCGCCTGCACATGCGTACAGTCAGTCAGAAGATGCACACAAGGGACAAGTCAGTAAGTTTCCCTCTGATTCTCACACTGTGAGGAAATACCTAGTGTTCACTCAATACCTCCCTGTAGTAAAGGGCATCAAGCACATAACCCAGCCTGGTTAGGATTGAAAGTATAAACCCACAAATCACACCTTGGAAAATTTGGGCATTACGGCCCAAATGACCACCATTGGTTGGCCATTTTCCATTGCATTTTAAGAAGTTAACGATTTGACCTACATAGTTTCTTCCTCCAGAGATGCAGTAAAAGAATATTGAAGCAGGTTGATTCAAAAACCTACAGATAGAGTCTGGCAATGCACCCAGTGTGAATGATAAAGTCTCATTCACATGCAGCTAAGTCAGCACAAAGGTAACTTCTTTCTCTTCATGAGAGGCATTAGGTCAATCACATACATGTGTTTCCCTCAGGGCTCTTTGCAGTTTTTTGAGAATGAGACAGGACTGGCAGGAAGGGCATCCAGGACAAGAATAAGGGCTTGATTGACTGCTCAAGCTTCAGTTGCAATTCCACACAGAAACAACAGCAGCGTGTCACACTGGCTCCTGACCTTTCCCCTTCTCTTCCGCCCTTTTGTTCAATTTGTGCTCTCTCTATCTCAGCAAACCTGAAAATGATACCGTGACTGAAGTGATAGTGTTATGCAGACTGGAGAGCTAATTTCGGCATGCACTCCAAGCAAAAGAAAAGAAAACAGTGCAATGCTTTGCACATATGGATGCTCATATTTTAGTGGTATATCATGATTCATTTGTGTGGATCATGATTTGG
Source organism: Rhinoraja longicauda (assembly GCF_053455715.1). Lineage (NCBI taxonomy): Eukaryota > Metazoa > Chordata > Chondrichthyes > Rajiformes > Arhynchobatidae > Rhinoraja > Rhinoraja longicauda. The sequence goes on along the minus strand of NC_135953.1, from coordinate 84,731,405 downwards.
ATTATCCATGGCATACACATATTGTGCATTTAATATAAAATAAAAACTATCCTGGTGTGTCATAATGAAGATCATTTTTGATAAATACAATATATCTGTGTGCCTGTAGGGCGATGCATCTGATTCATCTAGTGTGATTTTTATGTAGCCAGCATTCCGATATAACATCTTTGATCGGAAAGGATAATTATCTGACTAAACTGCAAATTCTACCAGAGTAGAAATCAACAAAAAGATACCATTAAAAACCTAAGTTAACGGATGGATTTATGAGTTTGTTATGTATATGATACTTGTGAACTTTGTAATGACTAAGTAGAGCCTGAATTATTCACTGAAATGTATAAATCCACACAAATCTGAATTAAGTTATCCATTATTCTGTTTAATACTTTTGAGTCCGATGAAAATGCAATTATTAAGTAGATGCTTCAGAGAGTTTACGATCCTGTTTGTTATGGCAACTTCAGTCCTTCCCACTAAAGTCCTTTCAGCTTGCCATTACTTCACAGGGAGTAGGAGTGAACTTGATGCAAACCAACAGAGATTTAAACAAACAGGTCTGTATCTCTCCAAGCTTTCAGCTCTCGTCATTGCAGGTCTGATAAGAACTGTATCTCACCATATCCCTGTGTCTGACCCTCTTTGCACCTCCAGATATACTCCTTAATTCTGGCTCCTCCCAGTCCATTATGCCCATATATGTATTCATCTCACGACAGTCTCCTAGTGTCCAAAATAATACAGCAAGATATCTAGACAAAATAATATAATATGCTAAAACACTCAGCACCAACACCAATGGCTCCTACACACCAGCCCCTAATTGTTCTACGTATACAGCAAAACAATTACTAATAAACATTAAAGGAGCTATAAAACTTTTATACATAATCAAAATAAACAGGTATGCACTATATGTTGGTATCTCATCTACTTTAGTGATTCTTCAACCTTAAAGGACACCAGACCTTGCTGTAATCAGGTATCAGCTTCGAGGAGCAGACATATCTTTGTTATCAGTCTTTCCAAGATGGTGCACTTAGTCTTAAGTCGAACTGTGCACACAAGAGTTTGTGCATCTGGTATGGTCTCCAATATTCTGCCCATTGGTCAGGAGCTTCCTGGGCCAGTGGAATCGGCCACCACAACAATGTCACCTGTGGCAAAGCTTCTTTTCATCTTTGACCACCGTTGTCGTTCTTGGATCAGAGGCAAATATTCTCGTATCCACCGTTTCCAAAAGAGATCTGCCATATATTGTACCTGTTCCAATCTGCATCTGATGAATAAATCTTCCTTTACAACGAGCCCAGGTGGTAGTATTGGCTTGGCTTTCAACTGAAGAAGATGGTTTGGTGTGAGTGCTTCCAAATACAAACCCAGATTTCTATCCCAGTGAAACCACAAAGAACTGTTTATCTTTGGAATAAAGTGGATGAGCAAAGTATCAAGGAAGATGGCCAAGAATTCACTGGAGATTTTCTGGTCAGCAAACCAGAAGACAAGACTGTTTATGAAAATTAGCACAGCTTTAAAAATGCCATCATATATTTGGTTAAGAAACATGTTCCAAGTAAGCAAGTAAAAGGCAAGCAACGTCCACCTTGGTTTACACAGAAACACAAAAGACTTTGTAGAAAAAAAGAGCGCTATTATTTGAAGGCCGTAAAGCATGGTGATCAACAACACTGGGACCAATTCAAGAAAATCCGTAATAAAGTTGACAAGGAACTTCGTGAAGCTAGCAGAGAGTATGTTGCTGACCTATCTTCCGCTGATGACACAAAGAAATTCTGGAACTACGTAAGATCTCGTAGAAAAGACAATGTTGGCATTCAGACAGTGAAGATTGGAAATGAGATGTTTGTAGATGACCAATCCAAAGCTGACAAACTCGCCGACCAATTTTAAAGCGTTTTCTTAAGTGAAGACCCAACTTTCCCTCATTACCAACCAGTCCAAACCCAGATGTGCCAGACTTGGAGATCACTGTTGATGGTGTCGAGAAATTGCTTGCCTCACTTCAAACAAATAAGGCTGTTGGACCAGACAAATTACCAAATGCTGCCCTGAAGATTGCTTCAGCTGAGTTCACACCTGCCCTGCAGTTCATCTTTAAACAGAGTTTGGACCAAAGCACATTGCCTGAAGACTGGAAGAGAGACAATATTTCTCCCATCTATAAGAAAGGCTCTAAGTCCGACCCGGTTAACTACCTTCCCATTTCATTGACGTGCATCTGTTGTAAACTAATGGAACACATCATTGACAACCAGATTATGAAATTCAGAAAACACTTTCACTGATGCTCCACATGCTTTTAGAAAATCCAGATCTTGTGATACACAATTAATTGCAACTCTTCACGACTTGACTTCAAACCATAATAATCATTATTATGACTGATATCGCCATCCTGGACTTCAGTAAGGCGTTTGATGTTGTGCCACACCAGTGCTTACTGCTGAAGTTAAAGTTTTACAGTATGAGGAACAAAACATGTCTGTGGATTAAAGCTTTTCTCACTGACCGTCTCCAGAGGGTTATAGTCAACGGTTGTGCATCAACATGGAAACTAGTCCTGAGGGCACTGTATTGGGCCCGCACCTTTTAATCCTATTCATAAATGACATTATTGAAGTTGTTAAATCTACCACAAGGCTGTTTGCAGACGACTGCATCATACATAAAGCCACCAATTCTCAAGAGGATGAAATTTCTCTTCAGTCTGACCTCACAAGCCTTGCTAACAAAGAATGGGGCATGAGTTTTAATGCATCAAAATGTAAAGTGATGAGGGTGTCCAGGAAACGTAAACCAGGATCGGCAAAGTATTCTATGCTTGGCCAAACCTTACAGGAAGTAATTGAAGATAAATATCTCGGTGACTTTATACAAAACAACCAGAAGTGGGATAAGCAGTCACATTGTGCTGCAAACAAAGCCACGAAGATGCTCAACTTCGTCCAGAGAAACTTCCACCATTGTTCCAAAACTGTTAAAAAAAAATTGTACCAAACAATAGTCCAACCGAACTTGGAGTATGCCTTTGCTACTTGGAACCCCGGTATCAAGAAAAATAAAGATGTTCTTCAAAATGTTCAATGAAGAGCAGCCCGGTTTGTGTTTGGCGACTTCAGACGACAATCCAGTGTGACCAAAATGCTCATCGACTTAAACTGGGACTCCCTTGAAACTAGACGCCAGATCCTCAGATTGACTACCCTTCACAAGATCAGCAACAAGGACATCGACCTCGATGCTGACTTATATGTCAAAGAGAAAACAACAAGATCCAGAAGAAGCCGCATCAAGCAACCTGTAGTTCAACAACACACATCCACTCCCTACATCCAGTCATTTTTCCCTGAAGCAAATTTCCTCTGGAATGCCCTCCCACAATCCTCTGTTGACATGCCCACCTACGCAACCTTCAAGACCTCCATCCAGGCCCACAGACGGCACAGCCCCCACTAGACCAAACCCACTCTCATCAGCAGCATCCAGTTTAGTTTAGAGATACAGAGTAGAAACAGGTCCTTCGGCCCACCAAGTCCATGCCGACCAGCGATCGCCCGTACACTAGTTCTATCCTACACACTAGGGCCATTTTACCAATTCCAATTAACATACAAAACTGCACATCTTTGGGATGTGGAAGGAAACCAGAGCACCCAGAGAAAACCCATGCGGTCACAGGGAGAATGTATAAACACCGTGCAGACGGCACTAAAGGTCAAGATAGAAGCAGGGTCTCTGGCGCTGTGAGGCAGCAGCTCTACTGCTGCTCCATGGTGCTGCCCCACAGTTATTACCTTCCATCTGTATATGTGCATACTGCCACCTATTAGCAGGGATGGCTTCTTTTATTTAACATAGTTAGCATGTTTGCAACTTGATCACTGGTGGGAGGACATGGAAAGAAAATTCAAAATAACATATTACAGACTCATGGAAGCACCCTCGACATCTCCAGGGTCAACACTTTGAATGCAGCTAGCTTGTAGAGAAGCAGCTCCCTATCAGCCTGAGCTTAGTCCTTATGCACGAGGTAAGACAGGGACGACAGCAACAGCTGCTTGATTATACAGTAATTACATGAGCCGAATGGAAACTGTGGAGCATCAGGAAACAGAAGAGTTCAATTCGCAAACATACATGCCGCTCAAATGAGGCACCAGGGAGAGAGCCTCACCTCTCACAATTCATCTTTAAATGCAGCCATATTCAGTGCAGTGAAATGATGCCAACATGATGAATGGATGAATGAAAAATACAGCATGGAAATATGTGTTTCGAGTCCATGCCGATCATCAATTAACTGTTAACTCACCCCTATACTACCCTGCTTTCACGTCCACTCCCTACACACTGGCAGTAAATTACAGAGGCTAATTAACCTATCTTTGGGATGTGGGGGGAAACTGAGGCACCAGGAGGAAACCCACATGGTCACAAGGAAACGTTGCAAACTCCACATAGACAGCATCTGAGGTCAGGTTGAACCAGGGTCCCTTGTGCTGTGAAGCAACAGCTCTCCCAGCAGCGCTATGTAAACTGATTATCAGAACACACACAAACACTGGTACAAAGCTAACACAGAGGTTCTCTCATTACGAAGCACAAGCAAGACAACAGCCATGCCTCAAATGGGAACTATCGCCTGCGTGATCTCAGTTCTATTGATTGGATCATTAGCCCAGGTTTCCCACTTATCTTCACTTGTGTTATCCTGGCAGGCAGGTGGACATGATTTCTTTCCCAGCGTGCAGTTGGATCTAGGAATCTTCCCATGGGTTTTTTCACATTAAAATTCTCCAAGTTTCAACGTTTAATATTCAGACTACATGAAATCAATCATGAGAGGGAACAGACATTCATAATTTTAAAAATATGAAGGTAATTAAGATGTTTATGTCTCGGTCTAACATCAAGTATTATTCATGGACAGTCTGCCACTATTTAATAACTGTAGCTGACTAGTTCAACAAAACACAAAGAGGAAATTGGTCTGACATATGCCACATCAGGAAGCACTGCAGTGCAAAAATTAAAGAAATTGTTCCATGACATGTACATTTATGCAAGCCAAGTTGCTGAGTTTGAACACCGTTATTTGGTGTTCCTTCCCTTGTCTGATTGTCACCATACCTTGCATAGATTTGTTTCAGTCATGATCCTACACGTAATTTTCCATTTGCTCTGCAGGAAGAATTCTGGCCCCTAATGTTTCCCTTCGCATCAGCCTGACTGAGACCAAAAAAGGCAACTGAGACAAGGGTGGGTTGGGTTGAAAGGTAAGGGAGCCCTTTAAAGCAGAGGTTGTGGTGGAAGGTTTTTTTGTACTGGAGGCCTGTGACGAGTGGCGGTCAGCATGGATGAGTTGGGCCAAAGGTCCTTTTTTGTGTTATATGGCTCTATGACAATGCTTATTTGCACTAATCCTACATTAATCTCATTTTTTAAATTCTCCCCAAATTCACTCCTCAGTTTCCACCATACACTTACACACTGCGGCAATTTAAAGTGCTCAACAATAACAACAACATGGAAGTCTTTGGGATCTGGGAGGAAAGCAGAGCATCCAGGTGCAACCCACTCAGCCACAGGGAGAGAGGCAGCAGTGGAAGTCAGGAGCAAACCCAAGTCGCTGTAGCTCTGAGGCAGCAACTGTTCTCATCCGTCTGTGTGAGACAGAAAGGAAAAACCTGGTGCTCAAAACAAAGAAGTCAAAGCACTGGGAGAAAGATTTGTTTTTCAGACAATGGCACAGATTTGGTACTCACTGCCTAGGAGCGGTAGAGGCAGAAACTCTCAACGCATTTAATCGGTCTTTATCATGCACTAGGAATGCAATAATCTACAAGGGTGGACTCTGTGCTAGAAAATGATATTAGGCTGGATAGCTCTGGCTCAGCCAGTATGGAAGCAAAGGGGTGAATATCCTCCTTTAACACTATTTTCTATCATATTAAGAAATATCCATGGTTATGCCTACTTTGAACAGGTTCTCATGAGTCTGAAGAATGGTCCCAACCCAAAATGTCACCTACCCATGTTCTCCTGAGATTCTGCCTGATCGGCTGAGTTACTCCAGTACTTTGTGACTTTTTTTATCCTACAGATCTTGTTCATCATCTAATAATCAATTTGCTAAGTTTTAACATTACATACCAAACTACAAAATACAGAGCCTTATAAATTCTATTGTACAGTGCATTTTCATGTATTCACTCCTATTTCTCTGCCTATGTGCAGGGAAGCTACTTACTATGTTCAATTCAATATCCAAGATTTTATTCAAAAGTTTGCTTTCTTAAATAATGTTGCCCACAATTCACAACTGGCTGTAGTTTTGGTCCTACTCTAAAATGTACTGGCCATTAAATTAAACAAAGTGTGTTCTTCTGAATTGTTGCTGTAATGGAGTTTCATGGCTGTATTTGTAGAGAGGCTACTATATTTTATGCATCGTGCCCAAAACACTAATATAACTAGCAAATCCCATCTCAGCATGATTATACACAAAAGATGTTGCCGATCACTGTAGGTGGTAGTATGCCCACTGCCTGGATATAAAAGCCCTTGAAATCCTATTGCTGCTGCCATTGAACACAGTACGTAGCTTCCCCTTACATCGGCAGATAAATGGGAGAGAATATATGAAACTGCACTGTACAATAGAATTTATAAAGCTATGTATTTTGCAGTTTGGTATGCAACGTTGAAACTTAGCAAATTGATTACTAAATGATGAACAAGATCTGTAGGATAAAAAAAGACAGAAAGTCCATGTTTTGTTGAGTTTAGTTTAGAGATACAGTGCGGAAACAGGCCCTTCGGCCCACCGGGTCTGTGCCGACCAGCGATCCCTACACATTAACACCATCCTACACACACTAGGGACAATTTACAATTTTACCAAGCTAATGTATTTATTTGGCGTGTGGGAGGAAACCGGAGCTCCTGGAAAAAACCCACGCAGGTTATGGGGTATATGACCCCCATGTATCAACTCTGTACAGACCTGTAGTCAGGATCAAACCCGGGTCTCTGGTGTTGTAAGGCAGCAACTCTAGGCTGCGCTACCATGCCGACTTGTTTCACTGACTGAAAGGTAGGAGATGGTATTGGGCTCTTGGTTGAAAGAAACAGCAATATGCAATGGTGTGTGGTATGCTGGGAGAATTTTAAAACGCTTGCATTATAACATATTTCCAGAAACCCAGGCATAACACGTTGCTGCTGCAGAATCCTAAAAGGTAATGAAGTTTAGATATATGGTTGGTAGCCACTGAATTATTTTGACAGGTTTTTCTACAGCAGTTTCAATTCTCGACAGATCAGCGATCTCAAATGCGAGTTATGTTGCAGATTATCAAGCTAAAAGCTGAAGAATTCCATCACCGTTGGTCTACACCAATTTGAGCTACTTCAATATTACACAAAAATATTTTCAATAAAGCTGTTTCAATCAGTCATTTCCCCATGTTCCTTTGGCTGAACATTTGAACAGACTGCTGAGTTGTTATAGAAACAAAGAACTGCAGATAATAGACAATAGACAATAGGTGCAGGAGTAGGCCATTCGGGCCTTCAAGCCAGCACCGCCATTCAATGTGATCATGGTTGATCATCCATAATCAGTACCCCGTTCCTGCCTTCTCCCCATACCCCTTAACCCTGCTATCTTTAAGAGCTCTATCTAACTCTCTCTTGAAAGCATCCAGAGAATTGGCCTCCACTGCCTTCTGAGGCAGAGAATTCCACAGATTCACAACTCTCTGAGTGAAAAGGTTTTTCCTCATCTCTGTTCTAAATGGCCTACCCCTTATTCTTAAACTAATGCCCCCTGGTTCTGGACTCCCCCAACATCGGGAACATGTTTCCTGCCTCTAGTGTGTCCAATCCCTTAATAATCTAAAATGTTTCAATAAGATCCCCTCTCATCCTTCTAAATTCCAGTGTATACAAGCCCAGTCGCTCCATTCTTTCAACATACGACAGTCCGGCCATCCCGGGAATTAACCTCATGAACCTAAGCTGCACTCCCTCAATAGCAAGAATGTCCTTCCTCAAATTTGGAGACCAAAACTGCACACAATACTCCAGGTATGGTCTCACTAGGGCCCTGTACAACTGCAGTAGGACCTCTTTGCTCCTATACTCAACTCCTCTTGTTATGAAGGCCAACATGCCATTAACTTTCTTCACTGCCTGCTGTACTTGCATGTTTACTTTCCATGACTGATGAACAAGGTGACCCAGATCTCGTTGTATGTCCCCTTTTCCTAACTTGACACCATTCAGATAATAATCTGTCTTCCTGTTCTTGCCACCAAAGTGGATAACCTCACATTTATCCGCATTAAACTGCATCTGCCATGCATCCGCCCACTCACACAGCCTGTCCAAGTCACCCTGCATCCTCATAGCATCCTCCTCACAGTTCACACTGCCATCCAGCATTGTGTCATCTGCAAATTTGCTAATGTTACTTTTAATCCCTTCATCTAAGTCATTAATGTATATTTTAAATAGCTGCGGTCCCAGCACTGAGCCTTGCGGTACCCCACTAGTCACTGCCTGCCATTCTGAAAGGGACCCGTTAATCCCCACTCTTTGTTTTCTGTCTGCCAACCAATTATCTATCCATGTCAGTATCCAACCCCCAATACCATGTGCTCTAATTTTCCCACTAATCTCCTATGTGAGACCTTATCAAAGGCTTTCTGAAAGTCCAGGTACACTACATCCAATGGCTCTCCCTTGTCCATTTTCCTAGTTACATCCTCAAAAAATTCCAGAAGATTAGTCAAGCATGATTTCCCCTTCATAAATCCATGCTGACTTGGACCGATCCTGTTACTGCGATCCAAATGTGCCGCTATTTCATCTTTTATAATTGACTCCAGCAATTTCCCCACCACTGATGTCAGGCTAACTGGTCTATAATTCCCTGTTTTCTCTCTCCCTCCTTTCTTAAAATGCTGGTCTATACCAAAGATAGACACAAAGTACTAAGTGACTCAGCTGGTCAGGCAACGTCTCTGGAGAAAAAGGATGGGTGATGTTTCTGAACTCTTCAGACTGGAAATAGGAGGATGGAGTGGGGGGGGGGGGGGGGGGGGGGGGGTTGGTGGGGGTGGGGGGGGGGGGTGGGTAAAGAGCTGGAGTTGAGAAAAGAACAGGATCAATCAGGACCAGCCACAAACGACCTCAGGCCTGGCAGGTCGATTGTTGGCCAGGGAAGGTGTGATCTCAAAGAAATGTTCTTTCACCCACATTGTTGCTCTGTTGTTTTGCTTTGTTGATTCACACCTATTTTTATTTTCTCCCCACCCCTGGTCCACTTCCGCCTACATTCCTTTCTCTGGCTTCACACATTTTGTCTTTTTTATCTTTTTCCTTTGTTCAGTCATCTGCCTATCAACCATCCCTCCCCCTCACCTCGATCCATCTATTGCTTGCCAGGCTCTGTCCTGCCCTCACCTCTCTTCCAGTTATATCTCCCCACCACAATCAGTCTGAAGAAGGATCCCGACCCGCAACATCACCTATCCATGTTCTCCAAAGACGTTGAGTTGCTCCAGCACCTTGTATCTTTTTTATTGTTAACCAGCATTTGCAATTCCTTGTGCCTCCACTTACTTATGTGGGTTCTGAGAGGGCTGCCGTCATGAGTAGAAATTTGAAAGATAGGGCAGAAATCTGCTATAAATGCTTGGAAAGATCGTGAGGTGAGAAAGCAATGTGTCATCATGACCTTGACCCCAGTAGGAAGGGCATGGTAGCTACATAGAATATGGAACAGCACAGCACAGCACAATGCTTTGGCCCACAATGTTTGTGCCAAAAATGATGCCGAGCTGAACTGATCTCATCTGCCTGTACTTGATACATACCCCTCTATTCCCTGCACTTCCATGTGCCTACCTAAAAGCCTCTTAAACGCCAATATCGTATCTGCCTCCACCACCATCCCTGGCAATGTGTTCACCCTCTGTGTTAAAAAACTCACCCCACACATTACCAATAAACTTTCGCCCCCTCACCTAAAAGCCATGCCCTCTAGCGTTGGACACTTTCACCCTAGGAAAAAGGTTCTGACTGTCAACCCTATCTGTGGCTCTCACAATTTGATATACTTTTATCATCTCCCCTCAACCTCTGACATTCCAGAGAAAACAATCCGAGATTATCCAACCTCCCCCTGTAGCTAAAACCCTCTAATCCAGGCCACATTCTGGCAAACCTCCTCTGCACCTTCTCCAAACCTTCCACATCTTTCCTATAATGGGTCGAGCAGAACGACATGCAATATTCCAAATGCAGCCTAACCAAAGTCCTATGGAGCTTCATCATAACTTCATGACTTATATTTAATGCCCCTAGCAATAAAGGCAAGCATACCTTATGCCTTCTTTACCACCCTCTCTACTTGTGCTGCCACCTTTAGTGAACTATGAATTTAGAGTCCAAGATCCCTCTGCACATCAAAGATGTCAAGGGTCTTGCCATTAACTACTGTATAGTCTTTCCTTACATTCATTGTTCCAATGTGTAACGTCTCGCACTTACTTGGGTTAAACGCCACCTGCTATTTCTCCACTCATTGTTGCAGCTGATCTATATCCTGCTGAATCTTCGGACAGCCTTCTTCACTGTCTGCAACTCCTCCAATGTTGGTGTTGTCAGCAAACATACTCACCACCCAGAAGGATGAGAGGGGATCTTATAAAAACATATAAAATTCTTAAAGGATTGGACAGGCTAGATGCAGGAAAAATGTTCCTGATGTTGGGGAAGTCCAAAACCAGGGGTTGCAGTTTAAGAATAAAGGGTAGGTCATTTAGGACTGAGGTGAGGAAAAACCTTTTCACCCCCCAGAGAGTTGTGAATCTGTGGAATTCTCTGGCACTGAAGGCAGTGGATGCCAGTTCACTGGATGTTTTCAAGAGAGAGTCAGATATAGCTCTTAGGGCTAACGGAATCAAGAGATGTGGGGAGAAAGCAGGAACGGGATACTGATTTTGGATGATCAGCCATGATTATATTGAATGGCGGTGCTGGCTCGAAGGGCCGAATGGCCTACTCCTGCACCTATTTTTCTATGTTTCTATCTACATTTACATCTGGCTCATTTACATATATATAGTATCACAAACAGCAGAGGTCCCAGCACAAATCCCTGCGAGCTTCACTGGTCGCAGACCTCCAGTCAGAATATCTACTTTCCATCACAACCCTCCAGCTTCCAAGAATAAGCCAGTTCTGAATCCATACGACCAAGTCATTATGACTTCCGTACATCTTAATCCTCATTAACATGAAGCTCCCAGTGACAGATTTCTGCCATAGTTGTCACACATTGAGGGAGTATGGCAAAGGCTAAATGCTGGTTAAAAAAAATCACTATTAGATGCAGCACATCTAAAGATTTGGGGAACACCCAGTTTAAGTCGGTTCTGCCTGGCATGGACATCATGTGAACAGTGTCATCATTAGGTATGCAGGTGGCACCAGAAAAATGTCAGAGTTAGTAATGTGAATAGTGCACACAAACATAACGTCCTATCAGGTAGACATAAAAAGCTGCAGTAACTCAGCGGGACAGGCAGCATCTCTGGTGAAAAGGGTCGAGACCCTTCTTCAGACTGGTTAGGGATAAGGGAAATGAGATATATAGACGGTGATGTGGAGAAATAAAGAACAATGAATGATAGATATGCAAAAAAAGTAGTGATGATAAAGCAAACAGGCCATAATTAGCTGTTTGTAGGGTGAAAATGAGAAGCTGGTGCAACTTGGGTGGGGGAGTGATTGAGAGAGAGCAAATGCCGTGGCTATCTGAGGTGAGAGAAATCAATATTCATACCACTGGGCTGTAAGCTGCCCAAGCGAAATATGAGATGCTGTTCCTCCAATTTGTGTTTAGCCTCACTCTGACAATGGAGGAGACCGATGACAGAAAGATACCCTACAAAGAGGCAGGCATAGCTGGGGCCCATGCGGGTGTCCATAGCTATGCCTTGGACTTGGAGGAAGTGGGAGTAGTCAAAGAATAAGTTGTTGAGGGTGAGGATCAGCTCCGCTAGGCAGAGTAGAGTGTCAGTAGAGGGAAATTGGATGGTTCTGCAGTCGAGGAAGAAACGGAGGGCTTTAAGCCCTTCCTGGTGGGGGATGGATCCCACTTCCTCCAAGTCTAAGGCGTAGCTATGGGCACCCGCATGGGCCCCAGCTATGCCTGCCTCTTTGTAGGGTGAGATTTAGAGAGAGAATTCCAAAGCTAATAAACAGAAGAGCACAGCTGCCATTTGGGGGAGAAGAGATGTGGAATGTACACGGGCCATGTGGGAGAGCAATTGAATGTAACAACGTCCACAGACATAGACAGGCAGTGCCAAGAGGGACTTAAACACTTGAAGGAAAGCTTAACATTTAAAATGTTTGCAGCATCATAAGCCAAAGAAAATCCATTGTAAGATGGAAAAATAGTTTGTTTTATGCCCGGTTACACAAATCAACTTCTGTAGCAGCACAACACTGCAATCTATTTTAGGATCAGGTTTCATTTCAATGAACGATGACTGCACTCATCACTTCTCCTCTTAAAGAAGATGACTTAGTTGCAAGAGGCATCTCAGAAATTATTTTCATTTTCCCCCCTGAATTACCTCAGTGAAACATGGCCAAAAATTCTCAATATTTAATGTATTTAATTGTTTAGAAATAAATAAACTCTAATAAATTTGTAATTATCAGAGTGTTGAAAACCAAGAAACACAGGGACACGTTTAAAAAGAGAATATCAGACCGGTAACTTAAATTTATTACTTTATATTAAAGGCAACATAATTAAACGTTAATCACGTTATTCCCTTTCTCATGTATCTGTACATCATGGACAGCTCCATCATGTACTGTCTTTCCGCTGACTGGTTAGCACGCAACAAAAGTTTTTCACTGTACCTCGGTACAGGTGCCAATAAACTGAACTCAAACTCAAACTCAAAAACACAGAAAAAGCTTTGACACTGACAAGGTGGAAAATGTGCGGACAATTAAATTCTTTTGAGAAAGTGTGTGATTGATTGTAGTGTTTGACAAAATATAAAGTCCTTTCCTGTTGAATACTTTCTCTTTTTACATTAAAGTTAAGTGACAGGACAATAAAACAAAATCTTAAAGCGATAGTTCTTCAAGGGGAACAAACACATTAAAGCTCACACAAAGAATGTTTGATGTCCATGGGAAAAGGATGAAAAACAATTCTAAGGTTTTGAAAAGGGAATATACTGCAGGACATGTAGTTTCAGATTTTATTAAATCAATTTGTTTTTAATTATTTTATTGCAAATGGTACACAGGGGAAAATATATATTACAAATATATTTTGGTTGATTTGCCCATACAAAATGCAACTCCAAGTATTTAATTCCTATCCCATAATCATTTACCACGCCTCTGCACTAAATGTATTAAGGCTTCGCTATGTGGTTACTATAGTAACAATTTAATTGCGGAAAGAGTCTCATGCGCCTATTTTAATGAAATAATTAAAAGCTGCCTAAATGGACTACATCTGTGATCCATTTTTGTCTATCATAGCGAATACACTGAGGAGGAGGTGAGGCAGCGATTCAATATAATCCTGGGGAACAGAGGAGCTAAAACTCAAAGCTTTGCACAAGAAACACGTTCCAATCAGTGGTTCCAATCAGTGACCTATGCTGAGAGAAAACCCCATGCTCCTGTTCTCTAACATTTATGAAGAACATTAGTTGTAGATCGCTCACGCTCCTAAAAAGGTTTTAAAACTCCATATTAAAATAATTGCAGAAAAGTGGAGGTAATAGTTCGTGATGTTTCGCAATTTGCATTGTGGTTATCTAATTATTGGTTAATGGAAGCAATATAATAATCATTTACTACACTCCATGAAACATGTTTGCCAAACAAATTAACAACAGAAAACAAAAGCAAGCTGAAGATGATGTAGGAAGAATGGTCCCGACCCAAAATGTGGTCTGTCCATTTTCCTCCACAGATGTTGGATGTTGGAGCATGAGGAGTTCGATGACGTAGGTCCATTCACAACACTGAAGAAGCATTTAGACGAGCACTTGAATTACCAGGGCATAAAGGCTATGGAGAAAAATGGGACTAGTATGGATATGTAAAATGATTGGAACAGACATGAGGGGCCGAAGGGCTTGTGGACTCCATGGATCTAGTACGACTCATGCAAGGATAAACAACGGTGCATGTCTTGGCTTTATGACTCTTCAGTTGCTTAGATACCATTTATATATTGAATAAGTTCAATAGAAGGGCTAAAATTATTTGATCTTTTTCTGTAGAACCCACAAACCTTCTGTAAAATTAACAATTTATCGTTCTTGCTAGAAACAACTCCACTTTAATATTTCTGAAGAAGGGTCTCGACCCGAAATGTTACCCATTCCTTCTCGCCAGAGATGTTGCCTGTCCTCCTGAGTTACTCCAGCATTTTGTATCTACCTTCGATTTAAACCAGCATCTGCAGTTCTTTCCGACCCATTTTAATCTTTGTTACTGCATTCAGCCAATTGTTTTTAGACTAGAAGAAATACAGTTTTGGAATGACAGCACCCTCAGAACACTATCAGATTGTAATTGATAAAAGAAGTATGTTTTGTGTTTTATGAGCTGCTTCTGAACCTTGCCAGTGGATTGCTATTTTATGACGGAGTCAGTCTAAAATATTTAAGTATGATTAGGTCATACAGCTGTCGATCCATTCATTGTGCTGGCAAGAGATTTAGCGTGTGATATATGAGGTTATATAACAGTAGAGATCAGACCAAATCAAGCCAATGAACTCTTATACCAAACAACATTTGGTTCTCCCTTTCTCCTGAGGCCATTAAGCAAGATGATATACATTCAAACCACAGGGGGTAAAAGTCAGGCACGAGGCATATCATGAAAGAGCAGTGTTGCTCAGAGGAATTCCAATTCTATGAGATTAGTCATACAAGATATACAGGCTGGCCCTTAACCATGCTCCAACAACATAACTAGTAAATTATTTATAAGACTGCAGGGGTAAATATTTGCTGATCATTTCCGAATTCTTCAAGCACATATTTCGCATTTTAAAAGATAGCGTGAACTATGAAATAATTTGTTTGGCATTGGATATGCCTGGGCTTTCCGGTGCATATGTCAACATTGCACAAATTATTTAGTTTTAGTTTTCGTTTTAGAGATATAGCGTGGAAACGGCCACCGAGTCTGTGCCGACTGATGGTCACCCATACACTAGTTCTATGTTATCCCAGTTTTGTATCCTGAACACTAGAGGCAATTTACAGAAACCAATTAACCTACAAACCCGTATGTTTTGGAGAATGTGGGAGGAACACTGGAAGCACCCGGAGAAAACCCATGCTGTCACATGGAGAACGTTTAAACATTTTACAGTTGTGAGAATCAAAACCATGTCTTTGGTGCTGTAAGGCAGCAATTCTATCGTGGTTAGGGGTGCCAACTATACCAAATACAGGACAAGGTGACGTCACCGCCCTGCGCCCCATGTGACCACACCCAGCCAGCGGCCACGTGCTCCCGCTCCACCAATGGCGGCCACCTGGGCCGGGAGGTGGGTTGCTATGCAACCTCTGTTAGACTGCGCCGGGGCCTCCAGACTGTCCGGAAGCTAGGCACAGATTTTAACCAGCATCTGCAGTTTTTTTTCCTACTACACTGGCCGGGCCTATAGTGTTTGGGTCTATAGACCGGGTGTACGGTGCTCCCCACCGCGCCTAATACGGGACAAGGGTGGTCCCGTACGGGACAAGCCAACTTAGCCCAAAATACGGGATGTCCCGACTAATACGAGACAGTTGGCAAACCTCCAAATAAGAGAAGGGATTCTGTATAATGTTGTATAAATTTGGCAATGAATATCTGTATTGAATGAATGAATAACCTCCGGGAATGTCGGATGGAGTTTTGAAAGGAAAATGTTTTGTAAATATTTATTTCTGGAATAAAGTATTTTTTGATATATTAAAAAAAAGACAGTTGGCAACCCTAACCGCAGCGCCACCGTGCCTCCCTTGTAAAATCTGTGTCATTTGCTTTTTAAAAAGGTACCAGCACTGCATAAACCCTTTCATCATATACAGACAAATGAGCACAATAATATAATTTGAATTCAAATGGCTCATGTCAGAAACAATGTAGGTGCATAATTCCCTGAAAGTGGTGCCACAGGTAGATGGGATGGACAAGAAAGCTTTCGGTATATCGACCTTCATCAGTCAGGGTTGTGAGTATTTATAAAAGTCAGCCAGTCATCTTACAGTTGGACAAGACATTGATGAGGTTGCATTTAGAGTATTATGTTCGATTTTGGTCACCCTTCCACAGGAAGGATGTGTAAGAAAATAACTGCAGATGCTGGTACAAATCGAAGGTATCACAAAATGCTGGAGTAACTCGGCAGGTCAGGCAGCATCTCAGGAGAGAAGGAATGGGTGGCGTTTCTAAAGAAGGGTCTCGACCCGAAACGTCACCCATTCCTTCTCTCCTAGATGCTGCCTGACCTGCCGAGTTACTCCAGCATTTTGTGATACCGTCCACAGGAAGGATGTTATTAAGCAGGAAAGAGTGCAGAAAGGATATACAAGACTGTTGCTTGGACATTGAGGCTCAGAGCTATTGGGAGAGGTTGTGCAGGTTAGGATTTTATTCCTTGGAGTGGAGGAGGCTCAGGTGGGCAGGTTGGGACTATGTAAATGGGGCATCTTGGTTGGTATGGGCAAGTTGGGCCGAAGGGCCTGTTTCTCTGCTGTTTGACTCTATGACACAACGAGATGACCATTCATTTCCGCAGCTCCTGCAAAACCCCTCCTGGGATCATCAGGAATACTGTAATCTAAGCATCTGGATTTGTGGAAAAGCAAGGGTTGCACTGTGCAATCCACTGTGGTGAGCAAGTATTGTACAGTCGTGGACTGTGGCATAAACCTTGATTCTCCATTCATCCTTCAATATTACAGTCTTCTGATGGCTGGTGGTATCAGTGGCCAACAGCAATTCCAGGGGGCAGCAATTGGCATCGTTTGATGTACGCCTTCACCCTTGGCGTCTCCAGGGACTCCAATCGATCTATCCATATGGTACAACATCTACAGATGCACCCTAGTAAGCATCCCATTGGTATGCATCACAGCTTGGTTTGGCAACATCACTGCCCAAGATCACAAGAGGCAGTGAGTGGCGGAGAGTTGTAGATGTAGTCCAGTCCATCACACAAACCAGCCTCTGCCATCAACTCCATCTACACGTCATGCTGCTTTGCAAAAGCAGCCAACATAATCGACAACCATTTACATCCTCTTCACCATTCTGTCTTCTCCCCTCCCATCGGGCAGAGGATACAAAACCTTTAAAGCATGTACTACCAGAATCAGGATGAGCTTCTACCCTGCTGTTATCAGACTACTGATTGGACCTCTCATAAACTAAGGGTGTCATAAGGTCATGAGATAAG
This sequence comes from Rhinoraja longicauda, assembly GCF_053455715.1. Taxonomy (NCBI): domain Eukaryota; kingdom Metazoa; phylum Chordata; class Chondrichthyes; order Rajiformes; family Arhynchobatidae; genus Rhinoraja; species Rhinoraja longicauda. The sequence goes on along the minus strand of NC_135953.1, from coordinate 84,713,857 downwards.
TGATAGGAGCAGGAGCAGAGAGACAGAGGGGTGTAAAATGAGGGTAGAAGCAACAGGTAGCAAGGTGAAAAGTAAAAGTGGTAGGCAGACAAATCCAGGGCAAAAATCAAAAAGGGCCACTTTTCAACATAATTGTATAAGGGGTAAGAGAGTTGTAAAAACAAGCCTGAAGGCTTTGTTTCTCAATGCAAGGAGTATACGTAATAAGGTGGATGAATTAAATGTGGAGATAGTTATTAATGATTATGATATAGTTGGGATTACGGAGACATGGCTCCAGGGTGACCAAGGCTGGGAGCTCAACATCCAGGGATATTCTATATTCAGGCGGGATAGACAGAAAGGAAAAGGAGGTGGGGTAGCGTTACTGGTTAGAGAGGAGATTAAAGCAGTGGAAAGGAAGGACATTAGCTTGGAGGAAGTGGAATCGATATGGGTAGAGCTACGAAACACTAAGGGGCAGAAAACGCTAGTAGGAGTTGTGTACAGGCCACCTAACAGCAGTAGTGAGGTTGGGGATGGCATCAAGCAGGAAATTAGAAATGCATGCACTAAAGGCGCAGCAGTTATAATGGGTGACTTCAATCTACATATAGATTGGGTGAACCAAACTGGCAGGGGTGCTGAGGAAGAGGATTTCTTGGAATGTTTGAGAGATGGTTTTCTAAACCAACATGTCGAGGAACCAACGAGAGAACAGGCCATTCTAGACTGGGTATTGAGTAATGAGGAAGGGTTAGTTAGCAGTCTTGTTGTGCGAGGCCCCTTGGGCAAGAGTGATCATAATATGGTAGAGTTCTTCATTAGGATGGAGAGTGACAAAGACGATACAGAAACAAGTGTTCTGAACTTAAAGAAAGGTAACTTAGAGGGTATGAGGCATGAATTGTCCAAGATAGACTGGCGATTGATGCTGAAAGGGTTGACGGTGGACATGCAATGGAAGGCATTTAAAGGTCGCATGGATGAACTACAACAAGTGTTCATCCCAGTTTGGCAAAAGAACAAACCAGGAAAGGTAGTGCATCCGTGGCTAACAAGGGAAATCAAGGATAGTATTAAAACAAAAGATGAAGCATACAGATTAGCCAGAAAAAGTAGCATACCAGAGGACTGGGAGAAATTCAGAGTCCAGCAGAGGAGGACAAAGGGCTTAATTAGGAAAGGGAAAATAGATTATGAGGGAGAACTGGCAAGGAACATAAAAACAGACTGCAAAAGCTTTTATAGATATGCAAGAGAAAAAGATTAGTTAAGGCAAATGTAGGTCCCTTGCAGTCGGAAACATGTGAATTGATCATAGGGAACAAGGAGATGGCAGACCAATTGAACAAATACTTTGGTTCTGTCTTCACTAAGGAAGACATAAACCGTCTGCCGGAAATAGCGGGGGACCGGTGGTCTAATGAGATGGAGGAACTGAGGGAAATCCAGGTTAGTCGGGAAGTGGTGTTAGGTAAATTAAATGGATTAAAGGCAGATAAATCCCCAGGGCCAGGTAGGCTGCATCCCAGAGTGCTTAAGGAAGTAGCCTCAGAAATAGTGGATGCATTAGTGATAATTTTTCAAAACTCTTTAGATTCTGGAGTAGTTCCTGAGGATTGGCGGGTAGCTAATGTAACCCCACTTTTTAAAAAGGGAGGGAGAGAGAAAACGGGGAATTATAGACCAGTTAGCCTAACATCGGTAGTGGGGAAAATGCTAGAGTCAGTTATTAAAGATGTGATAGCATCACATTTGGAAAGTGGTGAAATAATCGGACAAAGTCAGCATAGATTTACCAAAGGCAAATCATGTCTGACGAATCTTATAGAATTTTTCGAGGATGTAACTAGTAGAGTGGATAAGGGAGAACCAGTCGATGTGTTATATCTGGACTTTCAGAAGGCCTTCGACAAGGTCCCACATAGGAGATTGGTGTACAAACTTAAAGCACACGGTATTGAGGGTTCAGTTTTGAGGTGGATAGAAAATTGGTTGGCGGTCAGGAAGCAAAGAGTAGGAATAAACGGGTCCTTTTCGGAATGGCGGGCAGTGACTAGTGGGGTACTGCAAGGCTCAGTGCTGGGACCCCAGTTATTTACAGTGTATATTAATGATTTGGACGAGGGAATTGAATGCAACATCTCTAAGTTTGCGGATGACACGAAGCTGGGTGGCAGTGTTAACTGCGAGGAGGATGCTAGGAGGCTGCAGAGTGACTTGGATAGATTAGGCGAGTGGGCAAATGCATGGCAGATGCAATATAATGTGGATAAATGTGAGGTTATCCACTTTGGCGGCAAGAACAGGAAAGCAGTGTATTACCTGAATGGTGACCGATTGGGAGAAGGGGAGATGCAACGTGACCTGGGTGTCATGGTGCACCAGTCATTGAAAGCAAGCATGCAGGTGCAGCAGGCAGTGAAGAAAGCGAATGGTATGTTGGCATTCATAGCAAGAGGATTTGAGTTTAGGAGCAGGGAGGTTCTGCTGCAGTTGTACAGGGCCTTGGTGAGACCGCACCTGGAGTATTGTGTGCAGTTTTGGTCTCCTAACCTGAGGAAAGACGTTCTTGCCTTAGAGGGAGTACAGAGAAGGTTCACCAGATTAATTCCTGGGATGGCGGGACTTGCATATGAGGAAAGACTGGATAGACTGGGCTTGTACTCGCTGGAATTTAGAAGACTGAGGGGGGATCTTATAGAAACATATAAAATTCTTAAGGGGTTGGAGAGGCTAGATGCGGGAAGATTGTTCCCGATGTTGGGGGAGTCCAGAACCAGGGGTCACAGCTTAAGGATAAGGGGGAAGTCTTTTAGGACCGAGATGAGAAAACATTTCTTCACACAGAGAGTGGTGAGTCTGTGGAATTCTCTGCCACAGAAGGTAGTTGAGGCCAGTTCATTGGCTATATTTAAGAGGGAGTTAGATGTGGCCCTTTTTACTCAAGGGATCAGGGGGTATGGAGAGAAGGCAGGTACAGGCTACTGAGCTGGATGATCAGCCATGATCATATTGAATGGCGGTGCAGGCTCGAAGGGCCGAATGGCCTACTCCTGCACCTATTTTCTATGTTTCTATGTTTCCATGTTTCTAGGAGTAGTATCAGGCTATTCGGCCTATCAAGTCTACTCCGCCATTCAATCATGGCTGCTCTCTCTCCGAACTCCATTCACATGCCTTCTCCCCACAACTTCTGACTCTTGTACTAATCAAGAATCTATCTATCTCTGCCTTAAAAATCTCCACTGACTTGGCAAAAAAACCCACAGATTCACCACCCTGACTAAAGAAATTTCTCCTCATGTCTTTCCTAAAAGAATGTCCTTTAATTCTGAGGCTATGACCTTTAGTCCTAGACTCTCCCACTAGTGGAAACATCCTCTCCACATCCACTCTATCCAAGCCTTTCACTTTTCCGTAGGTTTCAATGAGGTCCCCCCTCATTCTTCTAAACTCCAGCGAGTACAGTCCCAGTCGACAAATGTTCATCATAGGTTAACCTACTCATTCCTGGGATCAATCCTGTAAACCTCCTCTGGACCCTCTCTAGAGCCAACGCATCCTTCCTCAGATACGGTGCCCAAAATTGCTCACAGTATTCCATATGCAGTCTTATAGAGCCTCAACATTACATCCCTGTTTTTGTATACAAGCCCTGTTGAAATAAATTTTAGCATTGAGTTTGCTTTCTTTACCACTGATTCGACTTGCAGATTAACTTTTTGGGAATCCATGTCCCTTTGCACCTCCAGGTCTCCCATCCCACTTCATTATCTCCAGCAACACTAGAACACTCTATTCTGTATTCTGGTGTTTTTCTCTTTGTCTACCTGTTGTGTTTGTATACAAATCGATTGTACTCGCGTACACTATGATTTGACCAGATAGCATGCAAAATAAAGATTGTCACTGTATCTTGGTACACGTGGCAATATTGAACCAATGCTATTATTCCGATTTGTAACTGTTGGCGCCAAAACGTGGCGACACTTGTGTACTGCCTAGGTGAGGTCCGCTGCGTGATTTTATCGGGTTGTATGCAAAACAAAGCATTTTACTGCACCTCAGTACATGTGACAACATTGAATCATGGAATCATTGATTGTGGATTTGGTGGACCAGGATACTATAATCACAGGCATCGAGCTTGTCGACTTGCAGGATCATTAGGCAGGACTAGCCTGTTCCCTCTGGCGTATTCACTGATGTGAACCAGGTGGATATACAGAGCCTATATGTTTCCTATTGATTCTCCCCTTAGAGAGCCCCTGAAAGCCAGGGTAACTTGAAGATAGAAAGGATCCAAAGGATCAGTGCTTTTGAAACAATCCTTTTGCCCAGGGCTACAAATGCTCCACTTCAACATTGTTCTCCTTGCCCCCAAGTAAAAGCGGAGTTCTTATAATGATATAGCTTTCATTATGAACGTGTATCTAAGGAGAGATGAAGGTGTGTCCTTATCAGGATTTGGTGCGGGAGGCAAGGTTTCAGATTTGTAGATCATTAGGATCTCTTCTAGGGCAGAAGTGACCTGTACAAGAGGGACGTGTTGCACCTGAACTGGAGTGGGATCAACATCCGTGCAGGGAGGTTCCCTAGTGCTACTCAGGATGGCTTAAACTAGTGAGGTGGGGGACAGGAGGGGGGGGGGGGGGAATAGGTGGACTTGTGCTATTTTTGCGAGACTGTTACAAAGGCACTAAGACAGGACACGCTGGACGGTTTGTCCGCTGAGGTGATAGAAACATAGAAACATAGAATAGGTGCAGGAGTAGGCCATTCGGCCCTTTGAGCCAGCACCGCCATTCAATATGATCATGGCTGATCATCTAAAATTCCTGCTTTTTCCCCATATCCCTTGATTCCTTTAGCCCTAAGGGCTGAATGTAACTCTTTCTTGAAAACATCCAATGAATTGGCCCCCACTGCCTTCTGTGGCAGAGTATTCCACAGATTCACAACTCTCAAAAATTCACAAAAAGTTTTTCCTCATCTCAATCCTAAATGGCCTACCCCTTATTTTTAAACTGTGGACCCCTGGTTCTGGACTCCCGCAACATCAGGAACATTTTTCCTTTTAAGAGACTGTTGGATATGCATGTCGATATGAGGGAATGGAAGGATATGGATTTTGTGCGAGCAGGTAAGGGTGTCATCTTGGCATTATGGTGAGCATAGACATTGTGGGAGTGGTAATTAGGTTTACTAAATAGCAGAACTGAAGAAATGTAATAAATTGAATACCATCTTGTGAGCCTTACCTTCACTGAAAAAGCACGAAAAAGAAATTGGGTTAATCGTTGACAGCATAACCATTTATATTGCTAAAAGTCAATTTCTGTGAGTCAGGGAAATTAGTGGTTACATTGTCATGAAATAGTGGGATATTTTACTAAACAATCACTTACTTTCTTCACAATTCTGGGGAACATTTCAAGTTAAAGGCGTAAAAAATTGATTTGTCGCACATTAAACGGAATTCCTTTGTCCTAGAGTCCTAGGTCATGCGGCATGGAAATGTGCCATTCAGCCCATCACATTCAATGCCAACCATTGTTCACCCTTCTGTATCGATCATATTTTCAGCCCTTGGCCTGTAGCCTGATTTAAGTGTTCATCTAGATATTTCATAAATGCTGTTAGTGGCTCTGCTTCCACCATTCTCGTTGGTAGAGCATTCCAGCTACTCACCACTCTATGATTCAAAATTATCCCCCTTTAGATCTTCTCTAAATCTCTTACCCCCAACTTTAAGTCCATGTCCACTCATTTTCTTCACTAAGCCTGGGGAAAGGTTTCCTGTAGTTTCCTGTAGTCTGCAGAGGGCGTGCAGCGTAGGTTCACTAGGTTAATTCCCGGAATGGCGGGACTGTCGAATGTTGAAAGGCTGGAGCGATTGGGCTTGTATACACTGGAATTTAGAAGGATGAGGGGTGTTATTATTGAAACATATAAGATAATTAGGGGATTGGACACATTAGAGGCAGGATACATGTTCCCAATGTTGGGGGAGTCCAGAACAAGGGGCCACAGTTTAAGAATAAGGGGTAGGCCATTTAGAACGGAGATGAGGAAGAACTTTTTCAGTCAGAGAGTGGTGAAGGTGTGGAATTCTCTGCCTCAGAAGGCAGTGGAGGCCAGTTCGTTGGATGCTTTCAAGAGAGAGCTGGATAGAGCTCTTAAGGATAGCGGAGTGAGGGGGTATGGGGAGAAGGCAGGAACAGGGTACTGATTGAGAGTGATCAGCCATGATCGCATTGAATGGCGGTGCTGGCTCAAAGGGCTGAATGGCCTACTCCTGCACCTATTGTCTATTGTCTATTGTCTATTGTCTATTGCCCTATCTGTGTCCCTCGTACATCTTACAAATGTCAATCATGCCCCCTCGTATTCTCCTTCTCTCTAGGGAAACCAGACTGAGCCTCTTCTGCCATTTGCATTAACTTGAAGAAAAGCCAGATAAATGTGACTTACTTGAAGTAAAATATTTTTATAAAGTATAAAATGTGGGGTCCAGGCTGTTAATTTCAGTGGCAAGGTAAAATGAATACTTCCAATCCTTTGTTGCATGTTTTGCTCATCAAGAGGGAGGGATATCACTTTCCCATTTCAGGCACTTGGCATCACTATCAAGAACATTCCTGAGACAGAAGTAATGCATTTAAATGCAACATAAAGCTCCCTCTACTTTACCTAATAAAAGAACATTATTGCACGCATGACATTTCCCAAAGCAACCATCATTAAAACTTCTTGAGTTTGGTGCTGTGACCCCAAACCCAATCAGAACTGTCTTGAGACCCATTTACCATAATCCTTTCATCCTCCAGATAGAAAAGATTTTCGTCCCTTCAGGCTGTGCTGGATTTGAACATTTTTTCCAAATATGGCATACTAGTTACTAATCTACTCTGCTATCCGATCCATAGATTATACTCCAGCAGGAATACAAAGTGAAATACTTGGATGCAGTGAAAATCCTAGCATCCCACTTTTCCAGCGATGTTCTGGAAAATGTTCAGTGTAAGCTCTTTATATATCTTAAGGAAAATGAAGTGACTGTTTTCCTGCAATTTAGAAATGTGTGGAACTACCCTGAACTGAGAGCAACAAGCTGCTTAGCTGAAGTAGTAAATACCAGTGTGCATCCTATATATCCACCTCTTCCGATTTGTTTCACCTGGAATACTTTCCATCTTTTCCTTTCCCCACACTGCACATAACACACTGTCCCTTTATCGCATTAACTCAAAATAAAACATAAGCCACAGGTGGTAATAATATTAAGGAGGAGCCAGCGCTGCCGTCGCAGCTGCGGCTTGCCTGCAGTCCGTCTGTCTTTTGTGTTTTTTGTTGTTTTTGTCTGAATTGTAGTTTAATATGGTGTAGGGTTTGTATGTTATGTTTGGGGGGGGGGGGTGGGAGGGAACGGGAACTGTAAAATTCTCTCTCCCGAACGGAGACGCGACCTTTGTTTCTGTGTCGTGTCTCCGTTCCCGTTGCGGCCTACCATCGGCCATGCACCTGGGACCGGCGGGCTCCACCTACCACCGGCCATGCACCTGGGACCACCTGGGGCTCTGGTTCGCAGAGACCACGGCCCGGACTCACCACCTGCGGCGCTGGCCGGCTTCGGATGCTGCGGGAGCGGCTGCGACTCGTCTCCGGAGGCTCCGGTGTCGGAAGCCCGCAGGCCCCTGGGTGGGGGCCGACATCGGGACCTCCGGCAGCGGCAGAGGCAGCGTGTTCACCCGCCCCGAATCGCAGGGCTTGGGTCGGCCCGCCGCGGACCTTTCACCGTCCGGCGCGGCCTGGAATAGGCCGCGGGATTTTCACCGCCCAGCGGGGGCTTCAATGTCGGGAGCCCCGACCATCCCGACGTGGCAACTCCAACAGCCTGACCGCGGGAGAAGACGGCAGGGGAAGAGAAAATACATTCTGGCCTTCCATCACAGTGAGGAGGGACTGGAGGAGACTCACTGTGATGGATGTTTCTTTTTGTTTGGTGTTAGTTGTGATTGTATGTGTTATTGCATTTTTATTGATTAATCTTATTGGTCTTATTGTTCAACTGCGGGTAATGTTTCATTTCACTACACATTTATGTGTATGTGACAAATAAACGACTATTGACTACCCCTTTTACTTCTTGTACCTGGCTTTGCATTCACTTCAGCCAAAGCAAGCCATATTCTTCACTCACACTGTTGATTGTTAATATCAAACAAATCGTATAACACTTTTTAACAAAGACAATGGTAAAAGTGACTGGAATTCAGCACAAGCTGACAGCATTCTAGCAATCGAGCTCTAAGGGCTCTCAAGGTGGAATGTGTCAGAAGTTTGTAAAATTATTATCATTCTTGGCCAATCTGAAATAATGGTCATCTCTCCCCAAATCTTCGTTCATGCTATTTTGATGCAGTTCTTGCTATTTTGATGCAGCCTGGGTGCTACTACAACATCAACAACTTTACATTCAGTTTTGAAGTAAACCTCAGACATTATCACAAAATCTGAACCATATCAGCCTGCTGAGTAGTATATTTATTATTAAATTTGTCAACTGCTCAGAAGGCAATGGGCATCCTTGGTGCAGCAGAAAGTACCAATGAAAGCATCATAATTGAAGCTATTGACATTTTGTTTAACTGTATGGCAAAAGAAATAGACACCAATGAGAATATGTCTCCAAATTCTACTCCTTCCCCACACAACTATGAAGGACTGATTTAGATGCCAGAAGCCAGACATTTTGGGCACCTTAAAATGAGTGCCAGTCAGCATGTTTTTGAACATAGAACAGTGCAGCCTAGGAAAAGGTTCTTTGGCCCACAATGTCCATGCTGAACATAATGCCAAGTTAAGCTAATCTCCTCTGCCAGCCTGTGATCCATTTGCCTCCATTCCTTGCATGTACATGCACCTGTCTGCCTATCTAACAGTCTGACTGTGAAACCAGCTGATGCAAATGTTGCTGTCTGCATCTACTCTTGCTTGAGCCAAACTCACTTCTCCAGCAACACAACATTAAAGGTAATTGTAGGAGGGTGTAAAATAGGAGTTATTGAATCAGGTGCCTATTACACATCCTTCAAAATTTAATTACTACTAATTTTGACGGTGATTAAAAATGGGGACAGTTATAAAACAGGCCGCAGATCCAATATCATCCGATGTCAAATTAATTCCCATCCTTTGAATGTTTAATCAGACTTTTGCAGTGGATTTCTCTTTCAGTTCAATAAACTAGAATAGAGATGTTATCTGCAAGCAAAACACCAACGAAACCCATCCAGTGCAGAAAGACTTCCATTTTAAAATCCTATTCTTGCATTAGTTCTTTCATGTTTCACCCCCTAGCCTTTTCCACTCTTACAACCCCTGGCAGCTTTGCATTCCTCCAATTCTGTACCCTGTACAAGCCCTGGTTGTTACCCCCCAACTTTGAGCTTGTAGTCTCAGCTCCAGAGTGCTAATTATTAACAAATATGAATATTCTAACGCATTTTGTGATTTTCATGCTGAATGAACTTTCCTGAGGCCACCAAAAGTGAGAACAAATTAAATCAGGTTTTGTATTTATTTAGTTATGCTTTATTTTGCCAATCAACTGGTTTCAGTGGCATTTTATCTGAATCGTTTCATGTGTGCTGAATTGGCCTTTCTTTCGTTTTGTGCTCTTCTCGTTTTCTAGCTGGCGTTTCGCTTGCAGATATACATCTTTGTTCTAGTTTATTCACGGTACCACAATATTGTGAATTTATTTTACTGCAAAGCTAACTTTCAGTTGGAAACCGCCCTGTGTTCTGGTAACTCAGAAACCACCAGGGCGGTTTTACAGAAGCACTTTATGTTTTATGTCTAATTTAATTGTTTTTTGAATTGAGTTTTGTGAAGTGGGTCCTACGGGAGGAAAAAGTCTGTCCTGGACCCAGGGAATAGCAAACGCTCAGACATAAACGAGACAGCCGAGCAGGCCCCTGAGCCCACTTCACACGCCACGCACCAAGACCTGAAGCACGGCGGGGAGGAGGGTTACATTTATTTTGGCCCTAATCTCTGCTTTAGAACCATAACATCTGCTTCCCTGTGTGAGAAGACTGATTAGTTGTTGGCAGCAGACAGCTGACAGCAAGGTTCAGAATGAAACCTTTTAAGGAAAGATAGAAAGTGCAGGGTGACCATTCCTTACTTGGGGTATTGCCTCACTATTTCACAGTGAGGCCGATTAAAATTAAGGATATTCATTCTTTACAAGTTGCAAAAACCCATTGTATCTGAAATGGAATTTTAGCCACTTGCAGACTTTTATTTAATTTAATGATCTGCCTCATTGCGGGAGCCACTAAGCTTTCAGCTCGTTGTATAAGGGCTTGCTGGATATTTGCTGTATTTTTTTAACACAGAGTTATTATTTATCCCCACATGGTATGAATTAACACTGCGACATTCTGAGCTTTTCATATGCAGCGCATTAATTTCGGTATGGATTTAATGTTATTCAACTGGTAGTTTGAACACAGAACATGCAGCCAGCAATCTGCACTGTGGTACAATCTCTGCGGATAACGCAATACATTTTCCCATGTAGTGCCAGTTTATGCATGGGATCATTTCCCTTTTAAAGGGTAACCACTCCTGATTGCTTGATATGTAGCAACATTATGAAGATAGTCACAAAGGCATTCTCAGATTGGTACACCTAACAAAAGCAATGGATCAAATCCCTCCTTTTTTGTTTGATTCTCTGGCCATCAGATTCACTGGTAGAGAGTGGGAGGATGCTCTTTTAGAAAGGTGATGTGGAACTTCTTTAGTCTGAGGGTAGTTAATCTGTGGAACTCATTGCCACAGAGGGCTGTGGAGGCCAAGTCAGTGGATATTTTCAAGGCAGAGATAGACAAATTCTTGATTAGAATATGTGTCAAGGGTTATGGGAAGAAGGCATGAAATGGGATTGGAGGCAGAGATCGGCCACGATTGAATGGCCTAATTCTACTTCAATAACTTGTGAACTTGTGTGGGTAAATTCAGGGACGAGGATTTCATATATACCTTGCCAATCTCTAACATGCCTATTACACAGTTTATTATAAGCAGGATATTAGGCACATAAAAATGGATGCTATAGTTAACAGGCTATTAGATAGCCGTGAATGATTCTTTATGAACGTGGAACCTTGGCTGAATTTTCCCCTTACGTACTCAGTGGTATTAAAATGAACAAACCCATTGAAGCCAAGGCAGGATTGGAGTTGACTTGCACTTTGTTTTACCAGTATAACATTTATCCATTAGCCTTTAGCAGTGAGTGTGGCAAAGCAGTCACAGGAGGTTGGGCAGCTATATATTGTGGAATAATGCCACACATTCTCATAAATCATGCTGTGTGGTCATGAATTTATAGATGCATTTGCATAAGTTTCCAGTGTTGGAAGGCAAGTAACGAGGAGCTTTGTTGAAAGATAATGAAAAGTCATCTTGATATATAAATTACAAAAACGTTATTCTCAAGGGTTCTACATTAATAAAATAAATATCACCTATCCCCACCAATATGTCTTCCCCTTTTTTGCAGCTCGTACGTTCTTCCAGTCATTAAAAAGAGATATTGACACAGCATAATTTAACAGTTGTGGAAAGGACACGCATGTATTCTGAGTGGGTGGCTGTTGGTGGCACATACTTATGGTTGTGCCTGCATACCTGTGATTGTGACCAAGTGAAATATATGGCTGTGGGTTTTAATCTCTGTCTAGAAATGTCTCGGGTCAGTGCAATGGTGCAGTTGTTGCCTTACAGCGCCAGAGACCCGGGTTCGATCCTGACTGGATGGAGGTTGTATGTGACCACGTGAGTTTTCTCGGGGTGCTCTGGTGTCCTCCCACTCTCTAATGACGTGCACGTTTGTTGGTTAATTGACTTCTGTAATTTGTAAATTGACCCTATTGTGTAGGATAGTATTAGTGTAAGGGGTCGGTGCGGACTTGGTGGGCTGAAGGAGCTATTTCCAAACTGTATCTCTAAAGAATAGAGTGCAACTAAAGAAATACATAAACATTTCCTGGTACTTGCAATGGAATAATTTGAAATGGCCAGAGAAGTGGCGGATGGAGAAGTGGCAGATGGAGGGGGTTAATCTGAGCATGTGTGAGGTGTTGCACTTTGGGAGGTTGAATGTAAGGGGGAAATAATTAATTAATTGGATGATCCTTAACAGCTTTGATGTACAGAATGATCTTGGAGCTCAAGTCCATAACTCCCTGAAAGTGGCAACAGAAGTAGTTAGAGTGGTAAAGAAGGCATTATAGTACGCTTGCCCTCATTGTTTGGGGCAAAGAGTATAAGACTCAGGAAGTCATGATGCAGCTTTATAGGACTTTGGTTAGGCTGCATTTGGAGCATTGTGTGCAATTCTCTATTACAGGAAGGAGGTGGAGGCTTTGAAAAGGGTGCAGAGGAGATTTACCGGAATGATGCCTGGATTAGAGGGTAGAAGCTACAGGGAGAGGTTGGGCAGACTTGAATAGTTTTCTCTGGAATGCCGAAGGTTGCAAGGAGGCCTGATAGAAGTATTTATAATGATAGAGAAGGTAGACAGTCCAAGCCCATTCTTCAGGATGGAAATATCAAAGACTAAAGGGCACAGCTTTCAGGTGAGAGCGACAAAGTTTAAAGGCGATGTGATGGATGTTTTATTGCCACACAGAGGGTGCTGAATGCCTGAAACGTGCTGCTGGGGTGGTGGTGGAGGCAGATACGATAGTGGCATTTAAGAGACTTGTGGATAAACATATGGATATGCACGGAATGGAGGGATGTGGATTATGTATAGGCGGGTATGTAGGTCTTGGCATCATGTTTGGCACAGACATTGTGGGCTGAAGGTTCTGTTAACCATGCTGTACAGTTCTATGTTCTATTTGCAGAGCAACTCTGATTTTTCCATGGAGATAATCAAGTGGAGCTTAAACCAAAACCTGGTGAATTTGTAACCAGGGATGCCAGAAATATCTATATTTTTCTGCTAATGGGATTTAGCCTTGGGCTGGGGTCAGGACATGTGGACTATTTGGCTGATGTTATTCACAGCCAACCCTCAGATGGTGGAACCGACCTTCAGGAATTCTGGCTGCATGTCACAATGAATGACAAGCGAATGAATTACATTGAGAAATGCTCACTTCAAACTGAGCTGAGAATTATCTGGGGTGAATATGGGGAGTGTCCTATGAAGTGCCAATGACTGGGAAGGAAATTGAAGACAAGAAGTGCAAATGATATAAAGTGACAATGGGCGGCACGGTGGCGCAGCGGTAGAGTTGCTACATTAGGGCGCTTACAGCACCGGAGACACGGGTTTGATCCCGACTATGGGTGCTGTCTGCATGGAGTTTCTATGTTCTTCCCATGACCGTGTGGATTTTCTCTGGGATGTTTGGTTTCTTCCCACATTCCAAAGATTGATAGCCCTTAGGGACAATATATATAATTATTTGGATAATCAAGGCCTGATTAGAAACAGTCAACATGGATTTGTGCCTGGAAGGTCATGTTTGACTAATCTTCTTGAATTTTTTGAAGAGGTTACCAGGGAAATTGATAAGGGCAAGGCTGTGGATGTTGTCTATATGGACTTCAGTAAGGCATTTGACAAGGTTCCACATGGAAGGTTGATTAAGAAGGTTAAATCGTTGGGTATTAATAGTGAGGTTGCAAGATGGATTCAACAATGGCTGAATGGGAGATACCAGAGGGTAACGGTTGACAATTGTATGTCAGGTTGGAGGCCAGTGTCTAGTGGAGTGCCCCAAGGATCTGTGTTGGGTCCACTGTTGTTTGTCATTTACATTAATGATCTGGATGATGGTGTGGCAAATTGGATTAGTAAATATGCAGATGATACTAAGATAGGTGGAGTAGTTGATAGTGAGGTAGATTTTCAAAGTCTACAGAGAGACTTGGGCCTTTTGGAAGGGTGGGCTGAAAGATGGCAGATGGAGTTTAATGCTGATAAGTGTGAGGTGCTGCATTTTGGTAGGACAAATCAAAATAGGACGTACAGGGTAAATGGTAGGGAATTGAGGAATGCAGTGGAACAGAGGGATCTGGGAATAACTGTGCATTGTTCCCTGAAGGTGGAATCTCATGTGGATAGGGTGGTGAAGAAGGCGTTTGGTATGCTTGCCTTTATAAATCAGAGCATCGAGTATAGAAGTTGGGATGTAATGTTGAAATTGTACAGGGCATTGGTGAGGCCGAATCTGGAGTATGGTGTGCAGTTCTGGTCGCCAAATTATAGGAAGGATGTCGACAAAATGGAGAGGGTACAGAGGAGATTTACTAGAATGTTGCCTGGGTTTCAGCACTTAGGCTACAGAGAGAGGTTGAACAGGTTGGGTCTTTATTCTTTGGAGCGTAGAAGGTTGAGGGGGGACTTGATAGAGGTTTTTAAAATTTTGAGAGGGACGGACAGAGTTGACGTGGGTAGGCTTTTCCCTTTGAGAGTGGGGAAGATTCCAACAAGGGGACATAGCTTCAGAATTGAGGGACAAAGGTTTAGGGGTAACATGAGGGGGAACTTCTTTACTCAGAGGGTTGTGGCTGTATGGAATGGGCTTCCGGTGGAAGTGGTGGAGGCTGGCTCGATTTTATTATTTAAGAGTAAATTGGATAGGTATATGGATAAGAGGGGATTAGAGGGTTATGGTCTGAGTGCAGGTAGATGAGACTAGGTCAGCGAGAATGGTCGGCGTAGACTGGTAGGGCCGGACAGGCCTGTTTCCATGCTGTAGTTGTTATATATATATATGTTTCGTAGGTTAATTGGCTTGATATAAATGTGTGTGTAGGATAGTGTTAATGTGCAGGGATCGCTGGTCGGTGCGGACTCAGTGGGATGAAGGGCCTGTTTCCGCGCTGTATCTCTAAAGGATTTCCAGGTAAGATTGAAGATTTTAATTATTCCCCCTAAAAAGGAAAGTGACCACTTTTAGTGAGAGTTTTGCAATATTCAACAATCTTTCCCATGTTGCTCCTTCAAGAATGAAGGAAGCTTTACCTGTCCAAGGTGTGGGTAGAGATTCGGAGCAGAGATAACCTAATAATATGAAAAGTCCAGGGATGCAATGGCCACAATGTCACTTCACTCAATGGGAAGGGAAGGGGAAAATATTTCAAGGATAAAAGTATCTTACTTGAAATAAAAATAGAGTCTAGTAAAATAAAAAAGGATTAATTGGAAGGAAGAAGTACCAAATTGAGCAAGAAAAGGCTCGAATCAATAATATTCCTTCAGGCATCATTTCTGATTGGACATGTCCTATCCTAATTATCACAGTTTAATGATGATCATCAGTTTCCTCAGCCTTCTGTTCATGGTCTTAGGTGCATACTGTTAACCCGATTGTTAACTGTTTTAACAATTCATTTTATCAAAATCCATTTAATCTCGAACACCTTTAACTGATGGCTTTCTGCAATAATTTGCTGTAATGAAAAGAGGTTTAGTTTTTATAATCACTTTTCATAATCAAATCCTTTTATCCCTGGTATTATCCCAGTGAATCTCCCAATAATTTGTCGAGGATTACCATAGGCTCTTTGATTTTCCAACTATGCGACCTTATGAAAAGAAAAACAAAGATATTCCTCAAACTGTTCCCAATGCAAGGCTTGGACTGCCATATAGAGTTTATTTTTTATTATGCTTACAATTTTGCTTCTTGAGGTTTTTCTTGACAGTTTGTTTACCCCCATCCCTTCTCCCCCCAAAAATAGGCATGTTTATGTCACGCAAGATGTGAAAAATCTGAAATCTGACCCCTAAAAGCTTTCAACTCACCTGGGTCTGGTTATAACAGGGAAGAGATAGAGAGAGGGCAGTCAGTATGCCAACAGGAACCAAGTTAGCCATTTATATATTATAACAAAGCTTTTCATCTCAGAATCAAATACAATTTAAAATTTGACCTTGTCTGACTGTGGATTCTGAACTTGGAAAACATGATAGTTAAAAGATGAGAGGCCAGCTTGGTTTGGTAAATAAGTGCATTTTCATCATCTACCAAGACTTGTTCATTTGCTTCCCCTTCTTACCTTGATTGGCTACTTTGCTATCGACATTTCTTACTTCCCCTTCCAATCTCACCACCTAACAATTCCAATCTCCTCATGCCTGAGATTGTTATACTTTTACCTCCCAATCTCCCCTCTCTAACCTTCCTCTTTTCCTGCTCCAACCACCCTGATGTTACTTGTTCTTACAGGCTTTCACACACTCCAAACATTCACTTTCTCCCAACCCAAATGTCATCCATAGTTTACAAAGCCTGTTTACCTTAGTCACCCTTCCTTGAAACATTCCACTCAAGGAAGAATACTCATTTGATATAATTACGAGCAAAGGAAATTTGTAAGGAATTATTAACCAACATGCTTTGAGAGAAAATTAAACAGTACAATAAACTAACAAGCTATTTTTGGACCAGTGGGAAGAAATGTTGATGTTCAACCTCTGCACTCATGTTTGGCTGGTATTTATAAACCCAGTTTGTGTGGTAGGGATTGCTCACACATTAATGCCGAACCAATTACGTGGCTAATTAAGTGGAACAGCAGTCCCTATTGTTGATGCACGATCCACCCCTCCCATAATTACACTCTGTGCTGTGCCCGGGTGACCTTTTAGACCAAAGAGCAGTGATGGGACTATCTGCCTGCTCCAGGGTATTGACCCCCCCCTGAAGTAATGCTGTGTTTGCCAGTATATTTATGCAGTCTCACAAGAAAAAATGTGAATAAAACCTATTGTAGTTCAGGGAGCGAGTAGGATGGTATGAGGGAGCCCTATGGTTGTCTACAGGATAATTTTAGTTTTAGTTTTAGAATACAGTGTGGAAACAGGCCCTTCGGCCCACCAAGTCCACACCAACCAGAGATCCCTGTTCACTAGCACTATCCTACACACCAGGGACAATTTACAATTTTAACCAAAGCCAATTAACCTACAAACCTGGACGTCTTTGGAGTGTGGGAGGATCTAGAGCATCCAAAGAAAACCTGCGTGATCACGGGAAGAATGCACAAACTCCGTACAGAGACCAACCGCAGTCAGGATCGAACATAGGTCTCTGGCGCTGTAAGGCAGCAACTCTACCATTGCACCACCTTGCCGCCCCAGTCTGTCATCTCTGTCTGCCCACATAGATGATCATGGATAGTTAGTCTATTCCTGAGACTTAGTCCATCCATTCCTTTATCTTAAGAACTCTACCATTATTTTAAAATATATACTTTGTTGTCTTTTATTTTTTACTGTTAGTGTTTGGCTTTTGGCAAACATTTTGATTTTTGAGGAATCTTGACCACAAAATCAATCTTTTGGGGATTGTGAGCTGTTAGTGGTTGTTCTGAAGAAATGAAAAGCCATTGACCTGTGCCAGGTGTGGTGACACCTTTAAAGGCTATTACATAATTTGATAATGCAGGTCCACCACTGATTTCCTATGTTTTAATGTTAAAGCAAATGAGTGTTACAAAAATAAATCACCATAAAGGATTTGTCTGTCGGAGTTATCACTCCTCACGTTCTAAGCTTAATTTGCAATTTCAAATGTAAATTACAGTTAATACTACAGAAACTGTTTGAGGTCTACTTTAGGGTCACATAGCTATTGCAAAACCTATCGAACACAATGAAGTGTTACAATTATCTTGTTTGATTAAAAAGACAATATTCCAAGCGTTCCTTCGTGAGTGTGAGAATGTGCTGGCATGAATTATGAAGTGCTTTCGCCATACAGATGGAGGCGAGTTACGGGTCCTTCAGACTTCATAGCAGGCATCTGCAGCTCACCGTCTCCAGTGGGAGCTTCTATTTATTTGGTAGCCAAGCATTCACTATGCAGTCACAGGCTTTCTGCTGAACTCCAGCTGAAGCTGCAACAAGAGATCAGAATGTTCCCACACACATTTCCGGCCTGCCTTTTGAATTGAGTTTGGTTTAGTTGTGATGTTGATAGGTGGGAGGCTCATAGTTTCTTTAGATGATATTTTATTTTTAAACTTGAATCATATTATCAAGCATAATATTAAGCATATTATCAAACCGTGCAACAGTCTTAAAACTTCTGTTAATTAATTAGATTATTCCAGGATTTAACACAATCATATCAAGTTTCTTTCTCCGTTATTTCAGCCGAGTCGGAGTGGCAAGCTCTGGGATTTACTTCTCTCAACAGAGAGAAGAATTTGCTACAACTGTGCTCAACGTTGCTATTAAACATCAATCACGGGCGGTTCTGTGCTAACATTACTTGACCAATGATGTATTTCTTGTAAATAGACTATTAGCCTTCCTTCACGATGGACTGCAGGTAGGCTGTTAAACACCAAGCACAGGTTCCACCCAGATAACCACAGTGATCTTGTCACACCAACGACGCCTACTTTAATACCCCCTTAATCTGTACAAACACCACCAGCTGCATAAAAATTAAGGAACAGCTGCTGGATTAAAAGCATAGACTTTTGTCTTAAAAAAAATATGCTCAGAATCCAAAGGATTCATTTTCATTATTTGCTGCCCTTGAGAAAGTGAGGATGCCCTAACTTGTAATGATTTTGTACTCCACATTCTGATGTGTGACCTGTCCTAAAGATTAACAAATATTGGACGAGGAATTTTTTTATCACCTAAAGTGTCAGATTAGACCAATGCTAAACCCTGGTGTTTAGCATTGGTCTAATCTGACACTTTAGGTGATAAAAATGGGCACCGTGCCAGCTTTGTGCAAAGCCCTCTGCTTGCATTATTCCATCGTCTTCCAACCCAGGGTAATTGTGTGCAGTGAAAAGCATAGCATGTAAAATATACAACAAACTGATCTTTCCTCTACGAGATAGACACAAAATGCTGGAGTAACTCAACAGGACAGGCAGCAGCTCTGGAGAAAAGGAATGGGTGATGTTTCCGGTCGAGACCCTTCTTCAGACTGGTAGTTCCTCTGCTAGCTCCACAGTCGAGACCAGTGGTAGATTCAGAGATCAGAGGCCTGAACAACAGTGGCAGCAGCGGGGTGATGGAAGAAAAGCTAGCAAATTCCCTAACTCGACCTATCTAGCAGAAGCATGAAGCTTTGGTTACTTGAACAATGTGTAGGGCATTCTAATGAACAATGTGGAGGGCATTCAATCCAGACCCCAATTTGCCGTGTAATTCCAGTTTTCAATGCATTAGTGAGTTTACATGGTGTCTGAGTGCATGCCATACACAATGAGGAGCTGGAATAACCTTTCAAAGCTCTTTTCAAACTCATGCAGCCTTCATTTCCCAACAAGTGGAGGAAAGATCTTTGAACCCATTTCGCAAAAAAGCTTTTCACTGTAACTTGGTACATGTGACAATAAACTAAACTAAACTAAACTGAGCACGTAAAGTCAGGCTAGTGCATGCAACATCTTGGGACATTCAAACATTATGTTACTTGAAAGAATTTAAAGTGAAAGTTATCCATAGTAATAAACAAATGGCAACCTACCGCTGCTATCTGAGCTCAGTCACTTGCCTGCCAGTGCCTTGAATAGAAAAATATTTACTTAACATTATGGGCATATATATATATTTACAGATGCTTGCATAATCTCAACCCTGCCTCCTTTCCTGAAATTGTCTTTAAAATATCAATAAATATAAAAAAGAGACAAGCCCACTCGTAAATAACTAAATTTATAGCTATTTTTGTTGCCAAACAAAAAGATAAAATATATCATTCATGTTGATTATTGTCATTTCATGTTGGAAGTTGCTAATTGTGTAGCATCATAATGATAGGCGTTCTCATGCCTGAATAGCAACAATTTTCCTCTACCAGCTCTTTATCCATGTAGATTGCATTTGTGAACTGTTGCCTCTTCCAGATCTCAAGCAGTCATAGATTCATAGAGTCATAGAGTGATACAGTGGAAATAGGCCCCTCGGCCCAACTTGCCCACAATGTCCCAGCTACACTAGTTCCACTTGCCTGCGCTTGGTCCATACTCCTCCAAACCTGTCCTATCCATGTACCTGTCTAACTGTTTCTTTAACGATGGGATAGTCTCTCTCAGTCATCTGGCCAATTTTGTACAAACAAGACTAAATAAAACCAAATGACTGACTTATTTTGCAAGTAGCTAATTTCTAAATTACAGTTAATTCCAGAAAAAAATATCATCCATTAATCATACATTTGCTCCTGACTGGATTAGTTTTGATCCACTGGCTGTCTATCAGCAGCAATTATAGACCAACTAGACCAAGTGGACCCATTGGGCCCAAACCTCTCCTGTATTGGTGCAGCACCCTCTCCTCCCCCCTCCACTCTCACTCCTCCCCCCTCCCCCCTTTACCCCCTCCCCATTCCTCCCCCTCCCCATTCCTCCTCCCTCCCCTCCCCCTCCCCCCTCCCTCCCACTCCCCTCCCCCCTCCCCCCGTTCCCCTCCCCCTTCCCCACCCCCCACTCCATCCTCCTCAACCCTCCTTATCCTCCCTCCTCCCCCCTCCCTCCATCCCCCTCACTTCCTCTTTCCCCCTCCCTCGCTAGGAGATAGATTTAACCTTTAAAATGTGAATAACTTAAAAAATATAACACCAATTTCAATGAAACTTCTTCCATTAGCACCAAAGAGACAACGGTGAGTAAGGTAGGCCTAACATTGTCGCGCTATCGTGTATCATTTTGGCTGTAGTTCAGGAACAAACAAACAAACACACAAACAAGAGTTTTAGTATATAGATAACTAGGGATGCTGGTGCACTAAGCAACTAGTTTCCCTAATTATTAATGAAGGTACTTCTGCTGATAGTTTGACGAGCAAGATAAATCCTTTGGAATAAAATTCAACAATATGAGGGAAGTAAATGTCACGATTCTCACGTTTGATTTCCATGCAAAGCTCTTTTAATATTGGCACCATTTCCAGAACCCTATCCCAAAATGGGAACTCACACTCGTGCTGCATTGTCTTTCAAATGACAACTGTGTAATTTCATCACTCTTGTAACTGCAATGTGACAGTCGTACACGGACTGTTTTACTCCATTTAAACCAGCTGTTAGGGATTTGTCAGACAACATTCAGACTGGATATGGGGCTCAAAGTAAGGAGTCTGATGCCACCAAATCTGCTAAGCTCTTGATCATGATATTTTTTCATTTTGGAAAATAAATCAATGGTGGATTTGTCACACAACAAAAAATCTATTTCACATTTTAAAAATGTTAATCATTATTGGAATGATTTAAAAATTCAATCTCTGTTGCTCATCTAGAAAACCTTGACTCTTACTTCAAGGGTCATTTGCTTTCATTCCAACTACACTGACCAACTGATTATACTCCAACAACCTCTCTTGTTTGACGGTAAATGTAACTCTTCTGTTAAAGAGTCAAATATTCCCACTTGTCAAGTGATCTGGTTTATTTTATTTAAAGATACTTGGAAACAGGCCCTTCAGCCCACTGAGCTGATCACTGATCACCTGTTCATACTAGTTCTATGTTATCCCACTTCCTTATCCACTTCCTACACGTTAGTGGTAATTTTTACAGAGGCCTATTAACCTTCAGACTGCACGTCTTTGGGATGTGGGAGGAAATCGGAGCACCTGGGGGTAAATCCACATGGTCACAGGGAGAGCCTGCAAACTCCGTGCAGACGGCAACCAAACTCAGGATTGAACCCGGGTCTCTGGTGCTGTGAGGCAACAGCTCTATCAGCTCCACCACTGTGCTGCCATGGACATGTTTAAGGACATGTAACATTCAGCTCTCACCTCAGATCGTTTAATAAATATAAGCCTCAATTTTCCACTACAGCTGTCCTGATTTAGAACTTGTCTACCAGCCTATTGCACCTGAAGCCTGCGCTTGTAATAAAGTTCTTTACAATATAGGGAGAATACGTTAAACTGTCAAATTACTGCCTGAGGTTCAATTTAGAAATTTAATTATAGACACATTGATTTCCCTTCATGTAAAGGATACAGATTGCACTGGAATAACAGTTGATTTAAAAAAAATAAAAAATGTTGAGAACATGCAAGAAGGATTTCCTTCTATTTTTATACTTTGGTTTTCTATTGCCGAACATTAGGAAATTAATACCCATGACATACTTTCCAGCTGTTACCTTACTGCAAAACATGAATGGAGTGTAATTCAAATGCGAGGCCTCATATAATTTTTGTCATAAATGTTTTCCTATTGAATTTCAAGTAAGAGGTTTGTGATTATAACATGGGAGACTCCTCAACAAACCTGTCAGCTCCAGTAAGTTAAAGCACTCATTAACACACGATGACTTGGTAAATGCTGCAATATGTTCTTAAAATAAAATTTCCTCTTTAAATGTTTCTCATTCAGAGGTCTTCAGGTGAACTTCCTCAAAGTCACTCATTATTATTTCCATATTATATAGCCAAACCAAATAAAAGTAGTTTTTCTACCTGTTCCTGCTCATTTCACCCACAGACTTCCAATAACAGTTACTACTTCTGACTGAAGGCTCATTTCATTAATCATAGCAGCATATTATTAAAACTGTCTTTCACACGATGCCACAACAGTAGTAGAGAAGTGACTTGTTATATTAGCAACACTAATATCCCATCTAATGTAGTAAGGTTTCCACACAATTCATGTGATTCTTATTCACTTCCTAACTTTAAATTCCAGTTAGTTACCAGTTATTTCACCAATTGTTTGATATATAATGCCTCGAGCTTCTTTTCCTTTATTCCAGAAACTTGATTTTCCATCAAATTCAACTTGCAGAATTCATATTTTTAATGTGAGCATAAAACTATAGCTATGAATTTATTAGAAAAAAATTGAAATGATTTTATTATATTAATCCAATTCACGTTAAAATGATTACACAAGAGTGAAGCATGACCTTTTTACAAATACCATCCTTGCACTCAAGATTACTGGCTTGCAATCATTTGATATATTCCATTATTGGTACAATAGAGTGCTGAGTTTATAGCCTGACTTATTCCATTTTACTCTGTTCGTAGTTGAAGCTAATATGTTCCGTGTGGTTAATGCCATGATGTCAACACTGAAGAATGATGGTAAATAACCAATGAGTTTACTAGGATCAAGATGGAAATGTTCATGTGGTTAAAAATCATAGACTCATGGAGTAATACAGTCAAACAGCACGAAGCGGGCCCATCTGCCCAACTTGTCCATGACGACCAAAATGCCCTATCTATGCTAGTCCCACTAGCCTGTGCTTGAACCATTAAACAAAATAAAAAGTTTAGATGCTGGAAATCTGAAATAAAGAGAGCGTTAAAAAGATTTAAGATTGACATAAAATGTTGGAGTAACTCAGCGGGACTGGCACCATCTGGATAAAAGCAACAGGTGACATTTTGGGTCCAGGCCCTTCTTCAGCATCTGCAGTTCCTTCCGACACACTGCGTGCAGGTCATATGGAGGTCCTATTACATTTTCCTGGAAGCTGCTGTAAAGTTACATCCAATAAGTAACAAATTCCATTGCCTGGACAGCAAATATCATTAAAGCAAACTTGGACCTTAACAAAGCTTCCTTCTTAGGACTACAACATCATCAGCACCTATGTCAGCATTAGGACCATTTCCTCATGGAAATCGGATTATAATTCCCTTCAAAAGTGAAAACCTTTCAATTTTGGAAGTTCTGGCCCTTCAGAAGACCCACAGGGCAAAACAAAAAAGAGAACAAGTTAACACTGGAAGACATCATTGCGACTGGGCCTGCTCTGATCTGAAGGGTAGAAGGATGCCATTCATAAATCTACACCTGATGTTATAACTAAGTTCCAAAATCTGGACATCAATACATAAGGTGCTACAATCACTATATGAAATTATGACAGCCAAATGGGCAATAATCTATTGATCCAGTGAAAACTGATGCAGTCTCTGTGATAGCAAGGTGTTTGGGATATGTGAGATAACAGTAATACAGAGAAGGTTTCCGGCACAAGCATAAACATTGAGAGTAATGGTTGTGCAGACTATCAACCACATACAAAACTATATGCTCGCTTTAAATAATCTTTGGCATTCTTTATGGTCTGTTCTAGTATAGCTTGCAGGCAGGATTTATTTTATTTTAGGTGACTGTTGCTTTGCTGTTGTAGATTGTTGTGCCAAGTGCTAACAGATGGCATGCTTTTGCCCTGAAACCACCTGATTTGAACTGCAGATCTATTATACCACATGACTCAACCAGAGTAGCATTGGATTTGATTTCAATGCACACTGCAGGGGTACCGAATATCATGCTTCCCAAATAGGTTTATTGGCCCCTATCATCCTTGGACAAAATTCTGTTGATGTGGATGGAATACAGCAGGTGTCAAGCCTGCTGCCTGACAACAGAAGGAATGTGCAACCTACGCTAATCTCTTTAAGCACATTACAAAGCTGTCCCATTCCCTCACTGGATAAACTGGGACCAGGCAGTCACAGCTCCCAGGGCCTTGTTAACAAAAGCAAAGGATCCCTTGAGATAGTTTCAATGAGCACTGTGCATGCTACATGATACCAATCACACGCAGTGATCAATTTTACACCATCATTTAATTCCTGAACACTGTAAAAGCACATGCTGCTGAATTGAACCGTTCGACTGTGACACTAAAAAGGTGTAAGACCAAGTTGTGATTAACTTATTGTGATTCTGCAATGGGATATATAGCTTGAGTGAGCGGGTGGGTGAGTGAGTGAATGAGTGAGTGAATGAGTGAGTGAGTGAGTGAGTGAGTGAGAGGATGGGTGGGTGAGTGAGCGGGTGGGTGAGTGAGTGAGTGAGTGAGTGGGTGAGTGAGTGAGTGAGTGAGTGAGTGAGTGAGTGAGTGAGTGAGTGAGTGAGTGAGTGAGTGAGTGAGTGAGTGAGTGAGTGAGAGGATGGGTGGGTGAGTGAGCGGGTGGGTGAGTGAGTGAGTGGGTGGGTGGGTGGGTGAGTGGGTGAGCGGATGGGCGGATGGGTGGGTGAGTGAGTAAGTGGGTGGGTGGGTGGATGAGTGAGTGAGTGAGTGAGTGAGTGGGTGAGTGAGTGAGTGAGTGATTGGGTGAGTGGGTGGGTGGGTGAGTGAGTGAGTGGGTGAGTGAGTGAGTGAGTGAGTGAGTGAGTGGGTGGGTGGGTGAGTGAGTGAGTGAGTGAGTGGGTGGGTGGGTGGGTGGGTGAATGAGTGAGTGAGTGAGTGGGTGGGTGGGTTAGTGAGTGAGTGAGTGAGTGAGTGGGTGAGTGGGTGGGTGAGTGAGTGAGTGGGTGGGTGGGTGAGTGAGTGAGTGGGTGAGTGGGTGAGTGAGTGAGTGGGTGAGTGGGTGGGTGGGTGAGTGAGTGAGTGGGTGAGCGGATGGGTGGGTGAGTGAGTGAGTGGGTGAGTCGGTGGGTGAGTGAGTGGGTGAGTGAGTGAGTGAGTGAGTGATAACTTGGCAAAAGGAGTTTAAAGGGCCTGTTTCCATGCTGCATCTCTAAAGTAAAATCTAAAATAGTTATAAATTTTTTAAAGTAATCAAAAATTGTGTCAGTCTTATTCTGGCCTCATGGCTACCAATGCACATGTTCCCTTCTAAATATATTTTCTACTGTAAAGGGCTTAGTTTGCACGAACGGTGAGACAGTCATGTTATTTAGCCGATGATAATAGTGTATTTGGATTCAATGATTCAATTCAATTCAATGATACTTTATTGTCACATGTACCTTTCTTTACAGTGAAATGTTTTTTTTTTGCATACAACCCGGTAAAATCATATACTAGACCACACTGAGGCAGTACACATATTTCTGGTGCCGACAAAGTTATAAAAGTTCCCCGAACAGCCCAAGTTACCTGAAATTATACCTAATATTTAACTGGAATCTTTAATGGTGTCAGGATATCTCTGAATGCCTCAGAGCAAAAGAAGTGTAATCACTGTTGCAAAGGAGGCGTTGTGGCATCCAGCTGATGCATTCGTAAGATTTTACACAAAATAATATGATAAAGAACACTTTGAGGCACTGCAGGTGACGGCTGGATAATAGTAAGCAACCAGCTTTAACTCCCCAACTGTTCCCTCAAATGATGCTCTGGAATATTAGGCACTCACCTGGGAGAGCTGTTACGCCCTTGTTTTCCTATCTAAGTCTGACCACTGGATTCCCCAAACTTTTATTCCAGGAAATTAAGGCTGATCCTGTCCTGAGTTGCATTAGTACAGGGTGCACGGGACAACGAAGGGAAAAACTGATATCCTACATCCAGCGAAGACAAGTTCAGGGGAAAGGGGAAAGTCGACAATAAGTGAGGGCAGGGAGCTCCTTGTGGGAGAGTTCTGGACCAAAGTTCCTTGACAGTGGAGCACTCCCACAGCATTGTACTGCAGTGTCAACCGAGCTGATGCATTTCAATCTCTGCAATTGGGCTTGACCCATCAACATTCTAACCCTGAAGTAAACCTGTTGCCAATGAGCCAAGGCTAATGATGCACGAACTGTAAATATTTTGGCAATGGGCATGTATCACAAAGATTTCTCCAATGCCATCAGAATGTCAGTGACAGTGATATTGTTATTACTAACATTTCTAGGCTGCTATTGAAATGCAGTTGTCTCTTCTGCACTGCGTGTATCCACTTTTGTTTGGTAGCGTAATTCAATAATGTGGCAGTCTGCTCAGAAGTAGTTAAATCAAACCGCTGCCAACTATTATGTTACAGTAGACTCTCATTATTACAAATGTGTAACACAAAAACCCTCGCCACGGCAAACTTGTGTCATGATTCCAGTAGCAGCTGCACAATAGCCATTGAATAAGATGAGATGAGTTAAGACACATTTTTACCATGTACTGGTTAAGGTACAGCAACACAGATTGCACAAATGTCACCACTGCTCACTACAATATCATCTACCACGTGGTCCTGGAGCAAGTTTGGATGACAAGATGTTAAAAATCAAAATAAAGTTTGTCTCAGCATACTCTGAATGAAATACCTTCTTAATGGAGAAACAAAGAACTGGAGATGCTGGTTTATACCAAAGAGAGACACAAAGTGCTGGAGTAATTCGGCGGGTCAGACAGCATCTGTGGAGAAAAAGATTATTTTTCACCACAGATGCTGCCTGACTCGCTGAGTTACTCCAAAACTTTGTGTCTGTCCACCTTCATAATGATACTGCAATAGAATTATTACAACTCAAGAAGTGGTGATCTGCTGCGTTGTGGAGCCACTTGGTTTAGTTACATGTTTGAACTGAACTCTTTTCAAAAGAAAACCGAAGGTGATTTTTACTAGGCATTTTTATGGGTGTAATGTGATTTCCAGCTTCATTTCCCAGGTTAACTCAGAGGTTAAAAGGTTGGGGCTGGGAGGGAGGTGGTGTGGGTGTTGGAGGCGATCTTTGCTTTTAAGTATGACCAGAGTAAATAACTGCACATTGTTTATAGTTGGTCCCTTACTGCGTGTCAGCTGCAAGTCGCTAACAAATGTGTGCTTGCAGCTGTAGTGTAAGTGATGCTTTGGACACAGCCTTATTGGTGTTAAGTAAATATCATTATGTGGACTGAATAACAGTGTTATGCACATTGGGATTGGCAAGAAGCTCCAAACATTGAGGTATTAGTGTTAAAAAGTATAGGGTTCTCAGGTTGAGCAATGTTATTCTTCCTTCCATTGTCTTAAGAACCTTTTAACCTCTCACTAATTACAGTTGCAACTTTGGCACAACTTGGTCTGACAATTGCCTTCAACTATAACTGGGATTGATTTCATCCCAGAGTGCTGCACATGGACAGAACAAACCAAACATTTGGTAATGAGCTAAATAAGGAGGATTTGCATTTATATAGTGCCCATTGTAATCTAAGAACTTACTGCTTCGGGACATATGACAATAAAACACTCTTGGCTCGACTCTAGAAACTCCCAAAGTACTTTATAGCCAAAAAAGTACTCTTCACAAATGCTCGATGTTATAAGAAGTACTGTTGCTAATGTATATTGGGCAAGATCTCATAAACAGCAGTGTGATATTGAATGGACAATCGTTTTTAGTGTAGAACACAAGGTGCTGGAGTAACTCAGCGGGTCACGCAGCATCTCTGGAGGACATAGATAGGCTTTGTTGCAGGTCATGACTCTTCTTAGGGTAATCCTTTTTGTTTGGTGATACAAAATGTAAAATGCATATCAGCAAGATCAGCAAGGAATAACTCATTAGTGCCACATAATACACCAATCAGCCAAATCATTATGACCACTGATAGGCGAAGTGAATAACATTGATTATCTTGTTACAATGGCACCGGTCAAGGGGTGGGATATATTAGGCAGCAAGTGAACAGTCAGTTCTTGAAGTTGATGTATTGGATGCAGGAGAAATGGGCAGGAGTTAAGACCTGAGCGATTTTGACAAGGGCCAAATAATTATGGCCAGACGAATGGGTCAAAGCATTTCTGAAACGGCAAGGCTTGTGGGGTGCTCCCGGTCAGCAGTGGTGAGTACCTACCGACAGTGGTCCGAGGAGGGACAACCCACAGGGTGTTGGGCGCCCAAGGCTCATCGATGCGCGAGGGCAACGAAGACTATCCCGTCTGGTCCGGACCAACAGAAGGTCTACTGTGGTACAAGTCACAGAAAATTTTAATGGTGATCACAGGAGGAATGTGTCACAATACACAGTGCATCGCGCCCTGCTGCATATGGGGCTGCACACAGAGGACCAACAGCATATTGGGCAGGTGGTCATAATGTTTTGGCTCATCAGGTCATAATGTTTTGGCTGATCGGTGTATATTACGTGCAAATGAAATTATAAACAGAATGAGTTACATATTAGCAACAGAAAGTGGCCATTTGGCCCAAGTCTCTACAAAGGCAATGTAGCTAGTCCCACGTTTCACACACTACAATTTATTTTCCAAACACTAATCTAATTCAAGCAAATCATAAACTACTAGAGGAATTCAGCAGGTCAGACAACATCTGTGGAGGGAAATGGACATATGACGATTTGGGTCAGGATCCTTCTTCAGACTGATCGTAGAAGGGTGGAGAAAGCTGGAAAAGAAAGGTGGGCGTGGATCAAGGCCTGCCAACTGACAAGCAACTGACAGTAACTGAAAGCCTGCTAACTGATAGGTGATACACTCTGGTGGTGAGAGTGGTTTTGATCTGATTCATTTTGAAACTCACCAATGAATCTGCTTAACCACTTTTCTTGCAAACCATCCAAGATGTCGACCGCTAACTGTTCAAAAAGAAATTCCTCATTTTGCCTTTGGCTCTTTTAACACCTCATCTTAAATCTATGGCCTCCATTTCTAGATTTTCACCAGTGCAGGAATAATTTCTCTCCACACACCTTGTCATCAATAAAGATTAAGCACATATAAACTCTTGTCTTTCTGTGCTTGCCCCCTCCTCGCAACTGTAATCTATATGGCCTCTTCTTGTTCTTTCTATCAAAATGTTTCACTTTACAGCTCTCTTCTGTAAAGCTGTAAATTTATTACCTGAATAAAGTCTATTTTGAAAAAAAAATCAGAGCCGTAAGAGCCCTGATGCTTGGCGCAGCCAATGCCAAAGCTCTATGGGGGAGGGCGACAGTCTAGGGTCCTACCACTGCTGGACATAGGGGGCAGCGTGCGGTGGAGACCCCCTCAAATAAGGGAAGGGGTTTCACACCAATGGGCCACATGTGTTGCAAGGGTGTGGGGTAAAATTGTGATTTGGGTAAACTGTATTGTATGTATGTATAGCCTCCGAGAATGTCGGGTTGATTTTTTTGCACGGTTCATGTATTGTATATATTTATCTACTTGAATAAAGTCTATTTTGATATATTTTTAAAAAAAGAGCTTTCAGAGGCATTTAAAGGAAGAAATGCACAGATATTCTGGGCATCCCTGGATATTTGTCCCTCCTGGGATAAATAAAGTTCTATCGTATCATATTGTATCATATCGTATCGTATATTAAGGGTGGGAATTCCCTGGGCAGCTGTAGCAAGTTTCAAGCAGAAGTAGTGGAGCAAAATCAGGACAGAGATTTTTGGGTTTGAATTACATTTAAGCATATGATTGAGACTATTACCGAGGGTTAGATTTTTGGACAAATTGTTAAACTAAGGTGATACAGGCAAATGTTAAAGACCCCAGTATATGATTTAGACAGCATCCTGTCTGCATTTTTCTTCATCCGTCACTATTAGTAAAGTAGCCATGCAGTCATTGCTGTTTATAAGATCTTGCTATGAGCAAGATGGTATCTTCTCGGTACAAAAATAATTGCAAATCATTGCTCATTGTGCTGGGAGATATCATAATGCAATTTATTTTTCCTTTCATGTGTAACTACTTCAGTCCCTTCTTACTTCAATCTGCTCTCCCTTGCTGAAGTTATTCTTGAATGAGAAGACTGAACTAATTGTTCCAGCCTGCTTTAGTGTTATTTCAGTTAATTAATATTTTCCTGAGTCTGCACTGTTTCGACCTGTCAATAGAGAACTAAATGGATAAAGTGCAACACGATTGGCAAAAAGCACTGTCCGACTGTTCGCAAATTTAATGTTGGATTACTGTGATAATTCTGTTAATGCTGCCCTTGAGCTAGTCTTACTATCAAAAACATAGACAAGTTCAGCCAAAGTGCTACATGGCCTTAAATCAAAATAGAGCAGCAAGCAGCCTGCTGAATGGCAACATGCCTCTTCTCACAATTGGTGACCTGTGAAAGTGACAGATGAAAAGGAAATTATATTAGCTTTTGATAATTGTTCCAGTTACTACACTTCACAGGTGCACACTTTAAATTAATACCTTCTTGAGATTGCCTAAATTATGTGAAATCAGATGGAATTATGTATATACATAGTTTATATATTTATGTACACACAAAAAATCAAGCAGATAAATAAATCAGTGGCAGCCTGGAGGAGTATTAGGTTACCTTAAAACATTTGCACTTTGAACAAGTCTCTCATCACCTGTTGCCGATACAGACAGTGCAGAAAGATATTGATGATGAGTCTAGAAGAGTCCACTCCCTCAGGGCTTATCATTTCTGTGCTGCTGTACATTACTGCTGACAGCCTTCACAGTCAGTGAGTAAAGAAAAGCTCTTTTCTCCGCAGGTTACTGAACAAATAAAAAAGCCAATTATTTTTCTGCACCTCCCCCAAAAGTTATTCACTGATGCTGTTTATCTTCCAAATGTTGTAGCCGTCCTTTGGTGATTCTTCTGCATGTGTGTTTTCGGAGA
Source organism: Rhinoraja longicauda (assembly GCF_053455715.1). Taxonomy (NCBI): domain Eukaryota; kingdom Metazoa; phylum Chordata; class Chondrichthyes; order Rajiformes; family Arhynchobatidae; genus Rhinoraja; species Rhinoraja longicauda. The sequence goes on along the minus strand of NC_135953.1, from coordinate 84,682,574 downwards.
TTCTTTCACATCTCTACCCATTCCCACCCACTCCACCTTTCCCAACCTGATGCATTCTCTATCAGGGTTCATCAAAGTAGATCAGGATCAGGATCAAGAGTGCAAACCATAGTTCCTTTCTCTTTGTAAGCTCACAAATACTAAAGCTTTGCTAGTCAGGGACCAGTAATGTGTGCAGCTCTTCATTAAGTATATTTTGTGTGCCCAATTCCTTTTTTGAGCACTGATGCTGCACATGGCATGTGATGCACTGTAGTTCAACCAGAATGTGATTTTTTCACTTCTATCACAATGAAATAGCTCTTGAACACTTTGAAGGCTGAGCTATTCAGTCTGAAGTGGAAAACATTGATGGAAGTTGTCTATGGGTGTTTAGGCAATAGTTTTAATTATACTATGGCATTAGATAGGAAATTAAAGATGCATGTATCAAGACTACTAGAGTAATCATTCATGACTCTAATCTATGTACAGACAGGCAAAAGCAAATTCAGCAATAATATTATGAAGGAAGAAATCCTGAAGTATGCATAAAATGGCATTTTGAATCAGTATTTGAACAACCAACTCGGAAACACGCTATCCTAGACTGGCTATTGTGCAAAAATATAGGGTTAGTTAATAATCTTGTGTGGAAGAGCTATCTTTACCATTGGGGAAGAGAGACCATAACACGATTAAGTTAATTGTTAAGATGGAAGATGAAGTAGTTTCATTGAAACGTCGAGTCCTAATCAAAACAAAGGGACCTGTTAAGGTCTGAGGAATGAATTTGCTCTGAGACTGGGAGACTTCATTAAAAGACATGTCAGTGGATACACAATAGGCAACATTTAAAGAATTAATGCAGGAACTACAATGAGACATTCCAGCCTGGAGTAATAGTGCAATAGGAAAAACAACCCACACCGTGGATAATAATCGTGGAGAAAGTGCTGGTTGAACAGCATGAATAAACACAGAAGGTTTAGGGATGTTACTGTGGCATTACATGTGCTTACAAACAATAAGTTTACAACAACAGGTTCAGAAGAAGAAGCCACTGTATCATAATGTGGAGGAAGAAACTGCAGATGCTGGTTTACACTGAAAATGGACACAAAAATGCTGGAGTAACTCAGTGGGTCAAGCAGCATCTCTGGAAAAAAATGAATTGGTGACGTTTTTGGTTAAATGTCAATTGAACTGGCAAAGTGTCAAACAGAGATGTTGAATGCATAGGTCAATAGACAATAGACAATAGACAATAGACAATAGGTGCAGGAGTAGGCCATTCAGCCCTTCGAGCCAGCACCGCCATTCAATGCGATCATGGCTGATCACTCTCAATCAGTACCCCGTTCCTGCCTTCTCCCCATACCCCCTCACTCCGCTATCCTTAAGAGCTCTATCCAGCTCTCTCTTGAAAGCATCCAACGAACTGGCCTCCACTGCCCTCTGAGGCAGAGAATTCCACACCTTCACCACTCTCTGACTGAAAAAGTTCTTCCTCATCTCCTGCGGAAGAGGCCAGTGCCTACAAGATATTTGCTGTTTACAGAATTGTTGAATAACGCAATAGTTGATATAACTGTTTTGAAAAGGTCTGCAGTGCAATGTGATGGGAGTTCATAGTTTCTGAAGATCCTGTGTAAGTTTTCACATTAGGCATGGACTTATTCTGGCATCGGCCAAATGCAGCAGAGCCAAACAACAACAGGAAAGATTGACAACTACAACGTCAGTGTTGGAAGTCTTGCTGCAGGTAGAAAGAGGTCAGAGGAGATGGTTTTATGACTTCATTTGCAGTAGCAGGAAAAAGAAAAGACTTGGTGTCAACCGTAAGTCCCAGGCTCATGGCAGTGTGGGGACACAGAGGTGGAGAACTTTAGGAAACAAAGCAATAATAACTTGTTACCAATAAGTATGGTACCCCATAATGTACCAAATACCATGTATAATTGTGGGCACTGTAGAAATCTACAAGTCTTATTCACCTCTAATTTATGTTTTAAGTGAAAAGTTTCGTCCGAAGACATGAAGTCAAAAAGGATGGTGACCCAGCATAATTTATACTAGCAATCCTGGCTGATGTAAAGATTCTGTTCCTAAGAACCATCTGCAAGTCAGAAATATCTGTTTTCTATATTGACACATATCATTTCATCCTGCATACATTTGCTACAATTCTTTCATTTCATTGAATAAACACCCGTACACTGCCCATCATTTAACTTAGGGAATATATAATTTATCCAGTCACTGATTAGTCAAAAGTGATAGGAGCAGAATTAGGCCATTTGACCCATCAAGCCTACTCCGCCATTCAATCATGCTGTGTGAGGATCGCTGGTTTTTGGTTCTTGGTTCTTGGTCCTCCAAAATATTCCAAATGGAATTTAAACTGGAGGTGGCGATGGACTTAAGCAAGAAGGGCTTCTTGGAGCAGCCTTAAATTTAGTTGCGTCTGGTTGAATAACTATAGTAGGGTGAAGACTATTCCATGCTTTAATTATGCAAGGGAAGAATGAATTGCTATACACATCTGACTTGATAGCTGGAATCTCAAATTGAATCGAATGCCCTTGTCTACTCCTGATAGGTTTGGATTTGGTGTAGATGTGGTCATCTATGTCGAGCTAACCATTTAACATTTTGTAAAAACAGGTCAAACGGTGGGCTTTACGTCTGTCTTGGAGAGTGTTCCACCCCAATTAATTTAGAAGTTCGGTAACACTCACTTCTCTCTCATAGGTATTTGTAACAAAACGAGCTGCCTGTCTTTGGACACGTTCGATGGAAGAAATGTTTTTAATTGTGTATGGGTCCCATGCTGCAACTGCGTAATCCAAATGTGGTCTAACAAGGGTGAAGTATAACTTCTCCTTGATAGAAGTTGAACAATGATAAAAGTTGCGTCTCAGAAAATTTAGGACACCTGTTGCTTTCACCGTTGCATGATGAGTCTGACCATTCCAACGTAGATCGTTCTATAATTTGATGCCAAGATACTTGGTCTGGTTAGTGCAGACTCGGTGGGTCAAAGGACCTGTTTCCATATTGTATCTCAAAACTAAACTAAATGAAACTAATGAATACCATGACACATTTTCTCATTATTATTAGTAGCTTAAAGGTACTTTAGAAATGCTTTAGAAAGGAGAATTTGCTTAAAGTCAGATTTCTGTAAATCAGATCATTCGTAACCTGGGGAGCCCCGGGTTTAATGTATTCAGTCATGAAGACAATGATGTGAAGTAACAATCACAGAACAGGATGTGAGATCAGATGTTTGTAATGCACAGCTGGAATTGTGATCCACTGGAATTACTGATGCCCAGAGTGCAGGTTGTCAAGAGTCAAGGGTGTTTTATTGTCATATGTACCACAACGGAACGATGAAATTCTTACATGCAACAGCACAACAGGTTTGTAAGAGTTCAGTGGGAAAAAAAGACAAAGAGATCCAGAGAATTCACTGTTGATTGAATTTACAAATGTATATGGATGCAAATTATTAACAAATTATAACAATGGTTGTGTATTTTGTAATAAAGGGAAGACCGTGTGATATATGTCATATGTGTAGGTTACCTTTAAAAACTGGTTTGTATCATGTGGTATGATTCTTGAGATATACTGTATTAGCTGGTAGAGCTGCTGCTTCACAGCGCCAGAGAAGCAGGTTCAATCTTGACTTCGGATGCTGTCTGTTTGGAGTGTACACATTCTTCCTGTGACCACATTGGTTTCCCCCCATCTCCCAAAGGCATGCAGGTTTGGAGGTCAATTGGCCTCTGTGCTGGGAGTGGATGAGAAAGTGGGATAACATAGAACTAGTGTGAATGGGTAATTAATAGTTGGCATGTATTCATTGGGCCAAAGGGACTGTTTCTATGTCTTATCTCTCCACTAAACTAATTACCATTTGAGAAAAATCAGGCAACCAAGATGATTTTGCATGAAGTTTGGGTATTTTGGGAATGCAGCGTTGTTTTAATCGTTTAATCCTGTGTAGAACTAGATCCATTCTATTAAATCGGGGCATATTTTGCAAAAAAAGCTGTCCTACCTTTTTCAAAGGCAAACTTTCCTTGACATTGAGTAAACATAACACCAGGACATGCCAAAAATGAGGCAAAGGAACAGAATAATCTGAAAAAGGGTTCCAACCAAAAAGTCACCTATCCTTTTTCTCCAGAGATGCTGCTTGACCCATGAGTTACTCCAGCACTTTGTGTCTATCTTCAGGAAAATCGATGACTTTTTGGTCTCCAGTATCAGGTAGGTGTACACATCAGTGATGGGTGGCGGGTTGAGATGGGGAAGAATTAGAATAGGAAAGCTGGGGCACAAGCACCCTAGTAGGTACTGAAACCTTTAAGGATGGACATGTACATGCTTGATACACTTGTATCGAACGCCCCCCCTAAAGTTCAATGTACTTGTGGATATTAAGGGAGTGAAAGACAGGAAAGTTGAGCATGACAGGAGCAAGCAAAAAGAACAAATGGTCCACTCCTGCTTCTAATTCTTGCATTTTAACAGTGATCAAATTTAGAAACTTACAAATGTCCCTTGCACTGAATGCAAATGTGCTTCACTCTCTGATTAAATAGCAAATTTTGCTTATGGCTCAGGCGAGAAGGAAAAATAAAATCTGCAAGGAACAAAATAAAACAGCTGGGAAAATAGACAAGGAAGAGATGTTTCCGCACAGTAACTTGTGCATCTAACAGGTATGTGAATTGAAAGAACGAGATGCCAGGTACAATTTTGCATTCTTAACTGAATGTCAATCAGCTTCATGATGATGAGAAAAGGTCCCTCATGAAATTGCTCACAACATATGCTCAATGCAGTCTCTTTGAGTTTAATCGTGCATGAACTTTGTAATAGTTGTGAGAAGAAAAAATGTCCAACCTTGAGACCATATTGAAACATTTTTCATAATTGGCACAGCACAGTTTTGACACACTTCAGGAGCAACTAATTACTGGAAAGGTTAGACTAGTGATAATGTAAACATCATAGATTACTGGCAAATATCTCAGTCAGACTAAGAGGTAAAGTAACACTGGTTTCAGTGTACACAGTAGCACTTCATCACCCTCAAGGTTATTTTTCTTCTTACTGTTGTAATAGCAAAAATTATACGTTGTTATTTTTACTTCAGAATTTTAAACTTTCAACAACTGCATTTTTAATGTATTTAACTAATCCTGCTACTGTTTTGCTACCAGGCACCAAAGTTATCACTGTAGCTTTATATTTTTCTTACGATCTCAACCTTCTCAAGGCATTTAGATGAACCATGGAATTATGATAATGTCATCTATTTATCACCTATTTTCATCAATCCTGTGTAAATTTTCATCTTGTTGACATCCATTGAACAAAAATAAACTGTTATTTGAAGGCAATCTCGTAAATTATGTACCCATGTTGATTGAACAGTCCATTTTACAGGAAGTAAATGGAGAGATAAAGTTTACTATTTATCGAACTTCCTGCCAGGAAGCAGAGGCTCAAAGTGCCAGTTTGTGTAAATTATAAATTTGAGGCACAAGGAAATGCAGATGCTGGAATCAAGTAAAACACAAAGTTCGGGAGTAACTCAGCGGGTCAGGCAGCATCACCGGAGCAAATGTTTTGGATTGCGAACCTTCTTCAGACTGATTGCAATGGGAGGGGGGGGGGGGAGTTTAATTAAATTTGCTTCTGTTCAAGAGCGTGGAGGGTTCTCACTGCCTGAGAAGCTAATAAAGGCAGCATCACATTATATTTCAAAAATATATACCTTTGGCAGGTTTCGGATGTGTGTTAAACCAAATAAACTTCTTATGATTTCTAATTTCAAATGAATTCTGTCCATTCTTTGTCAAAAGCACTGAATCACATTAAAACACAGACTAACTAAATCACAAAAAAAAATTGAATAAATAATACTTCCATGGTCTGGAGAGCTTTTAGATTGAGACATCGCACAACAGTGCATGCACTAGCAATGACACACATAGGAAGTAATTCTTAAATCTGTCATTTTCGTTTCTCACTTCAACGGTCTACTACTGTCTGCATCTGCTGCAAGGAAACTTCCATCATTCCAGTCCCCAAGAAAAATAAAGTAACCTGTCTCCATGACTACCACCCAGTAGCTCCAACAATCACCATAATGAAGTGTTTCGAGAGACCTGGTAATGGCCCAAATCAACACCATTCTCTCTGACAATCCGGAAAACTCATGGGAAAAATAGGTCCATGGAGGACACTGTCTCTTGTACTACAGTCAGCTCTGGATCACCTTGTCATTAAGAACACCTCTGCCAGGATGCTATTCATTGCCGAAAAGACTTTACTGGACTTTATCTTAGACAAATCATCATTCCCTTCATCCAATAACTGTACACAGCTAAAACTGTGCAATCATGTAGAGTCTTTCTGCTGACTGGGTTGCATGCGACAAAATAGCTTTTCGCTGTATCTTGCTACACATGACAAAAATAAACTACACTACAGCCTTCCTTCCCGGAGAAAATCTGAGAAGGGTGGCACGGTAGCGCAGCGGTAGAGTTGCTGCTTTACAGCGAATGCAGCGCCGGAGACTCAGGTTCGATCCTGACTACGGGTGCTGCACTGTAAGGAGTTTGTACGTTCTCCCCGTGACCTGCGTGGGTTTTCTCCGAGATCTTCGGTTTCCTCCCACACTCCAAAGACGTACAGGTATGTAGGTTAATTGGCTGGGTAAATGTAAAAATTGTCCCTAGTGGGTATAGGATAGTGTTAATGTACAGGGATCACTGGGCGGCACGGACTTGGAGGGCCGAAAAGGCCTGTTTCCGGCTGTATATATATGATATGATGATATGATATGATTCTGTAATACTTCAACACCATAATACTGACTAAGCTCATTTCTGAACTCTCAGACCTTGGCCTTGTGGCCTCCATCTGCAACTGGCTTCTGGACTTCTTGACTGGCAGCTCTTAGTCAGTTAGAAATAGTCATAACATTTGCTCCTCCCTACCCTCAACACAGGTGCACCTCAGGGATGTGTGCTCAGAACCTTGCTCTACTTGCTGTACGCCCATGAAAGTGGTGAAGTGCATCTCAATCTTTATGTTCGCTGATAATATTGCTGTTGTCTGTTAGATCTACAACAATGATGAAACGTGAAAGAAAGCAGGAAAGAGATTGAAAATCTTGTGTCGTGGTGTCAGGATAATAATCTAGTTCTTAACATCAGCAAGACAAAATAGTTGGTTGTTGACCTAAGGATGCAAGGGGTGAACACCAGCACTCTGTTAACATTCATCAACAGAGCTGTTGCAAAGACGCCAGAAAGTTCAAGTCCCTGGGCATCCATATCACCAGCAACCTAACCTGGTGCCTTCACACTGATGCAGTGATTCTTCCACCTCAAAAACATCGCCCGTCTCCGTCCATCCCTCTCCTCCACAGCTGCAGAAACCCTCATCCACGCCTTCATCACCTCCCGTCTGGACTACTGCAACAGCCTCCTCTATGGCTCACCCTCAAAAATCATCAGTAAACTTCAATACATTCAAAACTCCGCTGCCCGTCTACTCACCCACTCCCCGATCCGTGACCATATCACCCCCGTCCTTTACAAGCTCCACTGGCTCCCCATCCCCCAGAGAATCCAGTACAAAATCCTCCTCATGACCTACAAAGCCCTCCATAACCTGGCCCCATCCTACCTGACTGACCTCCTCCACAGGCACACTCCCACCTGCACCCTCCGCTCTGCTGCTGCCAACCTCCTGTCCCCCCCCATCCGGACCAAACTCAGATCCTGGGGGGACAGGGCTTTCTCCATCGCTGCTCCCACCCTCTGGAACTCACTACCCCAAACCGTCAGAGACTCCTCCTCACTCACCACATTCAAAACATCACTGAAGTCTCACCTGTTCAGCACTGCCTTCAACCACTGACCGTCACCTCACCTTCTGTCTCCTTTTTCTGTTCGTTTACTTATTTATCTATTTATTTTCTTCTCTATGTTCTAGTAATCCCTGTAAAGCGTCTTTGAGTGTTTGAAAAGCGCTATATAAATGTAATGCATTATTATTATTATTATTAAGAAAGCACATCAGCATATTTACTTTCTTAGGCATCTGAGAAGATTCTGTATGTCCACAAGGATTCCACTGATGAGCTACAGAAGGTACTCAGATGGGATGTATCTCAACCCAGAATGACAACTGCTCTGCTCTTGACCACCAGAACCTGCAGAGAGTGGTGAACACAGCCCAGTCTATCACAGGCCCATCAATTCCAACCAGTCCATCTTCACGATGCATTGCATCAGGAAGACTAGAAGTATCATTAAGGTTGCCTGTCATTCTGGCTTGTCCTTTTTTTCTCTTCTTCCTTCCTGGAGAAAACACAGGAGCTTGAAAATCTGTTTGTCCAGCCTCGAGAACAGCTTCTTCTCCACAGCTATCAGACTCCTGAAAAAATCATCCCTTTTATACCAAAATTACCAGAAAGCTGCCGCGTACTCTTATGCTTCAGTGTGCCTTATATGGTTAGACTGTTAGTGCACTTTGGTATTTTTTTGCACAACTTCCAATTGTACTACAAACTTTGAACCATTGTACTGTTCTGCATTCACTAGCATATTTATTGTACATATCATTATACATACTTATCACTATGTATATTGTTTAGTCTACAAGCTTCTTGCAGACAAGGAATTTCATTACACCTTGGTGTATATGATAATAAACTAGCCTGAATCTAAATCTGAATAATGTGTAGCCTGGGTGAATATTATGAAGCCTTGTCTTGGGAGATCAATAAATGATACGGCATAACTTGTGCATGGTTACTTAAATAGAAGAAGTCACTTCTCATTCTAAGCTTTATGCTGTGGATTATCACGTGATAGTTCGAGACACTGGAACTTCTCTGATGACCAATTGATGGGTAACACCATTGACATTTGTACTGATTCTTACCAATGCTCCATGGAAGAAAGCAGTGAGCATGTGCAAGGGCTTAAAGCAATAAAATCCAGTAGGAAAAACTGAATACGTCTTTAAATCAATAATGGAGATAATATCCCCGAGATGTAAATTATTAATGTTCTAACGCGCCTCTAGTCAGTATGTAGAAAACAGTTCATCAGTGGCATCTTTTGGTTGAAAAAGTCTCTAGCCAGGCTTAAATATGGTGTATTATTTCTAGCATTATTCAGATCTTTGATGATGTGCTTTCACAAAGTAAAGTTTTGACCAAAAGCAAAATATTTATCTGCCCAATGAATTTTCGCTCCTGCATCTAGTACAATGCCGTGCTTCACCTTGAAGATGAGACAACTATCATGTATCGACATTAAACCTATTTGTGCAGACATTCCTCTTTGAGTTAAAATCAAACAGGTGTGCACAGTTGGAAAAGATGACTAAAAGTAATGGACTGTTGAGCATTAATAAATTAGACAGGGATGGAATCATCGGCTCCATCCACTCTGCATGCTTGGTCGCGTCTTAAAGCTCAAAGTATGTTTGTGAATATTAACTTGTTCTCATGATTATTTTCAGAGCAATCATGTTTAAGATATGGTGTGGATTATTTGACAAAGTGAGGAATTAAGTTGAAACTAGTTTTAATCCTATGGCTGCATGTCACTAAGGTTTTTCATTATTATGAAGACAATTTTTAAAACAGCACTCTATTCTACCATTTCCTAGGTAGCCATTCACACAGGCATGCAGTATGTAGTTTGCTTGGAGAGCCAACTTTGAAAAATGGGGATTCGCAGGGTATTCTGTTTCAGTTTTATGAGTTGACTTGCTTCCTGGCTTCCGCCAATTACACTCCAATGATTCGGAAATTACACTTGGGGAGCACACCTGGGAGCCCGGTATGGCCATGTACACATGGACTTCACACAGAATTCTTTAGATATGTGAACATATCAAGAATTTGTGCCAGTACTCAATCAAAATACACAAAGCACAAACTAATGAAACACTATCTGTATGTTCTGTTGGTTTAATAGCATCAAGGGTGCAGTACTGGAGGCAGAGCAAAAACCTTGTAATGGTGGATAAAGAAAGCTCTCTTTTCCTCCCACTTTCTACAAACTCTCAACAACTTCTCTTTAAATTCTTCCCACTTTCTACATGGCCATGAGCAATCATATGGGCCCTAACTATGTCTATCTATTTGTTTGTTTGTTGCCTAAGTGGAAACAGTACTTGTTCCAAACTGTCTCTCTCAGTCATCTCAACTCTTTCTCCGCTATATTGATGACTGCATGGGTGCTGCCTGTTACATTCATGTGGAACTTGTCTATTTCATCACCTTTGCCACCCTGCACTCAAGTTCACCTGGACTATATCTGACACTTCTTTTCCTTTTCTGGATCTCTCTGCCGCCATCTTAGGAGACAAACTAACGCTAAACCCAACCCGAAACATCACCCATCCATTTTCTCCAGAGATGCTGCCTGACTCGCTGAGTTACTCCAACATTTTGTGTTTCCCATTCATATTCAGAGATATCATTTTCCACAGATACCTTGAATAGGTATCCCAGGTACCATGACAGATACCCAGTCTGAAGATGGGTCGTGATCCGAAAGGTCATGTATCCATAGGATGCTGTGACTTCTCTCTCTCTCTCTGTTCACCTTTTCCATTCCCAAGCTCCTTGTTACCTAGAGTCCTCACCCACCCCACAGAGTTCCGCCATTATTACCCCCTTCCCCCTACCTATTTGCTTCTGACCATTACCTACCAGCCTCTCCTTCCTCTCACTTCAAAAGACTAGCTATCTCCCATCTACACAAGATCCTGATTCCAGATCTCAACATGAATTGCCATCACTTTGCCACCACAGATGCTGCATGACCTGCTGAGATCTTCCAGCAGTCCCCCTTTAACTGACGATTCTGCCATTTACAATCTCTTCTCCCTCCAAACTATCATGTCAACTTTTTCCAAAATAATGTCAGCAGTAAAATATCCAACAGGACGTGTTTTGTATAAAGCCCGCAGACACTGAGGGTGATAACTATGCAACAAAATTGAGTCACTGAAACTCTTTGGAATGGATCAATGCCATGACATTTGATGCAAGTATGGTCTCCACCATCAGGGAGCTGGGCATTAAATGTAATGAAGTGTAAGGTGATTTTTCCAGTCCAACCAGTTTCCCTAAGGTGTTCACTGATTACTGAAATAACCAAATAAAAGATTGGCAGTGAGCTCCCTGCTTAAGTATGACTGTTGTCTGCTCAGCGATCCATTACCACACCACTTCAAGAATGTTTCCAGGTTTCTCATATTCTTCATACCAGCAGTCAGCAGTCAGCAGTCAAGCCCAATATCTCATATGGAACAAATGAACATCAAGCTCAGGTTTATTTAGCACCTTACGGATCTTCCTCAGAAACTGATACTTTGGAAATAGTAATATTCCCGATGCATTCTGTGTAACGTCCATCAATCTGCAGCTGTTCCATTGCTTTGCCACCACCAAACATAGGAGAGCAGAGCTTCTCTCTGGTCGAAGCAACACAGTTATTTTATCTTGCTAATGAAACAGCTGTGCACGTATTACATCTTTGGAGGTGACAATACACTCAGATTAAATGTAAAGCACTGGATCAATTACTCGGCCACTGGGAAACATGATGTACTATGTGTATCTTTAGAACTGGAATTGTCCCGTACAATGGTTAACTGCTTGTTTAGCAGCAGAATAGTTATTGTGACACACAGCAGCGCCATTTGTAAAGTAAAAACTTAGAGTATCATGAAGGTCACTCTACTCTTCGCCTTTCTTTGAAGCGTCAGATGAGTGGACCTGACAGTGACACCTGCAGTCACCTCGCCAGCTGCAGGCAAACATCTTTTACAGGGCTGTTACCTGGTCTGATGGAGTATTTGGCTGAGAGATGAAGAACCTATTTCCTGACTGATGTCTCAGTGACCCTCAGTGTTTAACCTCTATAATGTGCAGCACTAAAAACGTTCCTGTTACATCGAGGCTGTTTGTAAAAAAGCAGTTGTTATAATTCAATTAATTTAGTTTCACTTAGAGATACAGCACAGAACTGATGGCCCACCGAGTCCGTGGCGACCAACAATCCCCATGTACTAGCACTATCCAGCACATTGGGGACAATTTGCAATTTTTACCGAAGCCAATTAACCTAAAAATCTGTACGTCTTTGGAGTGTGGGAGGAAACCGGAGCACCCGGAGACAACCCATGTGGTCACAGGGAGAATGTACAAACTCCGTACAGACAGTACCCGTAGTCAGGATCGATCCCGGGTCTCTGGAGCTGTGAGGCAGCAACTCTACCGCTGCCCACCATGCCAAATTAATGATATTTGTCCAAGTAGTCTAAAATTTGTGGTAACACTGGCAAAGTTTGATGAGGAAATTGGATAGAGGACACTTTAACTTAAATTCTGCTACTTTTTGCAAGGACAAATACCTACTTTTACCTGCTTGGGACAAATGGTGTGCAACTCTTTACTGCAGCAAACAACCTGAATGGGGGGGATCACTGTAAAGGCTCAGGCTTTGTTAACAACTCAGGAAAAATGTGAAGTAGGAATGACTGTAATACCAATCTCTGTGGCCCAGAAGTTGGACTGCCTCACATAAAGTTACAGTACACTCTCAAAGACTTGCAGGCAGGACAATGCCTTAATGGAAAGGTCCAAGGCAAGTAGAACTGTTGGTGTTTTAATCACCGTCGTCTGACACTGGCCTTCCCAAGGCATAGTGGCTATGAAAAATAACGGGAGCCAGTTCTATCATGGTTGAAGTCAAAGCTGGATTTGGTCGTCAAAGTTACTGACAGGCAAAATATGACCTCCCACAGACTTGGCGCATCAAGCTGCCAATTATAGTGTTTTATGGATTCCTGAAGGCAGGCGGTAGCATGGAACATGAGTGTCGGAGGTTGAGGCAAGTCCCGTGCTTATTAGATCATGGATTTATCATCTGTTCGATTAATCATGAATGATGTTTAACAGAGGATATTGCAGATTAGCTCACTTGGTCTGCAACAGTCAACAGTGCTTCAAAGTCTACTCTTGCCAATTCGTAAATGACTGCATAAACTGTTGGCTTGTAGTGGGGCTTGAACCAATAACACCGTGATCTGATGTTACAAGAGCTACAACCATTGAGCTAACACCCCAAAGTCTGCCTGTTCACCATGGAGAGCATTTAAAATGTGGAGAAACATGCACTCCTTTTGAGCCAATATAAATCTCGGAACGAAAACTTAGGTTTGAGCAGATACAAGCTTTGTAGCGGGAAGTGAAACCTGACCTTTCCCAGTGTACTGACTGAGAGAGACATTTCAATTACAAAGCTGTTCAGTTGGGCAGTGACAAGTAAATACTGAGAGCAGCAACTTATGGCTTCTTATTGTAAATGCAGTTATAATTTGATTAAGTTGATCAAAACTCTAAAAGCAACCAAAGGAGACTCATCAATAAATGCTGATTCTCAAGGAGGGCCCTGACCTGCAATGTCACCTCTCCATGTCTTCCAGAGGTGCTGACGAGTTACTCCAGCACTTCATTTTTTTATTGTAAACCAGCATCTGCAGTTCCTTGTGTCTAAAAATACTTGCAGGATTCTCAATGGTATGGAGAGCACAAGATGAATCCAGTGCAAACAAAACCAGTGATGCTGGATATCTTAAATGATTTGAAGAATTAAGCATGCTGCTAGGCTGGCTGTAATGTCTATTGGTATTGTAAGTTAGAATCAAGCCGAGAGAAAGTTATTATTTATCCTTTGCTGTGCTGTGGCAATGGTAAAGCCTGCACAGAGGGAGAGCAGTGGCCATGGTACATGGTACATTCATGTGAGGTGCACTTTAGAATAATTTTACTCTAATCCTAAATTACTGAACCTACTTCATTCCTCACAGTGCTTCCTTCTTCTGATCCTTATCTAACTCAGTTTGCCGTGCTTCTTAATTTGGTGATGTCAACAATTTTTTATGCATTAGAGTCATAGAGTCATAGAGTCACCATGGAAACAGGCCCTTAAGCCCATGCTGACAAACATGCCCCATCTACACTAGTCCCACTTACCCATGCTTGGCCCATAATCCTCTAAACCTATCCTATCCATGTACCTGTCCAAATGTATTTTAAACGTTATGAAAGTACCTGCCTCAACTACCTCCTCTGGCAGCTCGTTTTCACTCAAATTTCACTGTACCTTAATTGGTACATGTAACGATAAACTGATCTTGAAACCTTGGTATAACAAATGTTACTCCTCAGGTTCCTATTATATCTTTCCACCTTCACCTTAAACCTATGACCTCTGGTCTCAATTCCCCTACTCTGGGCAGAAGACTCTGTGCACCTACCCATCTATTCCTCTCATTCGTTTATTATCAAGTCCGAATTATGTCTGTGATATTTCATCTGATTACTTCCTTTAAAAAGATACCCCCTTTTTATAGAGATGGTCTAAATAGGTACCTTCAGGTAACTGCAGCCGGTCCTATAGTGCTTTGGTTCTGATGTTAAACTGGAGGCAACTGCAGGCAACAATGTCCAAAAAATCTCCTGGATTCAAACAGTAACAGGATCCACCTGGTTTCCAATGGAATTGGCCGATATTCCTCCACTTACCAAAGACTGATAACAGGTAACTTTTGTCGACACCTGTCTGTGAGTGTGACTGGATTGACCAAATTGTTTTCCCACCGAAACAGAAGTAACTAAAGCTGCACTTCAAAAGGAATCTAGGCATCTTGTAGTCCATTGGGATGTCCTTCAGCCTCGGTAAAATGTTATAGATTTACAAATGCCTTTCCTTCTCTCCCGATTGCTATGAACTTCAGGCTTTGGTCAATGGTTCATTTAACATTGATTACTTTGTCAGACAATAAACTGCTTTATAAATACAATCTGCAATTTAAGGTTCCATTCCTCTGTTAAGTCCACTCCATGCTCCATTAAGGCTACCTGGGCACCTGAAACGAATGCCAAAGGTCACTAACAGGGGAACAGAATGTTAGTTGACCAAAGCCAATGCTTAGCTGTGCTACGTAATCTGTGGAGCCAAAGGTTATGGGGATCAGACAGGAATGTGAAGTGAGGCCAGGATCGGATGGGCCTGATTTATTGAGTGTTGGAATAAACCTTCAGCTGTGCAGCCACTCCCAGCAGCTTGACTCTTTTGCTATGCTGTGTACAATGGTCTTCCCAGTTGACCAGGTATAAATCATGACTTAAAGCAGGTTAAATGCTGGATATGCAGTGTGGCAACACGGGCAATGGAGGGATCGCAGCTGGTGATCGCTCTATCAGAAGCACTGTATTTATTACCAATACAGGATGAATTCCACCTTCTCCAACTCTGTGGAAGTCACCAGAACCCCTAATGCAGGTAAAATGTCCTATTTTCTAAGTTTCCTCCTAACCAAGAAGACACTGGTGATCCCGGGGGCATAGATCATACAAACTATCATTTATGTGTTTAGTTTCAGTGTGAAATAGACAATAGACAATAGGTGCAGGAAGAGGCCATTCGGCCCTTCGAGCCAGCACCGCCATTCAATGTGATCATGGCTGATCATTCTCAATCAGTACCCCGTTCCTGCCTTCTCCCCATACCTCCTGACTCCACTATCCTTAAGAGCTCTACCTAGTTCTCTCTTGAATGCATTCAGAGAAATGGCCTCCACTGCCTTCTGAGGCAGAGAATTCCACAGATTCACAACTCTCTGACTGAAAAAGTTCTTCCTCATCTCATTTCTAAATGGCCTACCCCTTATTCTTAAACTGTGGCCCCTGGTTCTGGACTCCCCCAACATTGGGAACATGTTTCCTGCCTCTAACGTGTCCAACCCCTTAATAATCTTATACGTTTCGATAAAATCTCCTCTCATCCTTCTAAATTCCAGTGTTAATTTTTAACAGAGTGGATAACCTGATATAGCAGTGACCATCCTCGTCTGAAGAAGGGTCTTGACCCGAAACGTTACCTGTTCCTTCTCTCCAGCAAAGTGAGACTCAACGCTCTCTGGTCCTTTGCTACAATTATGACTGATGATAGTGTTTCAAGTTACTGTTGGTCCCTCTGTTACTTCATCTCTAATACTTCTCAACATAGGAGGCTTAGGTTCTTACGAAAACATCAGTTGGTGTCATTCAGTGTTGGGAATGCCTCTGTGATGTTACCGTGGGTCCATCCTCTAGAGTCTAAATTGTTTCATGGAGAGAACATTCAAAGCACAATGTAGCTCCTGCACACTTGCTTTTAGCCTCAAAACCTCAACAAGTTATAAGATAATTGATGTCTACACTGCAGATGATTTGGTACAAAGCTGACCATTTTATATATCACTATATTTCCTGATTAATTGCCCACATTTCCTGATTTAACTGAGCTGCCCAAGTTTTCCATCCTCTTGCTTACCTGAGAGGAATTTGGAAGGTCAATCTATCAGACTGTCTCACGGCTAAGCAATGGAATCTTATGCAATAGAAGAACCTAAGTTGACGTTATAAGGTGATGTAGGGAGGTGAGAGTAAGCCCTACCCACTAAACTCCTTTGGAGAGGTTTGTAACCCTAATTATCAAAGTTGTAAAGGTTTTTTAATGTTTCCGAATGCCTCTGGAACCTAGGAACTTCTAATTCAAAGCAAAATGGAACAAATTTACACAAATCAAATGAATAATTTAAAAATATGTAATTAACTCAAATAACTTTGGTACGGGTGGCAGGGGTTATGGGGAGAAGGCAAGAGAATGGGGTAAAGAGAGAAAGATAGATCAGCCACGATTGAATGGCGGAGTAGGGCTGAATAGCCTAATTCTGTTCCGATAACTTAAGAACTTTAAAATATTTAATTAATTTACAAATAACCATCCTGCTATGTAGAATCTGAGAGCAGAGTTCCCAACATAAATGGGGAATCTCAGCAGACCTTGCTCTGAAGCAGGATATCATGGAGACTCTGGTTGGAGAATCAGCCAGGATGATATGGAGCTTCATATTTATGTAAACAAAAAATACCCACTCTTATCCTAGGCAAGTAACATCCTTAAAGAAGTGACTGCTGGAGCAAGTATTTGCACCAAGTCAACAAGTATTGTTTTTGATTGAGACATTAATTTAAAAAATAATGCAACTGAAGTTCCTAGCACATTTCAGAATGTATGAAAAACCTATTAAGCTTCACAAGCCCTTTCAAGCACATGCACTACTGGATTTTGCAGTGGCTGGCACTGCTACAAACATTCATTCAAGAACCACCAAGAACTGACCATTTAGTGAACCTCATGCAACACCTCTCAATAAGTGTGTGTAAAACATTATGTCTGGATTTCCAGTGAGGATTTATTTTGTTCCATTGACTTTCAAACTGTGACATCGCTAAATTGGACAAGCTAACTGCCTTTCTTCATGAAGATAAAACAGCCCCAACACAAATATTAATTCTCATCATATACTTGCCTGACCTACAACTGAGTGACATCTAAAACTACGGGCTGGTAAAAGATTTCATTGTACACAGGTGAACACTACATTACAAATGAAACCCATCAAACGGTCGCTCAGGATGTTTAAGCTCACTATTTTTGTATATTGGTAAAAAAAAGGGCAAAGCTACATATTTAAGAATCAAATTGTATAGTTTCTCCTACCCATGTTAACAGCTAAAAAACACTTGTTATAACAGGTTTGTGCTTCTTCAGTTACCCGGTGTTATATCCAGATAATTTCCCCAGCATTTTGCTTCAACAGTGTAACGCTACTCAAACTTGAGAGCAAAGCTTCAGGGCCTTCTGGTTCTTTCATCATTCAGCTTATTGCCATAAAACACTTATCAACAGCTCCCTTCCATTTCTCATTTAATTATATATGGAAAACTTTGCACTTAGTTGACTTTCAAGTTATGAAATCGCCATCAACAAAAACTGGGCCTTTAGTTAAGAATGATCATGATTGAATTAAAATAGTGTAATTCATCGCTGCCACTTTTACAGCAAAGTTGTTTGTGGTAATGGTCGAAACAAACTTGTTTTATCAGCAAACTTGTTTTATCACATTATGTGTATAGTTACTGCAGCTTTTGTGCTCAAGGCCTGAATGCCACCTATATGGTTTTTTTTATATGACCTTTGGCCATCTGTATAAACTTGGCACGTTTCCTATAATCAACAGATGAGTAGCCGACTGTTAACCTATCTGACACTTTAAGAATGCTTCAGTCAATCACAGGATGATATGTGACCCATTAATGAGCTGCACGTGACCTGCTTGACTTGGAGGTGACCTTGTGGTCCATCACATAAAAATCTGGTCCAATCCATCCTAATCTTTCTAAGAAGATCATAAGAAATGACTTTTCCAGATTGATTTCAGTGAATGCCCACTCAAAACAAGGGACTCAAAAATCCAAACAATGTTATGCAAACTGCAAACAGATCAAGGAAATATATTTTCCTTAAACAAATGAAGCGAATATAAATAAAAATGGTTTAGCAAAATGTAGATTGTATTTGACTTGCATCTAATTTGTTACAATTTGATGACACCCTATACATGTGAAAATCCACATATTATCCTGCATTGAAACTTGTTTGCAGGAAAGCAATTTAGAGTAATTTTTGTTTCATTTCAAATTATCTGATTATTGGAATAATGTCAGAAAGATCTGAAGCTAAAGAAGGGTCCTGACCTGAGATGTCACCTATCCGTGTTCTGCAGAGATGCTGCCTGACCCGTTGAGTTACTCCAGCACCTTTATGCTTTTTTGTAAACCAGTATCTGCAGTTCCTTGTTCCAAGGAAGATCACTTATTATTCCATCTACATCTACATCTACAACTACATCTGAGAACCATTGAACCATTGAATTAAATTAAATAGTTTTATACAATGTATGATATTAAATAGAGAATCATAACCTAAAATGATGAACCAACCATTGCAAGTTAGAATAACATAGCTATATACATTCAAGATTGTTTTTCCTAAAATGGATCCTTCCCACTATTTTGGAACAAGAACTGAGCGACATAAAAATCATCATCTTCAGTCGCTTTTGTAACAATCACTATTTTGCTATCTCATAATAGGTTTTAGTGCCTATGCTAGAACAATAAACAGAGGAACTTCGAACAATAAAATGATTTGACTGTTTTCTATCATCAGCAATTGCGAAACATAGGCTTAAACATATATCACATCACATTTCTTCCTTACATAACAGAGATAAGATTGCAGAGTGGGGCAAGTACTGCAACAATAGTGTTGAAGTGGAGATGGTCAAAGTTTTAAGTTGCAAGGTGGAAATATCACCAACAATTTGTCCTTTAGACTTTACTTTAGACTTTAGAGATACAGCGTGGAAACAGGCCCTTTGGCTCACCATGTTTGCACCAACAAGTGATCACCATACACTAGCACTATCCTACACACTTGGGACAATTTACAATTTCACTGAAGCCAATTAACCTACAATCCAGTACGTCTTTGGAGTGTGGGAGGAAACCGGAGCACCCGGAGAAAACCCACACGGTCACAGGGAGAAAGTACTACGTACAAACAGAACCGATAGCCAGGATCAAACCCGGGTCTCTGGTACTGTAAGGCAGCAACTCTACCGCTGCGCCACTGACCCACCACTGTCCTGGCCCAACCACATTGATGCTACAAGCAAGAAACCGAACCAATGCCCTTACTTCCTCAGAAAACTGAGGGAAATGGTATGCCGTCAGTGACTCTTATCAATTTCGAAAGATGCACATTAGAAAGTATTTTATTGGGAAGCATTACAGCTTGGTTTTGCAACTACTCTGCCCCAGACTGCATGAAATTATGGAGAGTTGTGGACACAGCCCAGACCATCACACAAACCAGCCTCACTCACACATTGACTCTATCTACACTGCATTCTGCCTTGGGAAAGCAGCCAACTGAAATAAGACCACTCAAACCTTAGCTATTTGCTCTTTCCCCTCTCCTATCAGGCAGGAGGTACAAAAGCATGAAAAAACATACAATCAGATTCATAAACAGCTTCTTCTCTATTGTTACAAGACACATCGAACACTTGAAAGGACTTCTCTTAAGCTAAATATGTATTTTCCATCTCTAAATCTGTCTCATTGAATCCCTTGCACTTTTATTTTTAAATCTGCACTTTCTCTGTAGCTGTAAAACTACATTCTGCACTCGATTTCCATTCTCTTTTGCCATACCTATTGCACTCATTCATATATGGTATGATTGTACTCGTTCGTGTATGGTATGATTTATCTGAATACCTTGGTACATGTGACAATAATAAACCAAAATTAG
The DNA here is from genome assembly GCF_053455715.1 of Rhinoraja longicauda. Lineage (NCBI taxonomy): Eukaryota > Metazoa > Chordata > Chondrichthyes > Rajiformes > Arhynchobatidae > Rhinoraja > Rhinoraja longicauda. The sequence continues at coordinate 84,662,253 of NC_135953.1, read as the reverse complement.
AAAAAAACAAATATTGGCTCAAATAGACTACAATGTGAATGTGAAATTGATGTATTGACTACGAATGCGATGGATATCATTTAAAGTCCAATCACAAATGTTGTTCACTAAAAATCTTTTTTAGTTGTTTTTCCATGGATTTTACAGTGAATTTTAATGTGACTTTTCCAAATATTCAAGTTGCTTTATTTAAAAGTTATCACTTTTTTTTTACTATGGATGCTTAATGCTGCAAATGGACATGAACAAATGGAAATATATATATACTGACCATTATTTAACATTACCAAAACAATGAAAAATGCTTGCTTTAATAAAAGCTAAAATGGAATGTGCCGCTGACCAGATTCCAACATCTACTCGTTGCGAAGAGTCGTATAATGACTGATTTGTTATCATCAAGACAATTCCAGCACTCGTGATTAACTCTTAGAAAAGATGGAAAATAGTAAGGGAACATTGCGCACACATTGAACATAAAGCATTTTTCAGTATTAGGTTATATTCTGAAGATCTCAAATGGAACTCAGTAAGTTTCAAAAAAACCTTTTTAAATTTCTATCCTTGACAGAGTTCATAGTTCCTGACAGGAAACATGCTGGTATGTTAGAATTTATTTGAGCAGTGTGTGCTTGAAACAACAAAAATCAGCTCATGGATGTAGTCCGGAAGGACACTCTGACCCATGGAAATGTGGAGCAAATGTCCATCAATTTACTGTAGGGTGCGCTTTAGCATCCCTGTGATCCTGCCCACTGCATTGTGAGTTTTTGATGTCAAAGATTCGTATTGCTAGTTCTTTTTCACACAATAGTTGCGTTCCTCACCAACAATGCCCAATCTAATTACTCAGCATTTCAAAAATAACTTTTGAGGTGGCACGGTGGCCCAGGGGTAGTTGCTGCCTTATAGTGCCAGAGACATGGGTTTGATCCTGACTACGGGTGCTAGCTGTACTGAGTTTGTACGTTCTCCCTGTGATTTGTGTGGGTTTTCTCCGAGTGCTCCGGTTTCCTCCCACACTCCAAAAACACACAGGTTTGTAGGTTAACTGGCTTGGTATAAGTGTAAAAATCATCTCTAATGCGTGTCTAGGGTAATGTAAATGTGCGGGAATCGCTGGTCGGTGCGGACTTGGTGGGCTGAAGGGCCTGTTTCTGCGCTATATCTCTAAACTAAACTAAACTATTACAGGAGTAACATTACTTTTCAATTTGATTTTTTTTCAGTGAAATTCTTAAAAATTCATAATTTATATTTTCTTACATTTCATTTTTAATCTCCGATTTCACTCTCTTCATTGAGGAAAAGTCTGAAGACTCCCCGACCCAACATGTCACCTATCCATGTTCTCCAGATATTCTGCCTGACCTGCTGAGTTACTTCAGCATTTTGTGTCTTTCTTTACTTTCTTCATCAAATTCCTTCTTTCCCTCTATATCTCTTCATGTTTCCAATTTGATATTATATTAAGACAGTCAAAATTAACCTTTTCAGATTTTCCTGCTTCTTCTCCAACCCCTATATCTTGTTATGTAAACCTTCACCACTCCTCCATTGTCAGAGTGAGGCCCAGCGCAAATTGGAGGAACAGCACCTCATATTTCGCTTGGGCAGTTTACACCCCAGCGATTTGAACATTGACTTCTCCCACTTCAGGTAGTCCCTGCTTCCCCTCTCTATCCCCTCCCCCTTCCCAGTTCTCTCACTAGTCTTCCTGTCTCCGACTACATCCTATCTTTGTCCCGCCCCCTCCCCTGACATCAGTCTGAAGAAGGGTCTCGACCCGAAACGTCACCCATTCCTTCTTTCCTGAGATGCTGCCTGACCCGCTGAGATTCTCCAGCATTTTGTGTCTACCCTCACCACTCAGGTCCCAGATGTCTAGTTCCTTTGCTCTATTATGATTTTTTTCTTCTTCAAAGGCAGTCCCTCAAGATCTGAGGGATGATTTACTTCTGTTTCACTTTTTCTGGATACCAGTGAGACCAGTGTAGCAAATACTTCCGGAGACGGGCAGGAAGTGACAAATGGCATGATCTGGTGGATAGTTTGTGAAAAGGTGCACTCCTGGTGATTACGTTCTGTGTACACCCACTGCATGGACATGATGTTCTCACTACCATACCGACTCTAGGTGATCATTGACCGGAGGTTCCCACCAGTCATTGCAGATGTTGCATTTCTTGTTTTGAGCATATCCATGAATCTTATCACCTATATACTTGATAATCTCTTCCTGTAATGGATTCGGAGTAGAACATTTTGGTTTGGCAGTCCACATTCAGCTTGCAAATGGCATGGCCTGCCCATTGTATCTAGGGTCTCAATGCCAGACATAATTAGCATGTACCTCCTGCATCTTTTAAACTGGATGGTGCAGCAACAGGTTTAACTAATGGACGATGCCACAAGATACTCTTTTGTCACAAGTTCTGGGCCAACGTTTCCTCTCACCTACTCACCAATGTGGCAGAGGTGAAAGAATTAATGAGCTGAACTTCAGCATTCTAGATACTGATCAGAAGCCAACTACATTGATACAGTTAGCACCATCTGAACACACATTGTACACACAAATGGTTTATTTCAAATATATAAGATATTGGATGCTTTATGATCAGTTTGCATAGAACAATCTTGAAAATGAGAAGGCTATTCAGCCCTTCATTCCTGCTCCACCATTCAATAATTTAATGGCTGAATTGACTGGAAAACCAATTCTGCATTCTGGCCTATCCCTGGAGATTTTTCAGCCTCTTGCTTATCACAAGTCCATCTGCCTTCCCTTAGAAATATTCTAAGGCTCTGATTCCACTACCTTTTCAGAGAAAGAAGTATTGTTTTGTCTCTGTCTTAAATGGGTGACCTCAAGTTCAAGACTCTCCCATAAATATCCCCTCTACATCCATCCTACCCAGACCGATAGGAGCTTATAAGTTACAATCAATTCCTTTCTTATCTCTCCTCGAGTCCAGTAGAAACAAGCCTATCCTTTCCTATCTTTCCTCATAACTCATCCCACCCTTACCGAATAGCTTCAAGTTTGGTCATGCAACTCTTTATTATTCGGTTCACCAACAAGTCCATAAATGAAGGCACATGGAGCCCACAGAAGGCAGGGGAAATGCAATCAGCTTCCATCTGGAAAAATTGGTGCAATTTGCACAAGGCATAATTTCAAATATAAATGTTGGATCCTGTTGTGATTTGTGCCAGTAAAGTTGGCAAAACCAAGTGCAAATTCTTGGCTAGGCTACAAAACAGTTTATAATGATTAACTCAGTAATATAATGCAAATTTCAGGGTGTCAGTTAGAATCATAATGATATGGTGTGGATATAAGCACAATTATGGATAAATAGAGACACCTGTAACAGTGGAAAATACTTGATGAGTTGTAGAACCATCAGCAGGTGGGTGGAATATCTGCACGAGTTTCAGAAATGGAGATTAGCAATGATAACATCAAAGTTAACAAACCACAACTGAAAAAGGCTTCAAGAGCGATGGTTAGAGAGGTAAAACCACAAACAGTTTGAAATAGAAATCAACAACACCGTGGTTAGGACAGGGTATGTTTAAATAAGAGGCTGGAGGCCATGTTGAGAAGAAAACCAGAAAAATGTGAGAAATGTATTCAAATCACTCAACACAACAATTTGAGGACAACTGTATAACAATTAGTGGATAAACACCCCAGTCACATTACATCCATGCCAAAACTCAAGACAGGCAGCAAATCTATGCGCCATTGTGTGACTCACTAACTGCCTAATTTCATTGAACATAGAACTGAATAGCACATGAGCAAGCACGAGGAGTTGCACTTTGGAAGGTTGAATGTAAGGAGAGAGTATACAGTTAATGGCACTTCATGGCTTAAGAACAGTTTCATTTTATTTTGCTGTATTATTGGATGAAAACACAAGCTTTCCAAAAATATTATTCCCAAATGGATCGGGAAAGGGCAATAAAATATTCCCCAATGGGGATTTTTGTTTTTGTTTTTTCAGGGAACTAATTAAATTGGATGAGCTGGAGACTGGAAAATCCTGTGGCCATGCAGCAAAGGTAAAGGGTGGTAATACCAATGGAGGAAAGATGTCAGGATCTAAGGAGAGAAGAGGCACGTTATGGAACTATTCATGGAAGTCCAGACTTGTCGGCTGCTCTTTGACTGTTTCTATGTGTCAGTCATTCTGAAATATTCTATAATTTTTAAGAGGAGTAACAACAAACTAAAGCAAGGGTTATACCTCAGTGGGCAGACAAGGTTCCCTTCATGTGCTTTGTTTTCTGGGGTTGTTCCAACCTTCTCCAGATTGATACCCCTCATGTGCCCCCCACACTGCCATGGCACAGGACCTTGCCATTGAGGAACAGGCCAGCATCTAGCACTCGGCTGGCACTGGAATGTACGAGAGATGCAAGCTTAAACATGTTTCATAGGTCAGTATGGGCATCTCAGCATTGGTGGGATATTCTGGCCCTGATCTCTTTAGCTGCTGTTCACATGCCAGTGTCTTCATCAGAGAATGTTTAACATTTGTATTTTCCATTTGAGTACAGATGGACAAAATACCGATGCTTTATTATAATGTTTGCTTACTTTCATTTTACAACATTATACCGGGAATGTTCCTTCACCTTCCTAAAAAAAGGACACACACCACACACAACTAAACCTTTGCAGGGGAGAACTGGAAAAAAACAATTGGCTGCATAAGTCCTGCAGCATGTAAAAGGAGAATGAATGGTAGCTGGATAATCCAACTAATTTCTGATGAAATCTTTTTGGCCTTCAACCTATATATAACTCTTCTACTTGTTGTAGTAGATCCCTGTGACTAACAATCAGTGAGGATAGAACTGAAAAAGTACCCCATGAGTGTCATTGCCTTGAACTCATTGAAATTTGCCCCATATAATCAGTGGCTTTTTTGTGTCGGTACATAGCAGTTCAATGTACTGGCACCTCTACAAGGTTAAAAACAAGATTTTTGATTTTTATTTTATAAAAAGATTATTAAAGTTTAGAACATAACATTTCTTAAGTAAATTAGGTGGTCAGGCCCGAAAGCAGCTTCCAGGTAGACCATCCGCCATTGACAACAACCGTAAGGAACGATATACATACCAGCAAATTTTTGTTTTCAATATAAGCACTTATGACAAAATAAGCACTGGCAATAATTAAACATTATGTTATCTGTACATAGCATGTTCAGATTAAGTCAAATTATTGTGGCTGCACTTAGTCAATTCTGGTCTAAAATAAAATGTTTGAAATTCACAGTCCCACCTACATTGGTTACATTCATTTGATGGTCTTCAAATTTAATAATCTGGAGAGCTCTTCTATATATGTGCTGCCTCCAATCTTGCAGCAGAAATACTCGATGAAAGTGTTTGAATGACTTCCTCTGTTTATCTCAATAGCCTATTTCACTGGAGCATTATTACAAAGTAACCACGATTAAGTATGCGTCGAAATGTCAAGCATCTTGAAATTGCAGGACAATGCTACATCTCGATTTTATGGTGTTACTATGCAATGTTGTCTAGCTTCAATTTATATTTCACAAAATCACTCACTTTAAATTATTTAACATGTAAAGTAAATGAAGAATTTTGAACCACTATGGGAGGTGACTACTGGGTTCAACTTAAATGAACGCAACCATAAGGTCTAACAAGCCTGTTTGAGACTAAAATTTGAACATCTAATTGCGACGTTTTGGTTCACAACACAGAGCATCACACATTTAACTCTCCTTTCTTAAAAATAAACAACAGCATTTGGAATGACATGAAGCCAGTTAAGTGAAAAGAGGCATTTAACAAAAGTGCAGAAAACTCAAATATAAAAGCAAAGAGATCTCCACGTAATGACAGATTACTGATGCTTGCTGTTACCATGCTTATGTGCACTTGGTCAATACTTCAGTATGCTCTTACATTCTAACTTGCAGTCATGAGAAATCAAAATCAATGCAAAATCAAAAAATAATATCAGTGGAAAGAACAGGAAAACCAAACCAGAAGTTACAAACAAATAAACCTTTGTGTGAAGAGGGTGCATTGGTTCATGGGATGTTAAAAACACACATACAGGTGCAATTATGATATATATACGTTGACCTTTATTGGAATGTGTTGAAGTCCGGAAGTACTTTTAAGATTCTACAGGCTTGAATGACTCCTAATTTCAAGGACTGTGTGCAATTTCCGGCTCCAAAGCTAAGGAAGGTTATATTTGCTTTGGGATTATGACATTTATTCACCACATTTCTTTCTGGGATAATGGGGATGTCCTGTGAAGAGAGATTGAGTAAGAGTGGCCTGGCGTTTAAGGGAAAAGGAGATGAGATGTACAGAATAGAAAGGGATTCACAGGTCAGATAGCACAAAACTATTTTATCTGCTGGAGAATCCAGAACCTGTCATGTTGTTTCCAGATAAAGGGCCAGCCATGTTGGACTGAGATGAGAAACTTCTTTACATAGTGAGATGTAAATATTTGGAATACATTTTCTTAAAAGAGACTGAATATTTTTAAGGCTGATATGGCTCGATCTTTGAACTCTAAGGGAATTAGCGGATATGAGAGGCAGAAAATTGATGTTAAGGAATAGGATCTTATCATATCATATCATATCATATCATATCATATCATATCATATACCTCTATTATCTTATCAAATAAATCCATGGAGCATATGGCCTACTCTGGTTCCTCCTTCTTAAGTTCTTACAAAAGCATTGTGTAGGTATGAAATGCCCCTTTGGGAAGAAGACAAATAATAGCAATTCCTTTAAACACTGAGGTTTAGTGGCTTTAAAGCAGGGAGTGCAAGTTATGTTATATTCATTTTAAAGTCATATAGAGAAAGTGGAATACAGAAGGTGGGGGTGAAGAACATTGGGAAGAGCATTGAATTGGAGAGTGAGTTAAAGAAGATAAATGGGGAAAAAAGATAATCTTAACATGTTTAATGAAACCCCACGCAGGTAAATGCAACCATTCCTTGCCAGAGAGGTAGTGAGATGGTAATTAAGACTCATTGGTCATTTTTGAAATTAACTTATTCTTGAATCAATAAGCTTCAACTTGACTACATGGTAATCATCAAATTTATTTGTTCAGGAAAAGTGAAAGATTTGGTATTGTACTTAGAGTGACTCAACTAGATGTGTCACACAGCACATAATGCTGCACACATATAGCTTGTTTCTATGCGATACCATCTGTGAAAGCCATGAAAGACTATGTTAATATGCATTATTCACAGCACAGCCTAATCAGAAAAATATTTGGTTTTTGATGTTCAGTTCAGTTTAGTTTATTGTCATGTGTACCAAAGTGAAAAGCTTTTATTGCGTGCTAACCAGTCAATGGAAAGACAATACATGATTACAATCGAACCATTTATAGTGTATAGATACATGATAAGGGAATAACATTTAGTGCAAGTTAAAGCCAGTAAGGCCTGATCAAAGATAGTCCGAGGGTCACCAATGAGGTAGATAGTTGTTCAGCACGGCTCTCAGGTTGTGGTCGGATGATTCAGTTGCTTGATAATAGCTGGGAAGAAACAGTCCCTGAATCTGGAGGTGTGCGTTTTCACACTTCTATACCTTTAGCCCAAAGGGAGAGGGGAGAAGAGGGAGTGGCCAGGATGTGACTCATCCTTGATTATGCTGCTGGCCTTACCAAGGCAGCGTGTGGTATAAATGGAGTCAATGGAAGGGAGGTTGGCTTGCATGATGGTCTGGGCTGCATCCACAATTTGCTGCAATTCCCTGAGTGTGCATATTTAACAACTGAAATTGACATCTACCAGGAAGCATCATTACTAGTAAGAATCAACAATTTCACACAGCCACTCAGCACTATGTTGAGAATGAAGGGGTCGCCATTTGGTCTTTTTGGAGTTACAACGAAGTTCCCAAGCAGCTTATACGCTTGGCATGTGAGATAAAGCTGTCATGCTTCAGACATCTAAAATGTAATAAAGGAACTTCCTTATGTCTGTGTGTGTGAACTAACATGATTTTATGGATAAAAATGAAAAATAAAACTGACAGAGGTTTATGCCAACTTCTCACTCAGCACCTTGAATGGGAAAGGTAACATCAAAATTGCCTTGCCAAACATGGTTCTTCACATGAATACATGAATCTATTTGACTTGAAATGGTGGTATGGCTGGTGGACCTGCTGCCTTACAGCTCCAGTTATCCAAGTTTAGTCCAAGTTCAATCTGGACTCTGTTCTGGATGGAGTTTGCACGTTGTTCCTGTGAGGACGTGGGTTTCATTTAGGTGACTCTCACATCCCGATAGACCCACAGGTTGGTAGGAAAATTGGCCACTTTAAATTGCCCTGACTATGCAGATGAGTGGTAGAATCAGTAAGGAGTTGATGGTAATATGGGGAGAAAAGGCTCCAGGGAAAGTCAATGAGGGAATGGTATTGCTCTGCAAGTATAGAATCAATGGGCTGAAATGGGCTCTTTCTATCCATGAAGGAAATATAAAAATATAAAATGGTCATTGCTCAATAAGCTTGAGACCCAACACTGACTAGACATTAAGATGGGTGGCATGTCACAAGCTGTGTCCATCCAACATGATTATGCAGGTGTTTATTGTACGTACAAAGCAGTAATCCTGGGTAGCAAGACAGTTCTTGAATATCACTGACTTATTTATGATATCCGAGGACTTTGACAATGTTGAGCACCCACATTCTCAACCAGGATCCTCATCCAAGCCAAGGACATACTCAGTTATTTAGCATCCTACCAAGCCACTGTGATCTATTCCATATTTATCCAGAGATGCTCATGACTTTAATTCAATGCTTCCAAATCTCTTCTGTCTCCTCTACATTGTTCCTTGCCCCACCCATGCCCTTCATTATCCAACATATCCATCCTTGCTATTAATTTCACTCGCATTTCAAATAATACTCGACAAATAATATTTGTCAGTTTTTCTCTGTTTTCTATCTTTCAAAGCTAGTAAAGACTTTTTTTAGGTCCAGATGCCTCCTGTATAATATTAAAATAAACCAGCCTTTGGTTTGAACAGAGCATTTGTTTTAGTTGTTGAACAAAGCTGTTTTAGTTGAGTGTTGGTGGAAATCAATCACCATAATTTGTGTAAACAAATGGTCTTATATATCGTACACTATCCTTCTGCAAAAGGCAGCTTAGAAATAAAATGTTCATATTGACTTTATTCTTGTTGTAACCAGCAATCATGAAATATTCAGATATTACCATAAAATATTTATCAGATAGTTTCCTAGTTTATAATGTGCTAATGTGAAAGCTCATAACGCTCATTTGTCTCCGAGACAAATGCAATTCTCCATAGGTCCCCTAATTAACAAGAATGCCATTTATTCAGCTGCTATACAATAGGGAAATTATTTGATAAAGGAACACAAATATGAGGTCTGACACTTTAATCGGGCCTATTTTTTGTACCCTAGTATTAAACATAAACCATGATCTTGAAAAAATACATGAGGCGTTAGTAAGTGCAGTAGTCGTCTCCAATAAATACAAGATATAACTGAACTGTACTGCAATGTTTTCTACTGTTCTATTGCCACCCTGAAAGCCACCCCTCAATTAGCAGTTCAAGCAACTGAGCAAGATTGTTGAATAAGGAAGCATTTTCTTTCAGGCTGTCAATTAAGGAAGTGCCAAATTAGACACAAGGAAGTTTCAAAGATTTGTGTTGACAGTGAGGCTCATAATCCAAAGTCAGGATTCTTGTTTAACAGTAAATATTAAAACCTGTATCATCAGCAATAAATCCAATCTTAAAAAATATTGTTACCATCCTTAATAGGAGATCGTAAAATTAAACAGTTACTTTGAGGTTAAATGCAGTGGGTGCCATATGTTATCAATACTTAAGTTCTGATTGAGGACAATGTTGCAGGTTAGGATAGTAGGATATGGCAAACCCACAGTTTGTAAATTTTCTTTGCTGGATTGATTGGACCCATCAGACCAGACATAATGTTAATGAGGAACTGTCAGTGCGCAACAAGACCATGAAGCATGATATGCAGCATAATAAAATATTGGATTTAATTATTTGTGGAATAACGAGACAAATGCAATTATACCCCAACAGCCATGCCATATATTATGCGCAAAATCAAGATAATTACCTAAATATGAAAGCATTGAGTAAAATTGAAAATGCAAATTAGAAAACTATCTATTCTAACACTAGATACAGGGAACTGTTTCAACTATTCCAACTGCAGTAGTAACTTTATGGATCTATAAATCTCATCCATTTATCAATTTACAACCTTTGAGAATTTGGTTTCATTCAATTAAGTTATGTTCCAGAACCTAAATTATACTTTATATATAATATCTATATATAAATAGAAACATAATTTGATTTATATTGAATATGTGTTATTCTTTTGACCAGAAAAATCAATTCTATTTAGGCTGCACAAAATAATTGGTTTAAAACATTGGTTTAGCCATGCACATATGTAGCAGATACACATAAATAAAATTGCAGGATTCAGGGTCCAAAATGTCTGAAGAAGGGCCTTGACCTGAAACATCACCTATTCCTTTTCTCCAGTTACTCCAGCTTTTTGTGTCTATCTTCAGTTTAAACCAACATCTGCAGTTAGACAATGGACAATGGACAATGGACAATAGACAATAGGTGCAGGAGTAGGCCATTCGGCCCTTCGAGCCAGCACCACCATTCAATGTGATCATGGCTGATATTCTCAATCAGTACCCCATTCCTGCCTTCTCCCCATACCCCCTGACTCCGCTATCCTTGAGAGCTCTATCTAGCTCTCTTTTGAATGCATTCAGAGAATTGGCCTCCATTGCCTTCTGAGGCAGAGAATTCCACAGATTTACAACTCTCTGACTGAAAAAGGTTTTCCTCATCTCTGTTCTAAATGGCCTACCCCTTATTCTTAAACTGTGGCCCCTGGTTCTGGACTCCCCCAACATTGGGAACATGTTTCCTGCCTCTAATGTGTCCAACCCCTTAATAATCTTATATGTTTCAATAAGATCCCCTCTCATCCTTCTAAATTCCAATGTATACAAGCCTAGTCGCTCCAGTCTTTCAACATATGACAGTCCCGCCATTCCGGGAATTAACTAGTAAACATACGCTGCACGCCCTCAATAGCAAAATATCCTTCCTCAAATTTGGAGACCAAAACTGCACACAGTACTCTAGGTGCGGTCTCACTAGGACCCTGTACAAATGCAGAAGGACCTCTTTGCTCCTATACTCAACTCCTCTTGTTATGAAGGCCAACATTCCATTGGCTTTCTTCACTGTACCTGCATGCTTCCTTTCAGTGACTGATGCACAAGGACACCCAGATCTCATTGTACGTCCCCTTTTCCTAACTTGACACCATTCAGATAATAATCTGCCTTCCTATTCTTACCACCAAAGTGGATAACCTCACACTTATCCACATTAAACTGCATCTGCCATGCATCTGCCCACTCACACAACCTGTCCAAGTCACCCTGCAACCTCATAGCATCTTCCTCACAGTTCACACTGCCACCCAGCTTTGTATCATCTGCAAATTTGCTAATGTTACTTTTAATACCTTCATCCAAGTCATCAAGTTACTTCCTACACATCCAGAATTACATTTTATTTAACAAATCACAAGCCGTTCAGAAGACTGGTAGCTAACCTTAAACTTCAGAAATGATATAGTGGTTTAATTTGCTGGTATTCTTCACTATTGAGTGAGCAATGATAAGCAAGAGCTATTTATATCTATTATAACTGCAGATAAAAGAAGCTTGTCATATGTTTCATTGGATCAAATTTAACAGAGATATACTCTGATCTCCAAGGCTCCTCCAGATTGACAGCACACTTTAAACAAACTAATGGAGATTATTTTGGTAAATAAGAACCATGTGGTTCAGTATCATCCAACCTATCCTCCTGATAATCATCAGTATTGTAAGGAATATTAGAAACAATATTCCAAGTGCAAACTGTCATGTATTTAATGGTCCAGTCTTAAACCCTACTTGCCTTCCCATTTGTCATTTAACGATGCACAAATGTAAGGGATATCAACTCTCGCCCATTTTGCTCCCATTTCATAACATTTGAGGAAGGTCTGCATTGTCTAAATATTTGGCCTGAAACTTTAACTCTGTTTTTCTTTCCACTGATACGCCTGGCCTGCTGTGTGCTTCTAGCACTTTCTGTTTATGTTTTGTCTTAAGAAGTCGCAATCCCAAAAACACTGACCACATTGAAGGATGTCTGTCATGCACAAAGGGCCAATTCCCTCACTTAAAGCAATTAGCCTCCCATAGACCAAAACACAAAGCACTGGAGAAACTCAGTGGGTCAGGCAGCATCTGTGGAGGAAATAAATAGATGGCAATTCAGGTCAGGACCCTTCTTCAGACAGATTGGAGGAGGTGGGAGAAAGGTGGAATAGAGAGGTGGAGACATGACTAGCTAGCTAGTCTTGAAAGGTCACCTGTCAACTCCATCCACAGATGCTGCCTAACTTGTTGAGTTCCTCCAGTACTTTGTGTTTTGCTCAAGATTCCAGCTTCGGTAATTCCTTGTATAACCTTCCTTTACGCTCAACCAAGATGCTATCTACTCTACACACAAGAACACTAGAAAATAGGAGAAGGAGTAGGAGTAGACCACTTAACCCCTCAAATCTGTCCTGCCATGCAATATGATCATGGCTGATCTGCCCTAGGCCGCCTTCTTCTTCTGAGCCTGTTCTACTAGCCTTGAATTAAAAAATACGTCTACCTCCACTTTAAATATCTCCAATTATCTAGTCTTCACCACACTCCTGCGTAGAGAGTTCCAGAGGAAACTGTAGAGATACAGCACAGAGACAGGCCCTTTGGCCCATCGAGTCCATGCTGACCAGTGATCACCCCATACATTATCACTCCCTATCACTATCCTACAGACTAAGGACAATTTAACCAGATTTTAACTGAAGCCAATTAACCTATAAACCTGCACGTCTTTGGAGTATGGGAGAAAACTGGAGAAAACCTGTGCAGTAGCAGTCAAACTCTGTATAGACATCACCTGTAGTCAGAATCGAATCCAGATCTCTGCCGCTGTAAGGCAGCAACTCTAACACATTGTATCCTTGAATATTTTATTCTGAAAGTTTAATTAGTTAATGAATGCCCTCTTTCAAATTATATTGGAAACTATAAAAAGGATTGGTCCCAACAGTGAGCATTGTGATTGGTTTCACTGAAGACTGGTGCAAAATGGAACTCCACATGAAGCCCAGTTCTAATATAGTCCCATAAATAAACTTCCTTTGTGTACAAATTCAACCACTTTGTTGTCCAAAGTAAAACATGACAATCTTCTCCAGTTGCCTTCCATGCAACAGTCCTTTCGCAAAGTAATCTGTACAACATCAACAGAACTGACGTCATCCACTGCCTTGGTCAGTTCTTCAAAGAATCCAGTCAGGTTATTGAGCCAGAATTTTGATTTCCTGAAGTTGCGGTGCTTTGAAGCTCATTGTGCAGAATGGAAAGATCGCCAGCATGATGTCGAAGTAGTGAGTATTAACACTTCAAGCTTTCCACAGAGTATATCACTTTGACTGACTTGATTCAGAAGCTGGCTATGAAATAGAGACATAAATTCCAGAAAATAGAAAGCTGTTGTTTGATACAGCTGGCTCGTTTACCATAAATTCTGAGTAGGGTGGCAACTGCTATGAAAAATCATAAATCAGAAGCAACCCTATACTGTCCAAGTTACTAGCCAGCAGCCTATATTGCTGTAGTGAGTTAAGCTTCTTCCAGATGCTAATCAAATTTAATCAAATGTTACTATTTGGAATGAATTTACAATGTTGCCAGTATCAGGGGTCATTGATCCTCAAAATCACCAATCGCTACATCATTAATATTAAACATCTAATTAAAAACTATAACAGGTGATAAAGGGAATGCCAACTATAAGTAGAGCCTATTATAAAGATGGTGAAAAATCACATAAAGAAGGGTTTATGTAAAATTGTGAAGCCAAATAGAAAGAAATGGCTCCTGATTGGGCCTGATGCACTGTAAACATGGTGTAACCATTGCCAGGTTATTGACATGTGGCAAATGCTACAATGATGACAAATTTATGAGGGCAACTGAATTTGCAAAGGATTCTCCACTCTCTGTCTTAATTGACAGGACATGACATGAGTGCATGCAAGTGATTCTAACCTGTAATCTTCTGAGATATGGATCATATATAACAGGCATGTAAAATATTAGACAGTGACCACCAACGATATCTTGACCAAAGTCCTCCAAGAATAAGCTAACCAGTATCTGCATCCTCTTTCAGACCAACATATCTAGCTTTGAGGTTTTATTTACACTGAGCCTGTCCAAAGGCTTGACCACCCAGAATACTAAAATGAACACTCTTCTTCGAGCTATGTTGCAGCAAGAGATTGCCAGCAGGATGTACTCAGAGTCTCCTTGAAAAAAGTGTAACATCCCAACTATTCTTAGGAATTCCTGCCCTTGACTCCAGGGCTCTGCCCAAAAAGTAGACGTAGCACTTTTGCACTGGGATTATTTTATTTAAAATAGAAAATAATAGCTGGCAAATATAGCAACACCCAATAAAACAGAACCAATTGTCATATATACATATATATTTTTTAATGTGCTAATCATTTTCTTGTTTCTTCCTCTAGTCTTATCTAGTTGTGGATTACTGACATCTCTTCAAAGAATTCTCAACACTACTCTGTAAGTGAATGCATCTGGTGGGATTAATGTCTCCTGGTATTGGTATCACCCATGTTTATGGTGTTAAAACCACAATCAGGAGCGTCATTTTTTAAATATTTCGTTCTGGTGAATTTTTCTGAAGACCTCCTTGGGGACCCAATTATAATGAATTCCACAGCCTGTCTGGAGGCGCAGGGTGACATTGGGCCAACGCCTGGAAGTGAATGCATTCCATCGGGATTTCCCCTCACTGACATCAACAAAGCAGGTCCACTTAGCTCCTTTACACTCAATTGCTCCCTATTCAGATCTGCATAAAAGTGCCTTTCAGAAAATGAACCATCTTCTGAAAGTTTCCACTACAGCATGAACACATTTGTGTAAATACCGAACAAGTAAGTCAGAGACACTTGAGGTTACTTTTGCTTTAAGATTCAGAGATTAGGTTTAAAACATGTTGATTATCTTTTAAATAATAAAGGGAATTCAGACTAAAGCTCAGGTTGAGGATGGAATAAAATGTAATTTATTCAACAGCAAATGAGGCCATGACGATTATTCTATTTTGCGCTAAAAAACGTGAGTGAATGTTAATATGCATTTGTAAAATTTGTAAATAAACAGATCAATTATTACTCTGCAGGGCTAATATTGATACCAAAGTCAGCAGAAGGTGAATAACCTCAAGTGAAAAGCAGTGCGATGGGAGCGTAGATTTAAATGTGTAGGAAGGAACTGCAGATGCTGGTTTACATGGAAGATAGACACAAAATGCTGGAGTAACTCAGCAAGTCAGGCAGCATCTCTGGAGAAAAGTAATAGGTGACGTTTTGTGTCGAGACCCTTCTTCAGACTCAAAAGTTGCTGCCTGACTAACTAAATTACTCCAGCATTTTATGTCTATCTTCGGGAACATAGATCAGTCTTTTTCACAGCATCAATTACTCCTTATAGTAGATGGTGAATCTTCCATATACTGTACATAACAGCTAATTTTCAGGTAATCTTAAACCCACTGAACTAGTGCGAGCAGAAGAATCCAGTTCAGAGGCCTAGAAATTAATTTAACGTGATTCATACTTATTTCAACAGATTTTTGATCAAACCATAGAAACAAAGAAAATAGGTGCTCAAATAGGTCATTTGGCCCTTCGAGTCAGCACCGCCATTCAATATGATCATGGCTGATCATCCAAAACCAGTACCCTGTTCCTGTTTTATCCCCATATCCCTTGATTCCGTTAGCCCCTAAGAGCTATATCTTACTCCCTCTTCAAAACATCCAGTGAATTGGCCTCCACTGCCTTCTGTGGCAGAGAATTTCACAGATTCACAACTCTCTGGGTGAAAAAGGTTTTTCTCATCTCAGTCCTAAATGGCCTACCTCTTATTCTTAAACTGTGACCCCTGGTTCTGGACTCCCCCAACATCAGAAATATTTTTCTTGCATCTAGCCTGTCCAATCTCTTAAGAATTTTAAATGTTTATATAAGTTCCCCTCTCATCCTTCTAAATTCCAGTGAATACAAGACGTCGATCCATTCTTTCATCATATGTCAGTCACGCCATCCTGAATTAACCTGGTTAACCTAAGCTGCACTCCCTCAATAGCACGAATGTCCTTTCTCAAATTAGGAGACCAAAACTGCACACAATACTCCAGGTATGGTCTCACCAGGGCCCTGTACAACTGCAGTGGGACCTCCTTGCTCCTGTACTCAAATCCTCTCGCTATGTAGGCCAACAGCTTTCTTCACGGCCTGTTATACCTGCATGCTTACTTTCAGCGACTGATGTATAAGAACACCCAGGTCTTGCTGCACCTCCCCTTTTCCTAATCTGACACCATTCAGATAATAATCTGCCTTCTTGTTCTTGTTACCAAAGTAGATAACTCACATTTATCCACATTATACTGCATCTGCCCATTCACCCAACCTACCCAAGTCACCCTGCAGCCACATAGCATCATCCTCACAGCTCACACTGCCACCCAGCTTTGTGTCATCCGCAAACCTGGAGATGTCACGTTTAATTCCTTCGCCTAAACCAGCCTCCTCTATTAAATTTCAGAATCGAGCCATTCAATTTAGCCATTGCTTCTTTATTTACATATTTTCTAAATCAACATTTTTAAACATCATTGTAAGTTATTTTAACTTTGCACTACTGTAAACCTATTTCCCAAAGTAGAACAATGACTACAATGCAAAATAATTTTCCAAGGAACATCCATGGGTTTATCATGAATAAAGACAATTTTGTCAAATTAATTTGATCTTTATATGTTTTTATACCATTGCTTTTATCAAATTGCAAATGCATAAATCTTACAGGATTGCTTATATTTGCAATCTTAAGCAAATGTTCCTCAGTACTTTCAGTGGGGAATTCTGAGAATTGGATGTCTGCCCATTTGTTCTTGCTGCTGATGCACCCAGGGAGTGAAACATGACACAGATCCACTTTTGTGCATTTTGCAATTTGCCCTTGCCATCTATTGCTCATGTGCTGTTTAGTTTTAGTTTAGTCTAGTTTATTGTCAATGTGTATTGCCAAGGTATAGTGAAAGGCTTTTGGGAGGAAACACGGAGCTACCAAACCCAACCTTGTTTGAGTTTTTTGGAACTTTTGTTCCATAGAAGCTAACTACCTTTTGTGGAAAAGATATAAAATTCTCGGCTTAGAAATCTGCATCAGTACACATGCGCGGCATCAATGTGGTGTGGACTCATGGATGGTGTCATTTGGAATAAAGTCACAACTGATGAACTAGTTATCCCAAAACTGTAATCTTCCCAATTTGTCCAAATCATTGAGTATGAATAAGGGTCCTAACACAAAACGTCACGTCTCCAGAGACATCTCCAGAGATGCTGCCTGACCCGCTAAATTACTCCTGCAATTTGCGTATTTTTTAATCCAAATTTACTGTTACATTATGGTGATGTGAATATTACAAAAAATGATTGAAATTTTTGTTTTTAATATGAATATGTGAGCATTGTATTGAGTCACCTGGGAGTTCTGCCTCGAAAATGAAAGAGGTGGGGCAAAGGACACATAGGGTAATTGTATTTAAAGGAATTAATCTGAAGAGTCATTTGGTATTTTCAAACTCCACACTTTAGGTGAAGGTTAGTCACAAACTGATGAAGAATCCTGACATGGGGTATTTTTTATACCATTGTTGTGAGATATTTACCTGTTAAAAACAACAGTCAATTATCTGCAAGAATTCTCATCTTGGCATTTTACACTTCAATGTTCTTCATCTCTGATTTTCCACTCATTTACTTACAGAAAGCAAATATCTGTGAGCTGTGAATGAAATCGTGGAAGGTTGTTGCCCTTGGAGAATGATCCATTTCCTTTAGAAAAGGTTTTCTCCCCTGGTTCAGTAACTTTGACAATGAAGTGTTACAGGATTAAAGGTCCTTACGCATAGTTCACCTCAATTGACCTTTCAATATGTTTATCAGGGGGTAGTTTCTAGTATTTTTCATTGCCTCTGTTATGTAGGGGGCATTATGGCAAATGCACATATGCAGATAAATAAAGGCAATTGAATCTCATCTTGCAATCCAAACTTGGTGCCAGCGTTGATGGTACTTGCATTGTGCATCTGTGCTCATATTTCATGGTTTGTGTTGAATTCATTTTCCATTTTATAACATCCCACCCCCTCCATGACACACTGGTCAACCTGAGGAGCACCTTCAGCAACAGACTGATCCCACCAAGGTGCAGCACACAACGCCACAGGAGATCCTTTGTCCCTGTGGCTATCAAACTGCACAACTCCTCCCACCTCTGTCGTGGGGTAGACTGACTCCCTCCCACCTCTGTCGTGGGGTAGACTGACTCCCCCCCCACATCTTTGCACATTCCTCCTCCTGGACTTTTCCGCTCGATAATTAGATTTCATGTTTGTGCAATATTACATATGTGCTGCGCCATAAATGGTCACTTAGATTTCATTATTAATATAACGCCTGTGACACTCTCAATGCCTTGTAACTGTATCTTTTGACTGGTGGCAGACCAATTTCCCTCTGGGAAAAATAAAGTTGTACCGTATCGTAACGTCACGCGTGCAGTCCCTCTGAATGATTGACACAGGAAGTGTTGGGGCAGACTGTCACGAGCACAAAGCTCATCAAATCTCTGGAACGTACACTCTACACAATACATCTGGGCCATGTGGCCTGTTGGAACAGGATGGAATGCTTACCATCCTGACCATCCCTTCCCTTGCAGGTTTATAGATGTATCTGGCCTCATGCTCATATTCAGCATTAACATCAGCTAACCACTACTGCACCCCATCTCACTCCCCATACACAACACTATTTCATGGCACAAAAGGCTGGAGCAATCCAGCACCTCTGCAGAAAAGGAATAGGTGACGTTTCGGGTTACGACCATTCTTCATACTGATTCAATCTGGAGAAGGGTATCGGCCCAAAATGTCACCTATGCCTTTTCTCTAGACATGCCGTCTGACCCGCTGAGTTAAACCAGCATCTGCAGTTCCCTCCTATATTGTTTCATGACAACCTGGTAAAACATATCACCACCGGCCAAATTATATCTGACTCTAAAAATGTGTGATAGAACTATCATACTCATTTCAATGCAACTGCTGCAGTCATGATGTTTGTGATCTTCATTCTGGCAATTCTATTGAGGCTTTCAATCCATTTCAATAATCAGGAACATTTTGGGCATGTTCCAAACTTTGGAAATCCTATCCCTTTCACTCCATGTATCTTTGTTCAATGTCACTTCATCTCATGGACGACCTCTGTATGCCAACTGCGTCATTATGTAATGACCACGTATAATCAACTGTCTGCCGTCTGATAATGGCATTCTTTCTGTTCTTCAAACCAAATTCTAAGTCCAAGAGTCTGCTGAGGAATGGTCATGATGGAGGGAGGCAAGTTTCTGTTTATTTGCATTTTTTTAAATTTGAGTTATTTCAATGTGTTTGATTGATTGCGAATAAGTGTTTCCAAGTGCTCTTAATTTTTAAACTTTACACAAATTTGTTTGCTAAACAGAATTTCACTGTATCTTGGTACGTGTGAGAATGAAGTACCATTGAACCAATAATTTATCAATTTAGCTCAATCATTGATTTTTAATAATGTATGTATCTAAGTGCTTATGTATACTGATACTTGTACTAAACTGTATACAAAAATGAATTTCACTCTACCTCGGTACATGTGACAAAAAAAAGTACCCGACCATACCAAAGTACCATACCATAACTTAATAGTTTTTGAATGTGAATATAGGAATTGCTTGATGATCAGTTAGCCAACAAGCCTGGCTGAACCTGCCGTAAAAAGATTTCTATTGGATATGTTATCAGAAGGCCTATATTATACTGAGCCTCATTGGTCAAGTCAGGGCTGGTGCTGTTCAGAGGACTGGACAATGGAGGAATTGTCTGATGTTCAAGCATGTGTAATGTGCAGGCGAATGGCAAGTTCAGGGGACTCCTCACCTCCGTGAAATCCCATGCCATTCTCTAAAGATGGTGCAAAGTCCAACCATCATTATCGATAATAATTAATACTCTGATTTATTGGCCTTATTTGTTGATGAACGGTTATAGAAAAGAATGACTACATTGATCAGACAGATGCAATGCTTCTCATAATCCAACAGGTGGCATTCACATATAAGCCAAGGGGATTTCTCTCGGAGTCTGGAAGTTGTGTAGGTTTAAATATTTTTAGCATGATTATCATGATGGCGACTGATCTCCCAGCATTAATGCGGCTTACATCTCATAAGATCGATTGCAATGCCACGTCTAAATATCTAAATCAAAGTTCTATGTTAAGACATCCTTGTTTATCTCCAGGAAGTATGGATGTACAGTCAAATGAAAGCTTTGGTTTTGGTTTTGTTGATGTAGATAAGGGGTGTGAAAATTGACCATTATCTTGACCGTCTGAGATTAGATATAGGATCATAGTTGACAGTTGCAGACATGAAGCAGTGACGTGTCTTCCTTGGTCTTCTGGTGCTGGCAGGTTATCATCCATTCCCACTCTAGTAATGTGCATTTGCAAATTCATGTCACTCAATCTTTATATGCTGAGTAACAAAATATAGCTTTGCAACAGAGTTATTCAAGTAAAACATAACCTGCCTCAGTCAAACCATTCAACAACTTCATTTGCCCGAGCCACCAAGAATGTATACTAGGTCACAAGAGTTGCCAACATCATGCAAACACAGCCACAACAAAACACCATCAATTGAGCTGCAGCATCCAAATAGGCAACTGGCCAGCATTCCAGCGTAAACATCTACTGCACCAGCAGTTGTCTTTTCCTGCACGTGCGATAATTTACTTGTGCTTTGTCAGCATTAAATTATAAGCTACATTATCGAGGCTTGTTTAAATCATTTTAGGTTGGAGTCGCTGAGTTTTTGTCACACTCTTGGTATGGAACTGGGACACCTGACAAGTTTGTCCGCAATTGATTTGCACGCTGTAGGTAAAGATTGGAGGTGTGATTGAAGAATTTCCATCCTGTATCCCTTATATTTAAGAAATTTTCTTCTGAATATAATTGAACAATAATTACTGAATAAATTACTTTTTCATTCACTTCATTGTTCAATCAAGGGGATTCTTACGAATAACCTGAGGTTCATATTATTTGGAAATATTTCCAAATTGCAGCAAAAACCTGTTGTTACTGATTTATAAATGTAATTTATAATGGCTTTGAAACCATGTTACTCAGCAATACATAAAACTGATAACATTGCTACATGAATACATTGACAAACATTTCAAAACGGCATTACTAAAACTCTCATTTTGTTAGTTTGTATATATATTTGTTGTTCCCAAAACGGTACACTATAGCATGGCAATTTTAGGCCCTCCTTACTCACCATTGTCCTGGGGTGTGCAAATAGCACGTTTTGTTCAGGTTGGTGCTATATTTTTAAAGTTATTGACATTTTAAACTTTAAAAAATCACTTTTCCACTTGCCATTCCCATCAGTCGTGTTCAACGTCACAATGGGACCTGCCCGATTGACGGGAGTGGCGGCCAATGAAGGGGGGGTGTTCCCAAGATGGCCACCGGGGGCAGGATCCGCCAGAGTGACAGGAGTGCCGGCAAATGAGGGGGGGGAGAGGAGAGCGGAGGAGGCGGGACCGACCTACTGCTCAGCTACTAAAGAACCTTTGCAGGCTTGGGGTGATAAGGGGGTTGAGGGGGGCATGGAGTGGGTGAGTGGGCAAGTGTTGGGAGGAGTGGGGGAAGGGAGGGTGCTAGACCAAATCAGGAGGTTTGGGCCCAACGGCTCCACCCTGTTCCCGTTCACTTTAAAACATTACCTGAAGTTGATGAACATATCTGCACTTAACAATGCAGGAGAAAGAGGTTTCGTGGGTTTAGAGGTGGGATGGAAGACAGTTACCAGTGGAGGCCAATTCACTGGATGTTTTCAAGAGAGAGTTAGATTTAGCTCTTAGGGTAAACGGAATCAAGGGATATGGGGAGAAAACAGGAACAGGGTACTGATTTAGGATGATTAGCTATGATCATATTGAATATGCGGCGCTGGCTCGAAGGCCCGAATGGCCTATTCCTGCACCTATTTTCTATGTGTCTGTTTCTACCCCTTAAATCAGACAATTATGCTCCAGATGTGGTCTCACTAGTGTCCCAGATAAAGGAAAAACAATCTTCCTTTTTATGAATCCAATTTGCAAGCAATAAACAACAGCATTCTGTTTCCTTTCCTAATTGCTTACAGCATCTGCTTACCATTTTTTTGTCAATGTGGCATTGGGACATCCAGATCCCTCTGCATCTCAGAGCTTTGGAATCACTCACCATTTAGTTCATAGGTCTATTTTCTATTTTTCCTGTGAAAATGGACAAATTTGCATTTTCCCCACATTATATTGGATTTGCAAGTTCTTTGTCCAGTGTCGAAACCAGAACAAGAATTTAAAGATGGAGTTTGCATGTTCTGCAATGCTCTGTATCATAAATGACAACACATTTAACAGGCAAGTTATCAAGGGAAGGTGTTAGCAATGTACTTAGCAAAAAATGTTCCAATGCTGTGTTTACATAAACTTTCTCTGACCGAAGATACTGTCCCAATCTCATAGTGAAGTTGACCGAGAGATCAGAGCAGCATTGCCGTGGTTCTGTAAATGTCCTCTTCAAATGTGGTTCAGGAGTGAGGGGAGAAAGGGTGCATTCACTGAAGCTTCTCTAGGTGTTTTATCCACATTGACACATAATTCCATGTTTTTTTATGATGACATTCCATCACCAAAAGTGTGATGAATGAATTCATCGACACTGTGTCACTCCCTCTCGCTCCCCAACACACACACACACACGTGCACGCACATGCAATGCACATGCACACACACACACACACGCATACACGACTGGAAATGTGAGGATCAACTGTTGGGAGACTATCTCCACCATGCCAACTGGAAATTGAATGAAACTGGGATCTTTTTCTATAGTTTTATTAGGAAAAAAGTGTGTCAAAAATGACACTCCATTCATAACCTTGGTTTATAATAACTAATGAACCTGTATTTCTTTTGAATAATATCACCACCAATGACATTGGAGTATAACAGTTGCTTTTGCAGTTCCAGCTCTGGAGACAAGGTACTGAACCATCATATTAACATTTCAACAACTGCGAGCTTAGTTTACAATCTGTCATCCTTCAACTATTTCAGTCCTTATATAGAACCGACTCCTGCCAAACATCTCTCTAATTACAATCTTAGAGTGTAACATTTGTTCTGTGAAAATATTATTGTAGCAATACTCGATATTGTTCTTATTGTAACCTGTTTAACTCTATGAAGATGATAGTGTTGGTTCCACAAATTGCATTTATTCAGGGCAGTATTTTGGAAATATTCTGCAACGGAAATAACAGTGGTAACGAACAGGTATGAATGAATAAAAAGATTAAATAAAATGCAAAATTAAAATAATGGTACTGTAAATTGGAATAAGTATCTATTACTTTTCAATTTTGATTAATCGGGGGACAAGGTCATAGATTTTGAAGATTATCAGAGGAAGAAATTGCTTGACTAAACCCTATGATATACACCATGTTCAGAGTAAAACTCAGTATTAAAGACCCTTCTCGCCATTATAGTGTTCCAAATTATATATAACCCCTGAACCATGTTCTTATAAAGCATAATTTAAATATTTTAATGTTCACCTGTAATTTATCCTCAGTCACATTTTATATTAAATTTTCTCTTTATTTAAAAAAGCTTGATACAGTAAAAGATTATATTTTTCATCGGAAAGATTAAATCTTGGTTCTGAGATGTTTTAGCTGCATACAAGTTGCCGAACAAAGGGATTAGGAGATGTGTCAGCTTTGTGTGAAGCTCCCTCACAACAAATTCTGTTGTGAAGTCCAAAGTGATGTGGGGAATAGAATAAGCTTTGAATGTCTATAAACCTCCAGAGATTTGTTCCATTCCAGAACTAGTGGAAGAACTTGATTTTGTTGCAGATTGCTGGGGTGAGAGAGTGATAGTTGGCAACCATTGGGAAAGGAAGAAGGAGAGGGTTGGGGAATGTAGGGAGAATTCGGCCTGGATTCAAGGGCATTGGGAGGAATGAACTGACATCAAAGGAATCACAAATGGGCCAAGGCCCAACATAGTGTTGGGATCTGCACCTGCAGAAAGGGGGCTTAATCACGGTAAGGAGCATAGAAGGTTGGAGAAGCATTAAGGAGCTCAGTGCCTTGGGCTCCACACCAGCAGGTAAACCTTGACCACTATTAACTAATATTGAAGCAGGCCTCAAAGAACCCGTTATGACCTACTTCTGTGCAAAAGACTATTAACAGACCTTAAATGCACAAAAGGACATTTTTTTTGTTTAACGATTGACATTTAAGTCAATTCACTCATAGAGTACAATACCTTTGTGCTCTATTTAGTGTGCGGCACAGTGGCGCAGCGGTAGAGTTGCTGCCTTACAGCGAATGCAGCGCCGGAGACTCAGGTTCGATCCTGACTATGGGCGCCGTCTGTACGGAGTTTGTACGTTCTCCCCGTGACCTGCGTGGGTTTTCTCTGAGATCTTCGGTTTCCTCCCACACTCCAAAGATGTACAGGTATGTAGGTTAATTGACTGGGTAAATGTAAAAATTGTCCCTCGCATGTGTAGGATAGTGTTAGTGCGCGGGGATCGCTGGGCGGCGTGGACTCAGTGGGCCGAAGGGCCTGTTTCCGTGCTGTGTCTCTAAATCTAAAAAAATCTAAAAATCTAAAATCTATTCTGGGAATTTCAAGACTTATCTTTTTCCAAAAGAAGTCATGTGGCGCTGGAGTAACTCAGTGGGCCATCCGTTGAGTTACCTCAGCACTTTATTTCTTTTTTTTGTAAATCAGTATCATCTTTTTCAAAAGAATGCAGTGACACAAGTTGTCCTTGGACGGTAACATGAAATGAGCAATGATTTTATTATCCTTTCCCCTCAACACACACCTCTCCTCAATCCCTCCCCTTGCCAACATATGAGTTATTTTATCCCATTGAACTCATTCTTTAAAAAAAGCGAGGAGATAAAGTAAATGGCCTCTTTCATCACACAACTATTTTTAACTTCAGTGGAAATATCATCTAAATGTAGTTTGCATAATCCTGTGAACATATTGGGATGCAATCCCTTAAATGAAGCATTAAATATTTTATTAATACCATTAAAGCTGTCCCTCCTGGTGACATTCTACCTCTGGGTGATTGGAAGTGCTTTCACCAAACATTCAAAGTAAATTTATGATATTAATTATAGTTGCTTGACTTCATTGTCCACTGCATGAACTGAAGGGCTTAGGCCATTACTTCCATTTCAACAATTTTAAAACTCAATGAACAAATAAAATTACAGAGTACATGTTCTTCCCACAACTGTGTTCAAAAGTGCTGTAAAAAGAGTACCATCAGCTGTGATAACATACCTGCCATGAAATGGTCCCAAGGTTTGTGCAGTGAGGGCAAGTTCCAGAGGAGCAGAGTGTCACAGCAGGGGGAACAAGGAGAAAATGAAAGAAAAATTATTGTAATGTGTGGACTACATACCAAGGTTATGCATCAATTTTTCCTTCATATATAAATATTGTACAGTTATCTCAATATTTATTCAAGTAAAGCATGTGCTTGGAATTTCTGAGGGAGTTCTCCGGCTGAGATCAGAGAGACCACCAGAGGAATCAGCATTTGCAGCTAAAGAAAGACAGTTTCCCAGTTCTCTGAGGTTGGTGCCTAGCTATCGTTGAATTTACTGCAGATTCTTAATAAACACTGAGAAAATTAATGGCCATTATGTTTAACCAGTAAAACAACCTTGAGCTAAATCCAAATTCTAAGAAAATGCAACTCAAAGAATTCACGGGAGCTTAATTACCTTCCAGTATCTTCATTAAAATGCTATTGCTATATCATTAATGATAATTTGGGAGTACATGTATACCAGAGCAATACGAGAATACATTGGGATTCTTTTTGATACGGTGTTCTGTTTTTGTTTTGGAGAGAGGGGTTAATATCCCACAAACCGTATTCCGCTTGTTTTCACGATTTTCCAGACAAGATCTGTAATGTGCTAATCAGGCCAAAAGTCAAATTTGAATAGTTTACTGCTACTCATTAGGGACACAAATATGGAAGATTGTCTCTTATGTATTTAGTGCTTCATTTTAATGGTCTCAAAAAAGAACTAAAACAAAATCCCAAAATACATAAGGCAACCAACCTTCCAGTTCCTTCCCCTCTCTTCACAAAAATTATACTTGAAGCAAAAGGTTGGTGAGTTTACCTGAACCGAGTTCATAAGTTCATAAGTTCATGGCAGAATTAGACCATTCGGCCCATCAAGTCTACTCCACCATTCAATCATGGCTGATCTATCTTTCTCTCCAAACCCCATTCTGCTGCCTTCTCCCATAACCCCTTACACAGGGGTTGCACATTAAAATGACGAGATAAATTCAGGTGATGACTTCCAAACTGTTTTGGTGTGATTCTGCCGTGTGGAGTAACTTGGGTAAAACTTAATACTTGTCACGGAAATTAAATTGGCATCATGACCATCCTTCTGAGGAACTGATGCACAACAAAGCTGAGAACTATATTCTGCACTCTGTATCTCCCCCTTTGCTCACTCTATTGTAATTGAACTGATTGCATTTATGTATGGTATATCTGATCTGATTGGACAGCATGTAAATAAAAGCTTTTCACTGTAGCTCAGTACATGTGATATCAATAAGCCTACACCTAATAAAAGCGAAGTGAATCTTCCAAAATACTTCTAAAAGAATAAAAGGTTTCAATTCCCCAGTTTTCTGATGTAATGTTTCCCTCTACCTTTCCATTCAACTATCATTAAAATGTACTTAAAATGCTTCATCAAATTGTCCACAGCCTGTAATAAAAAAATTCTGTTTTCATTGTAAATGTAACTGAAATAAATACTGTGTTTTTCCATTTCATCCTGAATAACCAGATTTTCTTGTTTACATGCATTTGGCAAAGGTTATTTTCATATTAGTCGTCCCTGTGCCTATTCTGATAGCATAAACATTTCCACATGCTTGTCAGATGAAACAAACTCCGAGCAGGTAGCAGGGGTTGCATTACCACAGGGGAAAACAATTCTGATATTAAAGAATACATTTTCTATCTGCACATTCCTGACTCTTGCACTGGAAGCCTGGGTCAGGAAATCACACATTCAAATGGTAGAAATTCATGGTCTACATTTACAATTTAAACTCCTGGTAAATAGGCCATCCTACCCAGAACCTGATCCTTTGGTGATCAAAACTATTCAGGCTTGCCACAAGGTTACTCTGTAAGTAAAGTGATTTTCAGACTGCTGCAATAAGAGAAGGGAATTAAACCACACCCTTGGGAAACGATGTAAAAGAGTGTAAATGGACCATCAATCTAATCAACTGTAATCTAATCAACCTGGGACATTTCATGGAATGCTGTAGACGACATTTTCTACATATTTAACCTGTGTAAAACCTAATCCAAGCATATCGATTGAAAAATGTAGGCAGATCTTTACCACATAATTAACCTTATGTATCTGCAGACACAAGGTTTACAAAAAAAGACACAATGTGCTGGTCTATCTTAGCAGATCAGGCAGCATCTCTAGAGAGCATGGATAGGTGACATTTTGGGTTGGGACCCTTCTGCAGACTCTAGGTTACATTTCGAGTGATGAAAGGTCTTGACCCGATACATCATCTGGTACTGGTCAGGCAATATCTCCACAGATACTGCCTGACCTGCTGAATTACTCAAGCATTTTGTTCCTTTTCTTATGTATCTGCCCTTTGAGTGTTTACTTTTAAACATAAGAGATACAGCATGGAAACAGGCCCTTCGGCCCACCGAGTCTGAGCCAACCAGCAATCACCCCATACACTAGCACTACCCTACACACAAGGGACAATTTACAAATTTACATAAGCCAATTAATCTACATACCTATCTACATACCTGTACGTCTTGAAAGTGTGGGAGGAAACCAGAGCACCCGGAGAAAACCCACGCGGTTGCAGGGAGAACGTACAAACTCCATACAGATAGCACCTGTATCATATCATATCATATCATATATATACAGCCGGAAACAGGCCTTTTCGGCCCACCAAGTCCGTGCCGCCCAGCGATCCCCGCACATTAACACTATCCTACACCCACTAGGGACAATTTTTTACATTTACCCAGCCAATTAACCTACATACCTGTACGTCTTTGGATCAAACTCGGGTCTCTGGTGTTGTAAGACACCAACTCTTCTTCTACACCATCCAACATTGCCCATCTTTCATACAGTCGGAACAACAGACCAGGATCTCGACTAAACCAATCCTTGAATTATAGAACCATCAAGACCAACAAAGACTGTTTCCGCTACTCGCTATACCCCAGAACCATCCCTGTTTGGAATCCTTTGCCACCGCATATAAAATCTGCTGCTGATAGTAAATCTTAAACTGTTGCTTGCAAACACCAAATGTTAAATCTGCAACTGCATGCATGAGGGACTGCACGTTTATAGCCCAACAGAGGCGGTTGGTGCAGTATCAACAAGACAACAAGACTGAGTGTTTCATGAGGCAATACTGATGAGTTTTGTTATTTGCAATTTTGTGTGAGTGAGGTTGTTTTGGTGGGGCTTTAATCCATGTGCTCATTGCAGCGTCCTTCCAAGCGAATCAGTGTCATGGACCCCTCCGCATTTAACTTAAGTAGTTACCTTGAGTGTGTGATGAACCAAGGTAAAGTGAGCTTCGCCTTATAAAGTCGGCTTTCCCTGAACACCATACAAATATGTGAGAACAGTGAGCAGACAGTACACCACTTAGCATTGAGCCCACAGCACAAAGATCACTCTGACTTAAAGAAATTCAAGAGGGCTTCCCAGTTGAGACTATATTACATGTTCAGTATCTACAGTCGAGTTTGAATTATTGACCACCAGAGAGGAACTCTATTTTTGAAAGTATTTCAGAAAGGCAGCTGAAACATTTAAAGAGTAAATAGGTATAGAACTAAAGGCATAAGAATCAGTGCCACACTTGAATCATTCTAGAGCCAGTGGAGCAGTGTATAAAATGAATGGAACAGAGAGGGGCCATAGCAATAGAGGCAGCAGTGGTATCAAAGATGGAAAGACCATGAGCAGCACAGTGGTGCAGCGGTAGAGTTGCTGCCTTACAGCACCAGAGACCCGGGTTCTATCCTGACTCTGGGTGCTGCCTGTGCGAAGTTTGTACGTTCACCCCTTGACCTGTGTGGGTTTTCTCTGGGATCTCCGGTTTCCTCCCACACTCCAAAGACGTACAGGTTTGTAGGTTAATTGGCTTGGTATAATTGTAAATTGTTCCTGGTGTGTTTTGGATAGCTTTAGCTTGCGAGGATTGCTGGTCGGCGCGGACTCAGTGGTCCGAATTGTCTGTTTCCGCACTGTATCTCTAAACTAAAGCAAAACTAATCTAAACCACGCAACAGTTTATAACAGCAGCAGAGATCCAGCGGATGGTAGGGTCATGACATACGGCAAAAGACACAAAGATATGATGTTAGTGAGGGACTGGGGGGCAGTAAAAGGTGGTGAAGTTAGAAGCAGCTAATTGCATTGAGCCCCGAGCATAAAAGCACCCTGCCCTTGGAGAAATACTGTGCTCTGGAACAGCAGCATCTGCTTAATGATTGGTGGGATAAGATGAACTGATCCATGGATGAATGATCAGAGATCTTTATCACATTTTGTGTTTATGGATAATAATCCTATAAATTATGAACCATGACTCCAGGCCGATGTGTGATGTTAAATTCACGTGTAATATGTCTCTGGTATTTTATCAACAGTGCTACACTGTTCATTTATTAGTTACAGCAACAATAATTTATAAATTGCCTTGTCAAATTTTAAACAATCAGAATAATTAATCCGGTATTTATTTATTTTGGGAAATGAATGGTTTGAGAAGAATTGTTGAATTTCTCTTCAAATAAACAAGTTTTGAAAGCAATTTGTGACAAGCTTGTTTAAAGACAGAGAGGTGGTTTCTTCTGTCACAAATGTGGCATGGTGGTACAGCAGTAGAGTTGCCGCCTTACAGTGTCAGAGACCCGGGTTTGATTCTGGCCTTAGATGCTGTCTATAGAGTTTGTATGTTCTCCCCGTGACCGCGTGAGTTTTCTCCGGTGCTCCCGTTTCCTCCCACACTTCAAAGACGTAAAGATTTGTGGGTTAATTGACTTTGGTAAAGATTGTAAATTGTACCTAGGATGTGTAGGATAGTGTAGTGTATGGGGATCGTTGGTCCGCACGTACTCAGCTGGCCAAAGGCCTGTTTTCGCACAGGATCTCTAAAATCTAAAACCGAAACCTATAGAGGGAGGGGGTGAATTTTAGGTTACCCACAAATTACCATGGGTAGATTTGAAATTTCACAAGTTCACAAGTTATTGGAGTAGCATTAGGCCATTCGGCCCATCAAGTCTACTCCGCCATTCAATCATGGCTGATCTCTGCCTCCTAATTCCATTTTCCTGCCTTATCCCCATTACCCTTGACACCCTTTCTAATCAAGAATTTGTCCACCTCTGCCTTAAAAATATCCACTGACTTGACCTCCACAGCCCTCTGTGGCAATGAGTTCCACAGATGAACTACCCTCTGACTAAAGAAGTTCCACCTCACCTCCTTTCTAAAAGATCACCCTTTAATTCTGAGGCTTATACTTCTGGTCTGAGACTCTCCCACCAGTGGAAACATCCTTTCCATATCCACTCTGTTTATGCCTTTCATTATTCTGTAAATTTAAAAAAATGAATTGCAAACCTAACAGTTTGGTTTAACTTCACTTGGTTTGGAGACATGAAAGTACCTTGTCAGAGAGACGAGGGTGAGTGTTGGTTGTTAGTGATTGAAGGGTGTAAATCTGTCCCCTGTTCTTAGGATAATACAATGAGTCACATTTAATGCAGGCAGGATTTTTGGCACAAGAAACGATCCTGATTGAATTCACTGGAGGCTATCATCAAAAAAATACATGTTAAAAAAAGACTTTAATATGCAACATGTCTTGAGACCACTACCAGTAAAGCAGAACCACCTCCAAATAAATTAAAGGGGTTCAGCGTGGCTGAGCTGCATCTAAAGGAATGAAGCAGCTGGTGATGTGGGCAAGTGAACATTTATTGTCTTCAGATGCACAAGCAGACAATGGAGATATTTCAACAATGAAAAACATGCAAATAATGTTAACAGGGCGTAATTTTAAGTTGAATTTTAAACTACCTGAATGGTTGGCAATACCATTGGTCAATTGCCCATGCACATGTTTCCTACACCTGTGCAAAGATGCGACATATTTTGGACTGAAAATATTACTTGTATTCATCAATTATATCTAAAGTTATTTGTATTTTAAGAAAGAATGGGGGGATGATTTAATAGGAACCTGAGGGGTAACCTTTTCACACAAAGGGTGGTTGGTGTATGAAACAAGCTGCCGGAACAGGTAGTTGAGACTGGTACTATCGCTACATTTAAGAAACATATAGATACATACATTGATAGGATAGGTTTAGAGGGATATGGGCCAAACGCAGGCAGGTGGGACTAGTTTGGTTGGTCGATGTGGGCAAGTTGGGCCAATGGGCCTGTTTCTACGCTGCATGAATCTATGATTCTATGACACTATGACACTAATGGCAATATGTCTGTAATTATATCACATTGATGATTGGAGTATCCTGAGCATCCTTGGAATATCCTGAAAAGCCAGCGGAACAAAAGGCTTCTGCCAGAAGAATTATACACTTCTGAATGTTGCCGATGCAAATATTATCGCTGATAGTTATGACCAACAATGGTAAACAATGCTCTGTGTTGTATGAAACTATTCCAGAAATCTAACAGAGGCAACAAAAGGTTACTGGTTGAAATAAAAGTGGTGCTTTTTCTCATCTATTATTAAGAGAAAGTTTAGTCCTATAGAGCTAGTATAAACTGAAAGCATGCCAATATTAATATGTACCTGTACTTTATTCTCCGTCAAGTGCATGATGTGACAATGAAATCTAATGAATGATGTGAGTTTTGGGCTAAAATCACCTGGCTGTATGAATTAGGATATATATATATACACACATATACACACATATACACATATATATATATATATATATATATATATATACATACTATACAGTATATTCATATTGTCCATGGTTTTGGTCAGAAAGCAGGATGGAACTGGTTTGGAAACAACTCCATCCAAGACCGCAAGAACATGCAGAGAGCTGTGGACGTAGTCCAGACCATCACACCAACCAGCCTCTCTTCCATTGACTCCATCTACAATTCATGCTGCCTTGGCAGCGTGATCAAGGATCAGTCTCACACTAGTCACTTATTCTTCTCCCCTCTGGGTGACCTTTGAACTAACTTTAATCGGACTTTATTGGACTTTATCTTGCACTAAGTGTTGTACCTTTTATCGTTCATCTATATTCTGTGGATGGCTTGATTGTAATCATGTATAATCTTTTCTTGACTGGATAGCATGCAACAAAAGACTTTTCGCTGTACCTCAGTATGCGTGACAATAAACTAAACTAAAAAGCTATGGTTGTTGTAGTTATTATAATTGGCAAGAAATTCTTCAAACTTCTCACATTTCACTGTCATAACCTTGATGGAACTTCAATGGAAGTTTTGTTATGCAATAAACTTGTTTTTCACCAATGTTGAACTGAGGATGCTGTGATCGACGAGGGAAATTACCAGCTGGCATAATTTTGGTCATGACCTTGAGATCTACTAAATAAGTTGATTGGGAAT
The DNA here is from genome assembly GCF_053455715.1 of Rhinoraja longicauda. NCBI lineage: Eukaryota > Metazoa > Chordata > Chondrichthyes > Rajiformes > Arhynchobatidae > Rhinoraja > Rhinoraja longicauda. The sequence goes on along the minus strand of NC_135953.1, from coordinate 84,628,997 downwards.
TTTTGCAATTCTGTTTTATGGCTATATTGTCCACTTACTGTGACAGGTTTGCTTCATCAATCAATTAAAATTCCTGAATCAAACAGTTTTACATTCAAAATTTCAATTCCATTCATGTTTTTGGCCTTAAATAAGTAACATGTTCGGAAAAATCAAAATACTCTCATTTTAGTTTAGAATGAGTTTAGAAGGAAGTACACGTGCAAAAATTTAAACTCTGTTTCCGAAGCATTTTTAACTTTTTCTATTTTATTTCACAACTGGTTATTTTTTTGTTTCATTTCCGTTGAGTTTACTATTGACAAGGAGGTAGACATCCAATCCATGGTCTCTTGCAACCCTGCTTATTTCTAGCGCATCTCTAATATCAACTTTCTCTAATATCCTGCAAGACCCTTTGGTCTTAGTTATTGTGATAATTAAAATTCTGTGCTCCCCTTTAAAGGGGGACATTTTTTTTAAATGCTGCCTTATCTTTACCAGCGTTGCCATTTGATCTTTGAAAACTATACCTCTGACCTGACAAGTTAAAGCAAAGATCATCCTTGTGGGAAATCCACATCGAAGGCTACAGCTCCCGAGCTCGGGAATCCAAACCATCCGACCTATGTGACAAGCTATAACAGCTGAGGCGTTGAGCCCGGTCTCTTTAACAGTCACTTCTTATTCATCACCCTCCAGAACAAGGAAGATGAAACACTGAAAGATGAGCAGCTGCTGTCAGGGCTCGATGCTTTTAAAAGAGGCAATTCCGATTGCTCACTTGATTACAAGAACCTCTTGAACCCCTGGCATCAGTGTTACATCACAGGCGGCCTCTGCAGTCTGTGCTGCATCAGGTTTAATTCATTGTCTTGTCAGATTCACTCTGAAAGTACATTACCCCTGCTTTTGCTCCGTCCATCTTGACTCCTATCTCTACTGCAGAGAAGCCAGATGGACAGCCTGCTTCCAGAGACCTGAACTTTCCTCTCTACTGCTTGCTGCCTGATTTGAATTATCACTACTAGTTACACAGTCTAATTTTCCTTCCTCTCATCAAGAATCACTACAGCCGAAGTTCAATAATCCCCATCTGTGAGGAGTTGGAATTGATTCAATGCTTACATTAAACAGAGTAGCAAGTGCAATATTTGTTAGGTTATGTTGTGCTTCACTCTTTTACACAATTTCCAATTGTTTCTGTGGATCCTACCTCCCCAACTCCTTATCTTTGTTGCAGATTAAGGGAGTTTTGATGTCAGTGATGCTCTGCTGGCTATTATCACTCCAGCGAATCTATACTTTGCTCACAACATGCTTAAACAGTTAGCTGAGTGAAGTTATACCATGTGAATGACATTGACCCGATTTGGCAGAAATGCAACTGCACAGTTCTATGAATAGCAAATGTCATTCGATAAGCCCCAGTCATAGTCACTGGATCTGCAAATGATTAAAAGGGTTGATCTGTCTGAATGGCTCACATGCAACAAATAATGCCTACTGTAAACTTCCACTCAAATGTGCTAAAAATCCAGACAGAGGGAAATGTCTGCACCTCAAGATCAAAGTACATGGTAATATATATTTCCTGTGACTCTGCATTGCAAGAATGTTGGAGTCAAACCTATGGCTTTATATTTTAAGGTGTGCAGATCCATACATTCAAAAGTGTTTAAGTCATACTAAGATTTGATACAATTTAACTCCCTGATATTTTATTATCTGTCTGAAAGGTAGATAAACAAAAAAAGCAAGATTTCATCTTACGCTCGTATCAATAATAGTTTCACTTGATCTGCCAGGTAGAACCATCAACGGAAACTAAGGTAGAACCATCAATAAAAGGCTGTAAATGGTGGGTTGCCATTTATACCATTTCGCTTATTAAAATTCAGAGGTTGGACTACTTGTGTCATTCTGTGCACTAAATAGAAATAAGGAGGAAGTTTTTTTTGATTTGGGGGAAAAAAAAGAGATAATAATCTAATATTGAGTTTAACACTGTTAAGGTACAGAAAGCTAAAGATTTTCGTTTAAAAATTGAACATTCAAGGTCCTATCTACAATGTCTGCAGCTGTGAATGGGGAGCAGACCTGCTTTGTGATAAAGAGTTAAATGTTTGGCGTTTTAAGCCTGTTGTTGCTTTGATAGTGCCAAGTAACTGACTGGTAAACATCTCAATGAAAAACAGATGCCTTGTTAAATGGATGATAAATGATGATAATCCATGGTAAAAATGCTGCCTTTCATAGACGTGCAGCATCCACATTTAGTAAATGGACAATCATTGTGGACATTAAAAACACTGAACAAATTCATGACTGAGGGGAGCCCTGAACCAGGCTGAACTCCTGCATTAACAATTACAAAGCAAGGGATTGTAGTTGGGAAAAAGCGTGAGAATCGGTACTTGTGAACACAAGGAGAAAGTAGGATTGATGAAATAGTTAATGCATGAGTCACAGCAGTCAAACATAATCGATGCCGCTGAGGCTTGGAACCAAAGGCAAGTTTTTTGTGTGACTTTTATGAAGTCCTACAGCCCAAACTTTGACACTTTTGAAAAAAAAGAGCATAAAACAAGTGAAAGATAATAGGCACAAGACAAGGAAAGGCAGAGGCTAGAATCTTGAGCAAAACACAGTGCAGGAGGAACTCAACAGGTCAGGCAGCACCTGGGGGGGGGGGGGGGGAATGGACAGGGAACGTTTCGGGTCTAAAGAAGGATCCCAACCCAAAACGTTGCCTATCTGTTACCTCCACAGATGCTGCCTGATCCAGAGTTACTCCAGCATTTTGTGTTTTACACAATACATTTACATACCCCCTTTAACATAGTAAAATGTCTAATCCCAGGACCATTATCAAAGAAAATTGAGCAGCCTTAGGGTGGTTTGGAGATGCAGTTTAAGGAGCTGTTGCCACGCAGTTCCACTGACTCAGGTTCAATGTTGATCCTTTGGTAAAGTATAATAATAATAATAATAAGCATTTATTTTATATAGCGCCTTATCGGGTGCTCAAAGCGCTTTACAAAAACAATCAACATAAAAACAAACAGACAAACTATCCTAACGGAAAAGCGGCGAATAAACAACGCCAGCGTCCTCTCACGTCAGGGTCCGGCAGTAGACAACAAAAAGCACAGGACACACAGATACAATTTTTACACAAACAGCCATCACAGCGATTGCTCCAGGCACACCCTCACTGTGATGGAAGGCAAAGAAAAGTCTTATCTCCTCCTCATTCTTCTCCCGTGGTGCCACGAGGTGATCGAGGCTCCCAACTTTTTGAAGCCCCCACCGGGCGATGGAAAGTCCCAGGGCCGAGCCGAGCAGGCCGATGAAAGTCCTGAGCCCCCACTGGGCGATGGAAAGTCCCAGGGCCGAGCCGAGCAGGCCGATGAAAGTCCTGAGCCCCCACCGGGCGATGGAAAGTGCTGCGGCCGAGCCACGCAGGGCGATGAAGGGCCTGCGAGCGGGTCGATCATACCTCGCGCTTCGGGGCGGTCGAAGCTGCTACGGCTGGAGTTCCCGAAAACCGGTCGCCAGCCAGGGACCTGCGAACTCCCGATGTTGCGGTCTGCAGGGCCCACGGCCGAAGCCTCCGGGATGGTAAGTCCAGGCCCTGCGACCGGAGTCTTCAAGGTCGATCCCAGCTGGAGCCCGCCGACTCCACGATGTTAGGCCGTAGCGCGAACGGAGATACGACACGGTAAAGGTCGCATCTCCGTTGAGGAAGAGATTAGAAAAAAGGTTTCCCCCAACCCCCCCACCACCCCCCCACATACACAGAGTTAAAAATAGAACAAAACGTACATTAAACGATGACAATAGACAAAAAACAAAAAAAAGACAGAGAGACTGCCGGTGAGCCGCAGCTGCAGAACACAGCCACGCCCCTTTATGTCTGTGTTTTTCACATTCTCCCACATGATCGCATGGATTCTCCCTGGGTTTAGTTTAGAGATACAGTGTGGAAACAAGTCCTTCAGCCCACCGAGTCTGCGCCGACATGCGAGAATACTGATAGGATCCTGTCTGATTCACCTCAAAGCCATTGCGGACACTGGACTTTGTCTATAGAACTGGTGCGCTACATTGTTGAGACCTGTATTCTTCACTCTGTACCTTCCCCACTGTTCTATTCTACTGTATTTGCATTTGACTTGATTGGATTTACATATAGTGTTATCTAATTTGATTGGATAACATGCAAAACAAAGCTTATCACTGCACCTTGGAACACATGACAATAATAAACCTAAACCTTAGCCAGATGTTACAATGCTGGTGGAAATAGTCACAGTGGTTATGTGAGTTTGTGGTCTAAATCTCATCTTGGAGTCAAATGTGACAGCAACACTGTTTTGAACAGTCTGTTTCAGTCTCAGGCATTTTCCAGGGAAGATCTGTGACTCGGGAATGGAGTTTGTGGTGAGACCCAAGACAATGGATTCAGTCTTCTTGGTGTTTAGTTGGAGGGAATTTCTGACCGTGTCAGAGAGGTTGTGTTGAGGCATTGCAAGGTGGCTTCAGCATACACAAAGTAACAGGCTGTCTTCAGATGACACGACTGTGCTGCAGTATGGTGAGGAAAGGCAAAGGGAAATACTGCAGCAACAGGACGGCAACTACAGAAGACTCTACCATCACATAACATAGGCTGTGAACAACTTGGCGGTAAAAGTGCCGCAGCACGTAGACCTGCCGCCTCACAATTCCAGCAAGTTGGGTGCAATCATGACATCCAGTGTTCTCTGTGAGGAGTTTGCACATTCGCCCTGTGAAGACATGGGTTTCCTGAAGGTGCTCCAGTTTTATGTTGATAAGTCATAGGAGCAGATGTCGGCCATTCGGCCCATTGAGTCTACTCTGCCATTCAATCATAGCTGATCTATCTTTCCCTCTCAACCTCATTCTCCTGCCTTCTCCCTCCCACATCTCAAAGATGAGTGGGTTGGTCGAATTAGTTGGCTGGTGTGGAGTGCCCCTAATGTAGATGTGAGTGATAGAGTCTGTGGGAGTTGTTGGGAAAGTGTAGAGAATAAAATGGGAGTAATAAAGAACATGGTGATTTACACTTTAGACATCAGCGATACAGCCCGTACACTTCGGCCCACTAAGTCTGTGCCGACCAGTGACCGTACACTAGTGCTATCACACACACACTAGGGACAATTTACAATTTTACCAAAGTTAATTAACCTACAAACCTGTACGCCTTTGGAGTGCGGGAGGAAACCAGAGCACCCAGAGAAAACCCACACGATCATGGGGAGAACGTACAAATTCCATACAACCAGCACCTAGAGTCAGGATCGAACCCAGGTCTCTGGTGCTGTAAGGCAGCAGCTCTACCACTGCACCACTGTGCTGCCCATTCATTCAGGTGGAGCAGAGATTTTGCCTGCCAGAATCATCCTCAGTGTTTCAGAGTCCATGATCTCCATACTTCACAGCACTATATGATAAACTTCATGTAGTGCTACAAATTATTCATCACCAGTGAAGGGAAGGTCAGCCTCTTAAATGGTCCATGTATATACATGTATTATTGATCTTCCAACCTAACATTATGGCCCTTGCACTTTTTTTAATCTGCATTTTTTCTGTAGCTTAGTTTCTATAGCTTAGTTTAGAGATATAGCATCGAAACAGGTCATGAGGGATCGGATTAAAATTAGGCCATTCAGCCCATCAAGTCTACTCCACCATTCAATCATGGCTGATCTATCTCTCCCACCTAACCCCATTCTCCTGCCTTCTCCCCATTACCTCTGACACCTGTAATGGGTCATTCGTCCCACTGAATCCGCACTGACCAGCGATTCCCCCACACACAAGTTCTATCCTACACACTTGGGACAATTTACGGAAGCCAATTAATCTACAATCTGACATAGACACAAAATGCTGGAGTAACTCAGCAGGTCAGGCAGGATCTCTGGAGAAAAGGAATAGGTGATGTTTCGGTTTGGAACCCTTCTTCAGACTACAACCTGCACGTCTTTGGAATGTGGGAAGAAACTGAAGCACCCAGAGGAAACCCCATGGTTACAGGGAGAATGTATAAACACCGTACGGACAGCACATAATCAGGATCGAATCCGGGTCCCTGGAACTGTAGGGCAGCAACTTTACCACTGCACCACTGTGCCGCTCCAACAGCTGCCACGTATATTCTGTAATCTGTTTATTGTCTCATGGCACCACCTGCTATACTCATGAATGGTATGGTTTTCTTGGATAGCAAAAACAAACGTTCTCACTGTATGCTGGTAAACGTGGCAACAATAAACCAATACAATACAAAGCAATACCGATACCACAACCATTTGATGGAAGGGCTGTTGATGTTATATTTTCTCATAAGCTCGGAAGGTAATGTGCTGATATCATGGATTAGATTTGGATGTGATGACTAGCAGTTTGAAGAAACGATTATACTTACACTATAGTCTGACAAGTTTAACACGTCTGAGTTCCTCATCAAATGTATACATTATGGAGCCCTCCCAAATAGGGTTTTACAGTTTAGTTTAGTTTAGAGATACAGAGCGGAAACAGGCCCTTCGACCCACTGAGTCCGCACCGACCAGTGATCACCGCACATTAACATTATCCTAAACACGCTACGGACAATTTACAATTATACTGAAGCCAATTAGCCTACAAACCTGTATGTCTTTGGAGTGTGGGAGGAAACCGGAGCTCCCCGGAGAAAACCCATGTGGTCACAGGGAGAACTTTGTACAGGCGAGCACCCACAGTCAGGCTCCAACCTGGGTCTCTGGCACTGGGAGGCAGCAGCTCCACCGCTGCGCCACCATGTCACCCTAAAACTTGAAAGGGAGAAGCAAAGTGGATTGTCTGATCTGGCAAATGCCCCCTGACCCTCTGGAATGAGCACCCAGTGTAAAGGTTTACATTATAGTCATTTTCTGGGCCACGGTGGAGAACTGAGATGCTGTGGGCAATGGCGACAGGTCTGAATGTAGCAGTGAACTTTGCTCCTTTGACCCACAACTGGTTACTGGGCTGAGCAGTGCAGCAGTTTGCCTGGCAGGTGAGGATCTTTTGGAATGAGCAAAATTGTTATTCTAAGGTCAAACTAGCGTAACACAAATGACACTACACAGATGGCCAGGTCCTGCAAAGCTTTTTAAAATAGTCAGGTTACCTACATACACTGGTCCATCAACTTGACTGAACACAGTGCTGAGGTATGTTTATATAGTATCCCAGGCACATCACTCTGAATGGAAATAACAGACATAATCATGAGGCCAATCCACTCATGGAGACCAAGGCGGCTGACTTGTCACATACTTTTCCGCACATAGTTTTGAGTAGCAAAACAAGATATTCCCAGTGTTCCCAGCTTTTTGTATTGTTGGCTCAGATTTCCAACACCCACAATGTCTTCACAAGGAACTGCAGATGCTGGTGCAAGAAAAAAGACACAATGTGCTGGAGTAATTCAGGGGTTCAATAGACAATAGACAATAGACAATAGGTGCAGGAGTAGGCCATTCAGCTCTTCGAGCCAGCACCGCCATTCAATGCGATCATGGCTGATCACTCTCAATCAGTACCCCGTTCCTGCCTTCTCCCCATACCCCCTCACTCCGCTATCCTTAAGAGCTCTATCCAGCTCTCTCTTGAAAGCATCCAACGAACTGGCCTCCACTGCCTTCTGAGGCAGAGAATTCCACACCTTCACCACTCTCTGACTGAAAAAGTTCTTCCTCATCTCCGTTCAAAATGGCCTACCCCTTATTCTTAAACTGTGGCCCCTTGTTCTGGACTCCCCCAACATTGGGAACATGTTTCCTGCCTCTACTGTGTCCAATCCCCTAATTATCTTATATGTTTCAATAAGATCCCCCCTCATCCTTCTAAATTCCAGTGTATACAAGCCTAATTGCTCCAGCCTTTCAACATACGACAGTCCCGCCATTCCGGGAATTAACCTAGTGAACCTACGCTGCACGCCCTCAACAGCAAGAATATCCTTCCTGTCAGGCAGCATTTTTGGAGAACACAGATAGGACAAAACGTCACCTATCCATGTTCTTCAGGGAAGTTGCCTGACCCGCTAAGCTACTCCAGTTCTTTGTGTCTTTCCTCAGGACCGGTTACTCTCATGATTCACAGCCTACCAAGTAATGGCTCAGATACATACACTGCAGAGGTCTGGTATCTACGGGGAGAAAGAGCAAAGAGAGGAATCAGGATCAACGGTTGAAGCTGGTGTTGGCGATCTGAAGAATGTGCTCAGCTGGGCACAAGTGCAGCGCCGGGACTGTTAGCAAACAGCCGGACCTGCAGCAAGGAAAGGCTGGCGCATTGGCTGGTATACCAACTATGGTGCAGGGCTTGGAGGCATCTGCCTCGAGCAGTATTACTTGTATCTGCAGTTTGCCTTTTGTCCATGGGGAGAGGGCACACTTGCATGGGGCATTTATCGTGACATCTGTGGGAATACATGACAACCTTCATTGAGTGCTCGCACACCATTCACAACTAAACTTGGCTACCTTGGCCACACAGTGTGCAGTCGACCACTCCCTGCCGGTGTGGGAAGCCAGATGGAACAACAAATGTGTTGATTCTGACTGGTTTAATTGGTGGCAAAGCTGCTGTAATTAGCCACCCTGAAAAACAAGTAATCTGTCAGATGCCTTGCTCAGTTGTGTGCTTCCGCCTGTGGAACCTGTGCTGGCCAGCCCGAGAATAATGTTGAGGCAAAATAAATGAGGGCAATGGCCATTGTAACAGCCATCAATAGGGCATAGCCACACATTCAGCAGGAAAAGACACACAATGCTGCATTAACTCAGCGGGTCAGGTAACATCCCTGGAGAATAAGAATAGGTGACGTTTTGGATCTGCATCCTTCCCTAGACTTCCAGCGTCCCCCCCCTCCACCCCCCCCCCCCCCCCCCCGCCCCCCCGCCAACACAATCAGTCTGAAGAAAGGTCCAAACCTGAAACATCAGCTATCCATGCTCTCCAGAAATGCTGCCTAACCCACTGAGTTACTCCCACACTTTGTGTCTTTTTTGTAATCCAGCACCTGCAGGTCCTTGTTTCTACATTTAGTACGATGTTAAAAGGAGAAGACAGGCAGTTAGTGTCAGGTTCCGATGTACTCTCACTTTTAGTGCCTTTTACAATTGTTGCTCTGTTTTAAACAGTCGCCCCCACAATACAAAATGCTCAACATTTTATGATAGGCTGAGGAAGCTTTTCATCTTTTTGAACATCTTGCGATTTGGGTAATGCTTCCCACTATCATTCTCTTTCCTGTGCAACAGCAGTGCACATTCAACTGGTGTTCCTTGATTTTTATGATCTTCTGGGTCCCAGTTTGGCAGTCTACACAATATCGGTGTTAATTTGGCTGCCAAAGCTTAAAAAATGCTGGACACAAAAAGCTGCAGTAACAAGCACCATCTCTGGAGCAAAGGAATGGGTGATGTATCAGGTCACTGGTTATAAAAGTGACTCCAAAATTTTCCAAATCATTTCTCAACTCGACGTCTGTGAATCTTTGATTTGCAAATTAAGATTATCCAAGTACTTAATTAATATAAATGAGCCCCTCGTTTCTTTCTAGTTATCCAATAGTGACGGTGAAATTGCTCAGAAAATTTCTGGGGTATCATCAGGAAGTGAAGTTGTTGAAGAAAGGTAATTCTGCTCAAGCCCAGTTTAGTAACAAGCAGATGAATAGACCCAACAGTTAATCACAAAAGTGGGCCTTCAGAAATTCACAAAATTATCATGAAAATTAAATCTATGGGTTTGGACAACCCCCACTTAAAACTAAAGCCCTGAACATTAAGCATTTCTTCTCTGAAGACTCGAGGAATGGCAGATGCTGGAATCTTGCAAGGAACAACAATCAATATAAAATATAGTCACTTCAATGAAAAAAAGATGAAGTTGAATATATTACAATAAAATAATAATGAACAATAGTGCAAAGCCTGTCCATAGCAGCGTTAAAAAAAACAAAAAACACATGCTCTGGTTTCCTTCCACACTCCAAAGAGTTTGGTAGAAATTGCAAATTGTCCCCAGTGTGTACGAGGTGGTCTCTGGTTGGCGCGGGCTCGCTGGTCCGAAGGGCATGTTTCCATGCTGTATCTCTAATGTAAAGTGAAATGCCCATGTTTGTTTCTAGGAAGCTCAGGAAACCCACACATGCACAAATTAAATCATCAGACTCCTTTAGTATCACCCCAAATAAGCGAAAAACATTTTGAACTTGCCAAACTGCCTCTCCTGAGAGGGGTGGGGAGGGAGGAGGGGATTTCTTTCATGCAGCCTAAGACTCTCGTGTTAAATGGAGAAGACAGGAAGCTAGTGTCAGGTTCCCATGCACACTCACTTTTAGTGCATTTCGCATTCCTATTTCCAAACCCCTTTGATTTCAGGAGTTAAAAACAGCTCCAGCACACAACGTACACATGTCATCTAGCTATTAACCACCTGCAGTGAATGTCACATACATCCTGAATATACTCAGAGCCTTTTTGCTAACTCACATGGTGAGGATTGCTTCTACTAATTGCCCCACAGCCACATGTCCCACAAGGTCACTTCAGAGGATGTTTAATGAACTACCAAGGATGATAGATTCGTCAACCAGATAGGTTTTTATAACAATCGAGCAGTTTCACAATTACTATTACAGTATCAAGTATTTAATTACTTGAATTTCAGTTCTCCATCTGTCCTGGTAGGTTTCAAACCTATCCAATTGGGCCTTGTTCAGCAACACGAAAACTGGTGAACGCTCCCTGGTCCATCACCGGTACTGACCCCTCCACCATCATAGGAGGCGGTGCCTCATAAAGGCAACTAGCATCATCAAGGATCACCCTTGATAATCTTTTACATTTCAATAAGATCCCCTCTCATCCTTCTAAATTCCAGCGTATACAAGCCTAGTCGCTCCAGTCTTTCGACATATGACAGTCCCGCCATTCCGGGAATGAACCTAGTAAACCTACGCTGCACGCCCTCAATAGCAAGAATATCCTTCCTCAAATTTGGAGACCAAACCTGCACACAGTACTCCAGGTGCGGTCTCACTAGGGCCCTGTACAACTGCAGAAGGACCTCTTTGCTCCTATACTCAACTCCTCTTGTTATGAAGGCCAACATTCCATTGGCTTTCTTCACTGCCTGCTGTACCTGCATGCTTCCTTTCAGTGACTGATGCACTTGGACACCCAGATCCCGTTGTACGTCCCCTTTTCCTACCTTGACACCATTCAGATAATAATCTGCCCTCCTATTCTTACCACCAAAGTGGATAATTTCACACCTATCCACATTAAACTGCATCTGCCATGCATCCGCCCACTCACACAACCTGTCCAAGTCACCCTGCAACCTCATAGCATCTTCCTCACAGTTCACACTACAGTTCACAGCTTTGTGTATCATCTGCAAATTTGCTAATGGTACTTTACATCCCTTCATCCAAGTCATTAATGTATATTGTAAATAGCTGCAGTCCCAGCACCGAGCCTTACGGTACCCCACTAGTCACTGCCTGCCATTCTGAAAGGGACCATTTATCCCCACTCTTTTCTTTCTGTCTGTCAACCAATTTTCTATCCATGTCAGTACCCTACCTCCAATACCATGTGCTCTCATTTTTCCCACTAATCTCCTATGTGGGACCTTGTCAAAGGCTTTCTGAATGTCGAGGTACACCACATCCACCGGCTCTTCCCGTCAATTTTCCTAGTAACATCCTCAAAAAATTCCAGTAGATGAGTCAAGCATGATTTCCCCTTCGTAAATCCATGCTGACCAGGAACGATCCTGTTACTGCTATCCAAATGCTCCGCAATTTCGTCTTTTATAATTGACTCCAGCATCTTCCCCACCACTGATGTTAGACTTACTGGTCTATAATTTCCCGTTTTCTCTCTCCCTCCTTTCTTAAAAAGAAAGAGACTGACTTATGTCACACCTGAACTCAGTATTTAACGAATACGAAGTTGAAAGAGTTTCCATATTCATGGTGTCACTGTTCTATATGCATGGATAGAACAAGAATCCAGCAAGGAATTTTAAAAAAAATCAAAGTGAACAAGAAACTCTTAAATAGTTATGTAAATTTAGATTACAAGTAAGGAAGTAATTCTCAATAACAATGGAAGTTACAATCTTAAATATTGTCTCTTTTCCCATTCCATTTGGCTGAAACACGTTATAATTTGAAGCATGGTTAATAGTTTTCAAACACAAGGTTTAATCTGCACTCTGTTTTACATTAAATAGGGTTGATCTTTCCTGTAATTTATTACCAATGACTAATATTTGTTAATGTTTCATTCTGATATGTTGGTTTGTATTGAATTATATCATCACAACATCTCCTGCATATTTCCGGCGGGCCCCCACACAAGATTATGAGAGGGCTTGCTCGAGAGGTACTGATTACACCTGTGGGTATTAACAGGACCGGGGGCTAAAAATGTAAGATGTTCATTCACAGACGCAGCAGTGAATTCAAAGAAGTAGATAGAATGTGGAAAATGCTGCAAAGGAGCTCTCCTGAACTGAATATCATGGACAGATTTTGGGAAAGTTAGATAAACATATGGGGGGGGGGGGAAATAAAGAGAGGGATATGGCAATTGTACTGAATGATAAATATTGGAAAAGAGGCTGATGTGTAACATAAACCCAAGCATGGATTCAATGGGCTGAATGGCCTGTTTCTTTGCTTTTAATATCTGTTAATATTGGCTCTTTGTTAATTAGATAATTACATCTCTCATTGAGTAAGCTAATGTGAGAACCCACTCCTGGCTTTTCCCCATTGGCAACATCAAACACTCTGTTTCTATGAAACGATGGCAGCAAGGAATGGGGAAGGAATCTCTGGAGTGGATGGTAAAACTACAGCCCTTTGAAAGGATGGCAAGTGGTTTATAAGCCAGAGGTGGACAGCATGTCAACTTATCAACACCTTCTGCCTTGTGTGCTTTGAAAAGGTTTTGTCTGCAACCCAGAAAACAAAATGGTTGCATCTGAGAGGATTATGGGGGAAGAGACAGCATTGTGATGTTACTGGCTGCTCTCTTGCATGGTGACAGAAGGATTCCAATGCTCTGCTTAAATTGATAGAAGAGGGCTGTAACTTAGTGGATGCCGGGTTTCCAGTGAGGTATTAAACTGAGGTCATATTCAGGTGGAAAGAAACGTTGTGGCAGATTAGCAGGAGGTTGGCTGGATACCTGTCGTTCCACCAACAAAACCCTGTGCCTGGGACCAAGCTGTGTGCAAATTGGCTGCTGTGTTTTAAAAGCAATTCATGCTGCTATTGAACACCCCAAGGCCATATCAATGTAACAACCTTCTCTAATGATGAAAGAATTGCATGAAATTATCTTTTAGAAATAATAAAAATGTGTTTTTCATTCATTCCCCCTCGGTTATACAAAGCCCTTTTAATTACCCCTGAGAGAAGGCAAAGTCTGACATCTGACTGAGCATTTACCACAGATACTGGAGCTAATATCCTGCTTCCATTCATCACAGCTTCTCGGTGGCACACACAGCATTTGGTAACATGCCAAACGTTTCTGAATGACCATCATTAATTTTGAAGTTGCCGAAACACAGCAACCAGATCTGAGACTACCAGCTGACTCTGTACCTCATAATAAGTATATATGATACTGCTGGAGACAAGGCACTTCACACTGGGTGCTCAATTAACAACAGAAATGTGTCTCAACCCAAACATCTTGGCAGACTTCCTGGATAGCTCTAATATTTGGGATAATAACAGCGCCGTCTCCATAAATCAGAAATTTAGTAACATACTATAAGGAGACCACACATTTAAATAAAACTGACTCCATGGCTTCTGCCACCAGTGTGTTTTACTTGCAAACTCTCTTCATTCATGCCATTTTTAATGCAGGTCAAACACAGTGGCAGGGAATAGTTAAGAGGAATTGACGTACTGGTATTATTCACCATCAGGATGAACAAAATTATTCATTTCAGGCTGCATTGAAATGTTTGATTTTTTTTTAGTATATTAGACACTTAAAAATTACGATCTTGAGGAACATGATCTAGTGTCAGTTGCTCCAGCTTAAAATGGAAAATAATCAAATTTTATTTATTGTATGTTTATGTAATTGTTTAGAAAGTGCACGGGAAATTCTACGAAAGATGCTCAGAAATGACAATGCATATTCAGCAAAGTGTTTCATACTTTGATGATATATAATGTTTTTGCTTAAGGACTTTGAAAAGAGATATATGTAGAGACCAACTAGGTCAAGAGTGTTTAATTGTCATATACACTGGGAATGGAACAATGAATTTCTTACTTGCTGCAGCGTTACAGGCCTATCAATACAATAACACAACAATAAATATATTATAATTAATAGTACAATAAACTAATAATCAATAATACCAAGCAACCAGAACATAGTGTAAAAACAGAACTATGCAGTGCAACCAAAACAAACTCCTGAGGGAGTGTTGTGGTTAGGAATGTACAGTATGGTTCAAAAGCCTATTGGTTGCTGGAAAGAAGCTGTTCTAGAAGGTCTAGGAGGTCATGGTTTTCAGGCTTCTGTACCTTCTTGATGGCAGCAATGTGTTGAGAGCAAGACCAGGATGGTGTGGGTCTGATGATATTAGCTGCCTTTTTGAGGCAGCATTTTCTGTAGATCCTTTCAATGGTGGGGAACCCAATATCTATGAAGGAATGGACAATGTCCAATTTCCTGTTTATTGATGCTCAGTTTGAGTTCCCAGTTCCACACAAAGGCTATACAATAATTGGAAGCAGAGATTTGCATACCTAAGATGGTGTGAGAATGATTGCCCTTGACATCAAAGTGGCATCTGTCCAAGTGAAACATTGGGGAGCCCTGGTAAAAATGAAATCAATGGGAATCATCTCTCTCTGGAGTCTAGAATCCCACCTTTCATCAAGAAAGACAATTAATCTAGCTGGGGGCCAGCTCCACAGCCCAAGAGACTGGTGCAGGAATTCCTCAGGCAGCTGTCTACTGGAGTTGGACGGCTCTGGGAGATGCGGAAGTGAGCGGAATATTGGTGATTGCACGCTGTTTGCTTGCACTGTCAATTACACTTTCTATCACTTCACTAACTGGGAGTCAGTCATGGGATGGTTGAGGATGGGATATGTTTTCCTACTGTTCCAGGTTCCAACTGCCTTCAGTTGTTTTATCAAAAACTTTCCATCTTTACAAGATCACAAGTGGGGATTGTCTATTCCCAGCATCTCAGATAATAGGCAGGACCTACTTTAGCAGGACTTAAACAGCATTCAGGTTTGGACTGGTATACAGACACTCCCAAAATTAGGCAATAGGCGATTTACGTAAACTCGCACTTAAGTTAACAATTCCGTATTCAGTCCCTAGTGCAATCAAGGCAATTTGTAACTCTCACAACACTGTACGATCATTAAAGTATACATCGGAAACAAGCTGGCAATGGCATTGGTTCTTACCCATAAGGCCACATGCCACAGAAAGTGCCGCATTGGCAACATGGAATTCAAGCCAGCAATGGTGGCAGCATTTACCCAGAAGGCCGCACACCACAGAACGAGCCCCGGATGCAGCCAGACGCTGCTGAGACAGTTAATACTAGCAGGTCAGGCAGCATCTCAGGAGAGAAGGAATGGGTGACGTTTCGGGTCGAGACCCTTCTTCAGACTGATGTCAGGGAGGCGGGACAAAGGAAGGATATAGGTGGAGACAGGAAGTTAGAGGGAGAACTGGGAAAGAGGAGGGGGTGGGAGAGAAGAGAGGGACAGAGGAACTATCTAAAGTTGGAGAAGTCAATGTTGATACCGCTGGGCTGCAAGCTGCCAAAGCGAAATATGAGGTGCTGTTCCTCCAATTTCCGGTGGGCCTCACTATGGCACTGGAGGAGGCCCATGACAGAAAGGTCAGACTGGGAGTGGGAGGGGGAGTTGAAGTGCTCAGCCACCGGGAGATCAGGTTGGTTAAGGCGGACTGAGCGAAGGTGTTGAGCGAAACGATCGCCAAGCCTACGTTTGGTTTCGCCGATGTAAAGAAGTTGACATCTTGAGCAGCGGATACAATAGATGAGGTTGGAGGAGGTGCAGGTGAACCTCTGTCTAACCTGGAAAGACTGTTAGGATGTCATGTTACAACTGAATAAAATCTTGGTGAGCCATACCTGGAATATTATGCGCAGTTCTGGACACTTAGTTGTTGGAAGAATGTCACTAAGGTGGAAAGTGGGTAGAACAGATTCACAAGGATGTTACTGACGTCTGTGTATAATCAGGCAAGTTGGAAACAAATGGCCCATTAATTTCCCACTCAGTGGGTTGAATTAAAATGAACCTTGTGACTCCAGCCAGCAAAGCATCAGTTCACAGTTTGCTTCCTCTGTGCGCGCGCGGCTGTGTCTTCCAGCTGTTGGCTGGTGTGGTTTACATGATCAGCTGGAAGGTGTCAGCCTGTAGCCTCATCCCTTTCATTATCATTCATTTGCTTGCCAAGGGCTCTTTTAAACACCCTCTCTGTTGGAGAGCTTTCCAGCTATTTGTTGCTGGAAGACTCCCCAATGGAAAGGATATCATTCACACAAACTACACAAAAACCATCTGTGCCTCCAGGAGATTGCGCTTCACATACATAATGCTGCGGCCCCGACCCAAAACGTTACCTCCATTTTCTCCAGAGATGCTACCTGACCTACTGAGTTACTCCAGCATTTAGTGTCTATCTTTAGCTGCAGTAAATGGCCTCATTCACATGTTTTGCTGAAAGAAAACAACTTAAGAATCAAGTGTGTTCAGAGTTCATGCCTAACTCAACCTCTCTTCGCTGTTGCCTACTGCATCTTTAAGAGTTGGGAATCCAATTAAATGCTGGAATCCAATTAATAATTGTTTACTGAACCTTGTTGCCGCAGAGTGGACGCTGTTTACAGTCTTGCCACATGAAATATTGCATTATTTATTGAGGGAACAAGAAACACCACGAAGAAGTTTAAATCAAATGCAAAGAAACAGTGGAAATGTAATTTACTATTATTTATTGACCTGTGAAGAAATACTTTTTGTATATGTGAATTAGAACTTGAAAAAAAACTTAAAGCCAGATTCCTAAATTAAATGAAAAGGCTTCTTCCCAGGCTGTTAAATCCTGCAGATTAATTTTAGGTTGCTGATGGAGGTTCGTGTTGCTCAACCCGATCTCCTTCCACATCACAAATTAACACCCTTGAAAATATTGCAGTCTCTTCCAGCCAAGTTCAGCTGCTTTGCTCTCAATCCATTTACTTAAAAGTTCTCAGATGTCTTGACCTTGAAACCTTGTCTTCAAAAGTCAGATTGCAACTCTTATCTGCGCGAGACACTGCCAGTGAAATGATGAAAAGGGGCATAACTTTCTGAAACCTCTCAGTGTAGCTAGATTTTTGCCAATGCACAAAGTGCTGGAGTAACTCAGAAAGTCAAGTAGCATCTATTGAGAGGGTGGATAAGCAGCGTTTCAGGTTGGGACCCCTCTTCTGACTGATTATAGTGGAAGAAAGCTGGAAAAGATGTAATGGCGGAACAAAGCCTGACGAGTGATAGGTGGATAGACAAAAAATGCTGGAGTAACTCAGCGGGAAAGCCAGCATCTCTTGAGAGGAGGAATAGGTGACGTTTTGGGTCGAGACCCTTCTTCAGACAGGTGTAAATCAGCATCTGCAATTCCTTCCTGCACAAGCGATAGGTGGATGCAGGTGAAGTGGGCATTGTTGGCAGATGGGTGGACAAAGGCTAGAGATGAAAATTAGACAAAAAGGGTTTCTGATAAGAAGAGAAGATTAGTGAAATGTAAAGTCAGAGGGAAGGATAGAGGAGAAGGGACAGGGGGAGGATTGTAGTGAGAAGAAGTGGAGAAATGGATGCTCACTGGGTGGGAGAGCCACAGGAAAGAGAGTGGGGGCAGCAGGATGTTACTTAAAATTGCAGAATTCAATGTTCATACTGTTGGGTTATAAACTACCTAGGTGGAATAGGAGACGCTGTTCCTCCGGCTTATGTGTGGCCTCACTCTGGCAATGGCGGAGACCCAGGACAGAAAGGTCGACGTGGGAATGGGAAGAGGATTTAAAATGGTTAGCAACTGGATTTGTGGTGAGTGAACAGTGTAAGCTCATGGAACGTGAGAGCTTTGGTCCTCAATGGGTTTCTGGTGGATGGGGCAAGGTCAGTGCAAAGCACACTTGTGGGTACTCCCCGTACACGGCCTTGTCTGTTGTCACAGGTCAAATGTAGAAGATGGCAACTTTCTGAAGGGGAGATGTGGAGGTTTGGAAGGTGAGAGGCCATAAGTCACCACCTAAAATACTGTGGAGAGGAAATCTATAATGTTCTAACAGTGGGAAGAGGATGCAGCAAGAGGTCACGGAAGAGGGGGCAATGGCTCTCTTTGTGTAGAACATGACATCGCAAAGAAAAGATTTTGGCTCAAGGGTCTTTTTGTCTACTGAGCATTGACTGACCTGATCCAAGATCAATAGAGTGTTTGAAAGGGAGAATTGCAAAAGAGCTATTGACATTCTACAGTTAGAGTAGGATGACTGCATCGGCAGGAGACAAAGAATGTCCACAATGAACCCAGTTAATTAGGTAACGGCAACATGATCAGTGGGAGACATTCAGAGTGTAGAGTGCAATATCTGTACAAACTTCTAAGGGACATCACAGGCAATTAAAGAGAGAAAGTGAAAAGGAGAAACAAAGTAATGCACCGACTAAAACTAAGTCACATCCTGGGAACTGGAACATGTACAAAGAAAATAAGCAAAAGGACCTTTTACCCAGAGTAAGGGAATCAAAAACCAGGGGACATAGGTTTAAAGTGAGAGGGGAAAGATTTTATAGGAAGCTGAGGGGCATTTTTTGCACACAGAGGATGATGGGTATAAAGAACGAGCTGCCAGAGGAACTAGTTGAGGCTGAAGAAAGATCCTGAGCCGAAACATCACCCATCCTTTTTCTCCAGAAATGCTGCTTGACCCGCTGAGTTAATCCAGTACATTGTGTCCATCTTTGGTATAAACTAGCATCTGCATTTCCTTGTTTCTCCTTCATGAGGCTGGTACTATGACAACATTTGAAAAGCATTTGGACAGGTACATGGATGGGAAAGGTTTAGAGGTATATGCGCTACATGCGGGTAGATGGTACTATTGTGAAAGCATCTTGGTTGGCACGGGCAAGTTGGGCTGAAAGGCCAGTTAACATACCGTGTGATTCTATGACAATCACCGAAATGGGTATGGCTACAAAAAGGAGCTGCGGAACAAAATGTGCAAGGCACCTCAACATCAAAGCAAAATAAGTAGAGAGGCTTCATGAAAAATAGTCAAAGATGGTATTTTAAACGGAGGTAATTTAAATTCAACACCACTATGGTCATATCTGTAACATTACCAACTAAACCCATATGTATCTTTGGGACAGCACAGCTTGCAGAGCGGCTGCCTCACAGATCCAGTAACCTGGGTTTGATCCTGACCTTCAGTGCCGTCTGCATGGACTGACAATATTATGATATGCCAAAATCTAACATAGATTACATAGCTAGGTGGGAACGGCACACTGGAGCAGTGGTAGAGCTTCTGCCTCATAGCGCCAGACGCAGGTTCAATCCTGTTTGCAGATGTTGTGCGGAATTTGTACATTCTTCCTGTGACCATGTGGGCTTTCTCTGGGTGCTCATGTTTCCTCCCACATTTCAAAGATGTACAGGTCTGTAGGTTAATTAGCTTCTGTAAACTGACCTCAGTGTGTAGGATGCAAAACTGGGATAACCTAGAACTCGTGCAAATGGGTGATATCAATGGTCGGCGTAGACTCAGAGTGCCCGATGACCTGTTTTCACTCTGTAACTCTAAACTAACCTAAAATTACATACTATACACTGAAAAATTAAACATGTCTAACCATTACTTAAAAAGGAATCTAGGGAATTATAGACCAATTAGTTTAACGTGTCATTGCGCATGACTGGAATCCATAATTAAAGGCAGAATAAGTGAAAATGTTCAGTTGATTAGAGCGATGTCAGCATCCATATACTAAAACTCTTGTTTCTTTGTTCCTGAACTACAGCCAAAACGGTACATGGAAGCGCAACAATTTTAGGCCCACCTTACTCACTGTCATCCCTTTGGTGCTAATGGAAGAAGTGTCATTGAAATCAGTGTTATATTTTTAAAGTTATTCACATTTTAAAGTTTTAATCTATCTCCTAGGGAGGGTGGGGGAGGAGGGAGGATAAGGGGGGTTGAGGGGAAGGGGAGTGGAGGGAGGAGGGGGGGAGGGGGGGAGGGGAGGAGGGGGGAGTAGTGACCAATAAAATGGAGAGAATTTCAAGAAGTGATATTTATATGGACTTCCAGTTGGTATTTGACAGTCAGTTACACTGACACAATTGAAGGCAAATTGGAGACCTAGTTAAGGGATGACTGAGTTGAGAGCTGGACAATAGGTCAATGCTCACATTAGCATGATTGGACTAGTTGTGTTCAATGGGGATTTGTGTTCATGTCTGAAATTATCTTTTTTTTCTCAAAAATAAACGTTATTTAGCATTAAAAATATATACAAAACAAAAACTGTGCAAAAACATTTCAAAGATCCCAGCTCCCTCAGTTGGATGTGAGAGATCCTATGGCACAATGTACTGAGGACAAGCACAGACATTCTCCAAATACTCTGCCTGGTATCTTTTTAATTCAATTAGGATCATTAAATATTTCTTAAACAGTTAAGAATTTTGTGACATCCATGGACCTCGGTAGTTCAGCAATCTCTTTTGCAGATGATGATGGATGCTGAAATTGTAGGTCCCTCCCTGCCAAATATGAAGGTAAATGGGGCAATAGTTGGCAGAATTTTGCTCAATTGCAGAGCAGACTTGGCATGAAAGGCCTAATCATATTTCTATCTCCTTCTTGTTTACCTGACGGGTGGATTAGTGCTAAAACCTGCATTGAAATCTTTTCTGAATTCCTTTGATGGAAGTGGACACCATTTTGCATCAACTTGTGAAGGACTTGCTCGTTTCCAACTGTGGCCTCAGCCTTCACGATGCAGCCAACAGTATTAAAGGTGGCAGCACTCATTGGGCATCAAGATCAAATGTTAAAGCTACCCTCTCTCTCGTCCTGCCTGTGTAGATGGTAGAAAGGGTGTTGGCTAGAGGTGGTGTTAGGTGGGGGAGGAAGGAAGCAAGAGCTGATCAATTAAGGCTCTAAAATGGCGAAAGTAGAAGCATGGCAGAACAAATGCATGCCAATCCTGGAGAAATACAAGCTAGAGTGCCGGGTAGGAAGGGACTGCAGATCTGGGATCATTTACACTCCATTCCATAACTGGTATTGGAGCCTTCAGCCACGTTAACTTTATGAGCTATTAGTTGCACGAGAACCTGTTTTTAAAACTCATTCCTTTAAGTATAATCTCTTCACTTATCCTTGCTGTCACTCACAAATGTGTCCGCATTGATCGTCTAGTTAAACCTTTCAGATTCAATCACAGTGAAAGGTACAAGATGGGTGGAGACACGAGATGCTTGAATTTGATGCTGGAATCTTGAGTAGAACACAAAGTGCTGGAGTAACTCAATGGGTCAGGAGGCATCTGTGGAGGCAATGTATAGGTGATACTCTGGGTCTGAAGAATGTCCCAAAACGAAATGTCACCTATCCATTCCTTCCACAGATGCCGCCTGCCCTGCTGAGTTAAGCCAGCAATTTGTGTTTTACAACATGGGTGTAGGTTGAAATTGAAATAGAAATCATGCTGAAACTACGTTACAAATCTTTGAAAAGGGAAACTGAGTTAACATTTCAAGTACGAGATCCTTTGGCAGAGCTCTGGATGCAGATTGCTTCTGTTGTTTGATAACAGGTCGAATTATGCTGAAAGAAAGCCAATGGTTTCAAAGAAACCGCAGCCAATCAACCACGGACAATTTGGTTCGTCTTGGATTTCTGCACATGTGGAATTCAGAGATGAGCAGGAGGTCAAGTCCTCCCCCTTCCTGTGAGATGTCCACACCTGGTTCTCCTTGTTCAGTGGCCGAGATCGGGATCTTTGAAGTATGACCTTACATCTCAGCTGTCTCCAGTAACGAGTGCCAAAGCTTCAAAGAAATGTGTATCATTGCCCAGATATTAATTACGTCTTTTACGAAAACAGTAATGCCTCTATTTACACAGTGTCATTCACAACTTCAGGAAAGTATTGCCAATGAAGTCATTTTTGAAGCATTGCTCATGTTCTAATGCAGGCAATCAATTAGGAGACAGCCAGCTTCCATAAGCAGTCACCGGTAAATAACTGGATCATCGGCTTTAGAGCTACTTATTGGAGGGGTAAATATTTGGCTGTAAATTGAGATTAACTGCTCTGGTTTTTACCAAATAGTTTCCAAACAGAAAGTAGATTAATCTTATCCAAACGACAGCACATGCAACACTGCTGCACCCACCCACCCACACATCCACCTGAGGGTTTTGTATTTTAATAAAACTGCAGATTCGGGAAATCCGAAACAAAAACAGAAACAAAGCCTGAAAACAATCAGGGGGTCAGGCAGCATTTGTGGAAAGAAAAGAAGACTTTGACCAGAAATATAACCTCTTGTTTCTCATTCCACGGATGCTGCCTGACCTGCATCCAACATTTTCTGCTTTTATTATAGATTTTGGGCTAAAGTCTGAGAGCACAAAGTGGGGGATTGATTTCCTTTGCATTTCCGCTGCCGATATCAGATTATGTTCCGACCACTCAGACCCATTAGCTTTATGGCTAATAACTCTTCTCTTGCCCTACAGGCACCTTGACTGTATACGACTCTCAAAGAAAACACCTGCGAATCTTACAGAAAAGTCACCACTCAGAATCTGGATTTCTGCTTTCACAGATTGGAGGCTGACGCTTGCTCAATGAGTTAGTTTGTCCCTTAGCATTCCCCTTTCTATCGTGACATTCAACCCAATTAATACCTCCCCCACCACCCTTCCCACATACTCCCACCTCTCCCCATCGAGTCTCCATTCCTGGTTTTCCCCTTCAAAGTGCTATTAACGCTCAGCGGAAGTGCCTTTGGCGAGGAGGCTGGATAGCTGACACCTCTGTGCACGGCAGCCATTCCTGTTGCCATTTGATCCAGCTTCTAGGGAAGCAAAATTAGGCATGTAACCAAGACAAGGGCATGAGGATATCTGGCAGATTTCCTTTACCCTTTTCTTCTCCTTGAGAGTATAAAGCAACCGCTGGATTAAGGAACACACTCGGATTTCCACTATTCATTGCAGCTTGTGGGCTACACTGCATGGGGTACATATTTGAACATCGAGTGTAAACAGGATGGAGCTTGGCAGTGGAATTCTGATGTTCAATTGGGTGAGTTGTCAGCAAGTCAGGTGCAGAGAAGTTGCTAGCCACTGTAGGGGCCCACTTAACACAAACTAGTGGAAGAAGCAACTTGGGGGGAAAAAAGCCCATGATCCTCTGCAGAAAAAATGCACCACAACCATCCCTTGAAAATAAAATTAAAAGTTTCAAAATTTGTATATTTTACTGATTGTGCGGAGAACAATTCACAAAGGTTGACCTAATTGTAGACTTTAAGTAAAAACCTTTTGACATTGAGGTTCGGTAATCTAATTTTTATTGATATTACGTGAAAGAAGACAATAATAAAGAGGAAGAGTAAAAACATGCAGAACCAAACAGTTGTTAAAGTCACCATTGACCAGATTAGCTGCTTGACATCAATGCAGCAATGACTTCTGTGTGCAAATCAAGATGTTTTAATAAAATGCTTTAAACATACGTGAAAATATGTGGTGGGTTCTGACAGATTGTTATTGTCCATTTTGTTGTCTGCCTATGTTCACTCACAGTTGCCCAGAGGGGGTGGAAGTGCACCCAAAGGTTACATTTTAATACCGAGCCAGCTTGAAGGACTAGATTCACTAGGATGTGAGGCTGTTAGTGGGTAGAAGACCTCAGCACTTTCCACAGAGCAGACCATGGGATGTGTCACCCGGGTCAGGGACCTCTGAATCTAAAGAGCCCACGAGGAGGCTGCATTGTTTCCTTCGTTATTTCTAATCTGTAGAAAACCAGCTGCTCTTTCTTGTTTTTGGTGGCTGATGAATCTCTTAAATGTGGAAAGACAGTTACAGAGGAAGGGAAGTACCATTGCACATTTCCATTCTGAAAAGTGACTATTATTTCTGTGAGTGCTCTAACTTGTCCTATTGGGTGACTTTAACTCCTCTTCCTGCACTGCCGATCTGTAAGTTAAGAGGACAGACCTCAACTCAAATTCAAGCTTTTGAGGAACATGTGGATTGAAGGTTCTCCTGTCTCTGGTGATAAAATGAATCAATTCATTGAGTACTCTGTCATCTCGCAGATGACCAAAGGAAAGGGAACAATGTTGTGTTTCTGTATTGGAACAGATGACATTATGCAAGAGTCTAAATTAGGTTTTTAAATGATAAAAGGTTTTCGGGGTTGAGAAAAGAAAGACAGAAAGCGAGAAAGGAAGTCAAAAATAGACAAACAGGACAGAGGAAGGAGGAAACAGGCAGACAAGGATTAAAAGAAAAGGCCGGCAGAGGGACAGAGAAAGAGAGTGACAGAGAAAAAGAGTGACAGACAGAGGAAGAGGGTCAGAAAGAAAAAGATTGACAGACAGAGAGATAGAGCGGCAGAGAGTGTAAGGGCATCGGATGGAGAGGTTCAGCGAGAACCAGTGAGATGGCTGGGTTTCAATTAATGGTTGGACAAACAGATGCCAGAAGCTCACAATTTCCAGGCCAACAATCTGTGCTAGCACTGTTTTACACTGGGAGCTCCAACCACGGAATTATGATTATTGAAACATGTATCTCATCATGTCTCCAAAGGTCCCTCAGCAGGTACAGTGAATTATGTTGAAGAATGGGTTTTGCTGTTTATTAACCAGCTCTTTACTGCAGTTGAGGGGGACATTGGCCGGAAGGCAGTAGGAAAGAACTTTAAAAATGCGTAAGCACTCTGTGACATCTTTGACGATTGACTGCAATATTAATCAGAGGACTGCACGGTTTATATGCCAACCCAAACATTTGAGGAAAAGGCATGAAAGGCAAGATTGGTTTACTTTCCATCTTATATTAGAAAGCATCTTCCCTTTAAAGACTTGCCATCCTGCAAGATACACTCGCCCTGATCACTTCACTCTGACAATTTCCCACCTGATCATTCATCTCAAATACAGTTCATAAGAGAAATAGGCCATTCACACCATCATGTCTACTCTGCCATTCAATCATGGCTGATCTGTCTCTCCCTCCGAACCCCATTACTCCTGACTCAATTCCCTCAGTTCCTAGTCAGCATCCTCCTTCCATCCGTATTCACCAGGAACTGAGTGATCACCACATGAGATGCTTAGAAAAGAGTCCAGCTCTAAAGTTAAAGACTGGATAATTTTGTTTCCCTTGGTTATCCCTCAGCACAATTCCTATTATTGGATGGCATTGACAAGGATAGGAAACAGACCTATGATACCAGTTTACAAAATGCAGGATCAGGGAATGTGTCGCAGTTGGAACCAAGGGCTACCTGTACCTGCAAATCAAAGGCAGCTTTGACCTCAACAACATAAGCTCGTGTAAGTTGTCTTTTATTATCGGGGACTCTTTAAAAAAATGATTGGTTACATGTTTATGGAGCAAAAAAAAGATGCTGGAAGAACTCAACAGCATCTGTGGAGTGAAATGAATTGTTGAAAGGATGAGACCCTTCCTTTGGACTTAAAGTGTGGAGGGGAGACAGCCAGTATAAAGAGGTGATACGGTGGGCCAAGAGCTGGCAAGTGATTAGTGGAAAATAGACACAAAAAGCTAGAGTAACTCAGCGGGTCAGGCAGCATCTCTGGAGAAAAGAAATAGGTGGCGTTTTGGGCCGAGACCCTTCTTCACCTATTCCTTCTCTCCAGAGATGCTGCCTGACCCATTGAGTTACTCCAGCATTTTGTGTCTATCTGTTAGAATATATAAAACTTCTTAAAATTAAAAATACAACCAGTCAATTGAAGAAAATCTAACTGATCTAAATTCCTTGGCGATTTTCTCTTTGAAATTTGTGTTGAAGCTCCCCCTGTGTCAGGTTCAATAAGACACAGGATGTTCATGCAGATTCCCTGCTAAAGCGGTGGGAAATTACTGCAAGGTTGGGCTGTCTTCCTGGACTCCTACAAGGAGGAGCCCTGTAATGGAGCACTGAAGGTTAATTAGCAACAAACTGCTGAACAAAGCTTCAGGACATCTGAATTCTCATGGAAATCCTGAAGTTGCGCACAGTTAGGCCAGAAAGTATCAGTCGTTACATGGGGTGATGCTAACACTTCCCTGCAAGAAGGGGCCATAATCCTGCTGTACACTCATTGTTCACATGTGGATTTTGATTTCGGTAAGGCGAAGAAAATGATTCTGTTTGTTACCGTCATACAGGATTTCTTCAAGTTAGTGTTCTGAGCTTCATCAATGACCTTCCTTCCATCACAAGGTCAAAAGTGGAGATTAGTTTTGTTTAGAGATATAGCACAGAAATCGGCCCACTGAGTGCACACCAACCAGCGATCTTCGCACACTAACAGCACTGTCCTGCACACCAGGGACAATTTACAATTTTACCAAGCCAATTAGTCTTCAAAACCTATAGGTCTTTGGAGTGTGGGAGGAAACAGGAGCTCCTGGAGAAAACACAAGCAGGTCACGGGGAGAAAATACAAACTCCGTTCAGACAGCACCCATAGTCAAGATGGATTCCAGGTCTCTGGCACTGTGAGGCAGCAAATCTACCGCTGTGCAATGGTGCAGCCCGCTGTGTTGTTTGAGATGTTCAAAGAGTTAACTTACATTCATAGCGCAGCGGTAGAGTTGCTGCTTTACAGCGAATGCAGCGCCGGAGACTCAGGTTCGATCCTGACTACGGGTGCTGCACTGTAAGGAGTTTGTACGTTCTCCCCGTGACCTGCGTGGGTTTTCTCCGAGATCTTCGGTTTCCTCCCACACTCCAAAGATGTACAGGTATGTAGGTTAATTGGCTGGGTAAATGTAAAAAATTGTCCCTAGTGGGTGTAGGATAGTGTTAATGTACGGGGATCGCTGGGCGGCACGGACTTGGTGGGCCGAAAAGGCCTGTTTCCGGCTGTATATATATGATATGATGATATGATATGAAGCAGTCCATGTCTGCTTGCAACATGATCCAGGGAACATGTGACATTAGGCCAACTGAATGACTGCCAGTGACCATTTATGCTAAGGAGAATCTCATCACCCCCCTCCCCCCCCCCCTTAGCATTCACTGGCATCACTATCACAAAATACCCACCCCATGCCCAGAATTTTATCTGGACCAGCCATGCAAATACTGAGCTTATATTACCAAGTGAGAGGCTGTGATTCCAATGCTGCCATTGTATCAACTAATATCATAAGTCTGGGTAAAAAGTTGTAAGTTTTAGAGGGTGGGGGGGGGGGAAAGACACACAAAATAATCCATGATGAGCGACTTATCTCCAAAGTCATCAAAACTTTGCAATGGCAGCCTCACCAGTGGTCTGTCTTTTCATCTTTTTTGTTATTTTTAGTGTGTTTTAAAAAGTTTGTGTTAATGCTCTCTGGTTTGTTTTATGTGGGGGGAGTGGGTCGGGGGAAACTTTTTTCAATCTCTTACCTTGCCGGAGATGCGATTGTTTTCCGGATCGTATCTCCGGTCACTCTGCGGCCTAACATCATGGAGTTGGCGGCCTTGCTTGCGACTGACTTAGAGCCCCACCGTGGGGCCGTGGACCTACCATCGGAGCCTGCGATCCCTTGCCTGCGGATTTCAACATCAAGGAGCTCGCAGTCTCGGGTGGAGACTGATGTCGGGAAGCTCCAAAGCCGCAGGAGGTTCGACTAGCCCTAACCCGGGGTCCGATCGCCCTGCGCGGGGGAGCTGAGATCCCCCCGATGCGGGAGGTTGATCGCCCCGACATGGAGGGCCCGACAGCCTGCTACGGGAGCTAAGATCGCCCCGACAACGGAAGGCTCGAGGCCCCCAACTGCGGGAGGACAAAGACGGGAAGAGATTGAACTTTTCTTTTGCCTTCCATCACAGTGATGAATGTGAGGGAGTCGCTGTGGTGGATGTTTATGTTAAAATGCATTTTGTATGTCTTGTTGCTTTTTATTGGTATGACTGTATGGCAAATCACATTCCTCGTATGTTGTATAACATACTTGGCTAATAAAGTATGATGATGATTATGATGATTAACATGCAGTGACCGACAGGCAGGATATGGGATGAGATAAGTGATGGAATACTCCCCATTTGCCAGGTCTAATTGCATTGAAGTCGTTTGACACTATCCAGGGCAAAGCAGCCCATGTGACTGGCATCACATTCATTCTCCCAGATCTTCGCTCTCCCCACTACTGACACAGTGGTGACCAAAACCAAACCAGACTGCAAAGATGGAGATGCTGCAGGTTTGTGCTTGGGAATCTGAAACATTCTCCTCACATGCATAGTCATTCACCGGGACCACACAAAACATTCCTGTTTTAATATTTTTAAGCAGCTGAGATTCCATCTTTTCAATCCAGGTAATCATGTTAATATACCTGGTCTTTAAATCACTGAGCTCACCTGTACACATGTGCACAAAATCTGCAGAAACAGGCACAGTTAAGTCGTTCACCTTTCCCGTGGTCACCGCGGTTAACTTTATTCACTGAGATGAGAAAAGAGCAACGATGACTTAAATTTTGTAACAGTTCACTTGAAGGCTTCATTGGGAGTCTCAATAGTCACATCTTGTTAGTCTAGACAGAGGCGTGCCAGACAGCCTTGTCACTTGCCTCATCATTTAGCAGTGCAGTGAAACAAAGGTGGCTCAGTTTGGTCAGCACTCAGTAAATCGTTTGGGTGAGGTACGACAAGCCCAAACATCTGCATTGGCAGCTACCAAACACAACCTGAAGATAGTCAGCAATGTCTCATCTGGCATAGGCTTTAGCTAAAAGTCAAATCAACAGTTTTCTGCACTCTAATGCTTTTTATTTGTTTGTTTTTCATACTCGCAGGGCGTGGGGGTGACTGCTGTCAGTGTGGAACAAAATAATAATTTTCATTTAGTGCACAGTTAGAGGAATAGGTCATCATCTTCCTGAGGTGGAGCCCAAACAGTGAGTTGGTACGGAAAATCCAAGTTTTCAGCCGCAGAAGGAAGCCAGCCAAAGGTACTGGCAATATTTATATATATTTTAAACAGCCATGACAGCTACTAAAGTCAAATAGTAGATTTAAATCTCATTGGATTTGTACAGCAATGCAAACAGCAGCAGTATTGAAACTATTTAGGGTTGCACAGTGGTGTAACTCAGGGCTGCTGTCTTACAGCGGCAGAGACCCAGGTTTGATTCTGACTACGGGTGCTGTTTGTATGGAGTTTTTACATTCTCCCTGTGACCGCGTGGGTTTTCTCCAGGTGCTCCGGTTTTCTCCCACACTCTAAAGACGTACAGGTTTGTATGTCAATTGGCTTTGGTAAAAATTGTAAATTGTCCCTAGTGTGTAGGATAGTGCTAGTATATGGGGCGATCGCTGGCCAGCATGGACTCGTTAGGCTGAAGGGCCTGTTTCTGTGCTTTATCTCGAAAGTTGAAGGTCTAAAGTAGAGCAGCAGTCATCTCACTGGTCTTTAAATGCTATGATAGAAAGGTGATCACTTAGGTCCGCAAGATAGTATATCCACTAAACCTTTATCACTTTGTATTTATCTTTACACTTACACTTTATCTACTTAAATATGAGCAAGTTCTGAACCCTGCCAATTAAAATAGGTTTCAATTTCAAATAAATTTTGCTTGTAAATAGTTTTGTGTGGTGCCATGCTTTCGAACGCTGCACGATCCAATTTCAATGAAAATTAAAATATGAATGAAAATTGGCAATTTACCATGGGAATCTCACAGTGTAATTTTCATTCCAGGGTGTACTGTGCCCTAGACATGCAACAATCCAGGGAAATGCACATCCAAGACTTTGAGTGGTGTGGGAGTGGATTGTACTATTTGCAGGGTTTTAGACACCTTCACTCTTTGTTTCTCCAGGATTTGCCGAGGGCCTCACTAAACAAATCCCATACTGGTTTGTAGATTCTACCTTTATGGAGTCCATGGAAGGGAGGTTGGTTTGTGTGCCATTGAAAGCATTTAATCAGGATGCTTCACAGCATGGTTAGGGAAAATCTCAATCCACGACTGCAAGAAATTGCAGAGATTTGTGGACGTAGCCCACACCATCACACAAACCAACCTGCCTTCCATGGCATCCATGTACACTTCACGCTGCCTCAGCAAGGCCACCAGCAGAATCAAGGACCAATCTCACCTCAATCACTCCCTCTTCTTCCCTCTCCCATCAAGCAATGTCGAACCCAGAAGTTCAAAAGCGCACATCTTAAGGTTCAGGGATAGTTTTTTCCCAGCTGTACCGTCTGGCAACTGAACGTCCTCTCACCAGCTAGAGTGTGTTTCTGACTTCCCATCTACCTCAATAGAGACCATTGAACTATTTTTAAATCGGACTTTATCTGCACTAAATGTTATTCCCTTTATCTGTACACTGTGGATGACTTGATTGGAATCATGTATAGTCTTTTCGTTGACTGAATAGCACACAACAAAAAAGTCTTTCACTGTACCCTGGTAGACATGACAAAAATAAACTCAATTAAACTAACTAAACAACATGCTTTTTAGTTATGAAACATGCCTTAAGAGAGCAATTATTTTGGAATTTTATTTTGGAAGATTCAAGAGGACTAATGCCAATTTACTGAAAGTTCTATAAGACGCAGCGCAATTGAGAAACAATAAAGCCTCTGGAGTCGAGGGAATCCAGGCTGAAGTTTAAATCATAGGGATGTGGTACATCTGGCATGAATTCACAGGTCTCTCTCCCATACCAGAGAAGAGGAGGACAAGTTCCAAAACTTTAGATGTGATGTAACTGTGACCACCCCTTATCACATATCTATAATGGATCGATTGTAATCAAGCATTGTCTTTCTGCTGACTGGTTAGCACGCAAAGACAATAAACTGAACTGAATTGATCTTCCAGAAGACAAATTTGAGTTGATCACACTGCCCCTGAAATTAACAGTGCACAGCAATCCCCAGGAAAATGTGATTCCCTTCTAATATTTTGGGAACCATCTCTAAATTTAAACTGTTTTGGATGACAACATACACATCTGCATCAGATACTCCAGAACAATCTTTGGCTATCGCAGGGGGGAGGGGGGGATAGGGAGGTAAGGGGGGTGGGGGAGAGGGGGGAGAGGGGGGTGAGGGGGGTGGGGGGGGAGGAGGGGGGGGAGGGGGAGGGGGGAGATTGGGGTGGAGAGCAATCAAAGTGGTGAGGAGAATGGAGAGGCATGGCAGTGGTCTGACTTCTAAATTCTCAGCAATTGAAGTATTGTCCCATTGGGTCCAGGGGCCCGTGTGTCTCTTTGACGCCCTGCCTTGATCTTTACAAATATTTCAAGGCAGATGGAAAAGGGCAGTGGACAAAATCAAAGGGAATAAATGGATAATAGCCTGACCAAAAAGACCAGGTAGCCACAGCACTGTGGTGCAAGATCCAACATTTATCAAAATAAAAGCGCATTTTGTGTCACAAAATATTGGAAGGGCCCAAGTGTATAATTTTAACTTTGCAAAAAAAATAATTCAGTGGAGCTCTAGAAATCTGTAAAGAGCTACATTCATTACTTCTTTATGTGACCACACCGAGCAATGTTTTTTAGTTCAGTCTTTTTCTATTTATTCATTACTTCTCTAATACTGTTCATTCCATTCCCATCTTGAAAGTATTTCCATCTGCCCTTTCCAAAAAGATGCCAGAATATTACATTCTGTATTTTCAATGTTATTAAATTCGTGCAGGGGACCTGCAGGTACGCATTGACAAAATTGCTGAACAAATTAAACAACTGCGATTTCCAAGTTTCACATGTGAGCCAGGGCCCAAAGTTATGGCCATTTGGCTTGGCACTATTTCATCAGCTGTGTTCTGATGTTGTAGCAATATGTTGCAGAGACTCCTGCAAAACCAAGAGTGGGAAGCTAGTGTAATAATAATGGAGACACAAAGACCTGCAGATGCTGGAACGTTGAACGAAACATAAAGCACTGGAGGAACTCAGTCAGGTCAGGCAGCATCTGTGGTGGGAATGGGCAGATGATGTTTTAGGTCGGGGCCCTTCTTCAGACTGATTGTAGTAAAGGGGGAGAAAGCTGGAGGGGAGGTGGGTGCGAGGCAAAGCATGGAAAGTAGATGTAGGTCAGGGAGAGTTCGCCGAACATTTGCGCTTAGTCCACAAAGATCTGCTAGATCTGCCAGTTGTGAACCATTTTAAGTCCCCTTCCCATTCCCATACTCACCTTTCTGGCCTGGGCCTCCACCTAGCAGAGTGAGGCCACAAACAAACTGGAGGAACACCACCTCATATTGCTCTTGGTGTGCTTATAACCCAACAGCTTTAAGTAATTAACCTACAAACAATCCCCCTAGTTTATTTGTTTGCTTTGTTTTCCCTCCTCTTCCCTGTGCCCCACCTGGACTCACACCCATTTCTCCCCTTTTCCCTATATATTCCTTCCTCTGGGTTCACAATTCGTACCTGTTCTATCCTTATCTCACAGTTTTTGTCTTTTCGTCTCTGGCCTTTGTCCAACCGACTGCCTATCAAACCCTCCCCCTCACCTGTATCCACCTATCACTTGCCAGGCTATGTCTTGCACCCACCTCTCTGACTATTGACTGCACCTGCAACAACTTTCATTATATCAACACTGAATGGAATGCCACTCTGACACTGCCTCTTTCAGCATGGTGTTGCAAGGGGAAATTCAACAACATTGCTCAGTTAACCTTACAAATGAAGATCTCGATCTTTGCTGCATTTGCTTTTCACAGTCAGTGGTAGAGTAACGCTGTTTTACCACCAATAAGTGGTAAATGTTTTTTAAGAAGCTACATTTAAAAAAAAATTAATATCGTCTTAGATTGCTCTTGAATGCTTTTTGAACTTCTATTAATGCTCAGTTCTGACTAAATCAGAGGACATTTAAATGACTACTAATATTTTTCTGCGCACCTCCCTCAATACCAGCAATGACCACCTCCCACTACTACACCTCTGCATGGCCACCTTTGCCATGCAGGCCTCATGGAGAGTAGAGCTGGCTTGCCTTTGCATGTTCCAGGTGCTTGGATCACCGGAGGGAAGTTTGTACTTCATTCATAAATCTGTCAGTTCCAGTTCATAGTAAGCACATGGTAATGATGGCAGCGGCCTGCAAACCTGTAGCCACTCATGGTTCTCCTTATATTAGCTGATATGGGAATGCAGCAGGAAAGCTGAATATTTGCCAAGAGCAAAAGCTGCAGATGCTCGGAATCTATCAATAAAAAACAGAAATGGTGGAGGTATTTGGCAGGCCAGGCCACATCTCTGGAGGAAGACACAGAGTTACATTTTCAGAGTTACATCCACAATTTTAATCAGAATAAGGGAATCTCAGAGAAAAAGCAGTGAGACACAAAAATGTGTCATGGGACTGGGAGAAATTGAACAACACGTGTAGCTGACCAAAGATGATAATGTGGTAAAGGTTTGTCCAAAGCTGGTGTGATGAGGAGACAACAAAAGAGAGATGAAATTTCCAGGAGTGCAGGAAGAAAAGTTTTAAAAAACCCAAATACTGTAAATGTGAGGGATTGAACAGAAAAAGCTGATTGTTTGAGACTGTTCATTTGGAAGATGGGGTGCTAGAGTATGATTTATGGGGTTAAATTTGAAATGTGTGATTATATTCCGATAAGTAAAAGGAGAATTCCAAATTAAAATGAAGTTTGGGGATAGAGTGGGTAACATTATTAAATTGGAATCGTGATTAGCAGCATCAAGCTCTTTATTAATCTTTAGATCAATCTGTGAGGGAGCTCAGATGCACATTTATCTCCCAAAGAGGATGTGTTTGGGCTTAATTGAAACCATTGCCCCTTGCCTCGTTCTGCCCATGAGGAAAAGCTTATTTAAACATAGGAAACAATTTCCATGCATGTACAACATATGGAAAATGGCCTTAAAACCCAGCAGTCTCTGGCTGAGATCCAAAGGAAAAACAACAAACAACAGGGCAATAAAAACAATGTAATTACCATTTTTGGTTAGGACTGAAATATCAGTTGACTTGAAAATTGGTTACAGCAGTGCAACTTCAGCCTATTGCTGGGGGAGTCCTTCTATCAAGTTAAATCTAGACTGGAGGGCATAGCTTTGAGGTGAGAGGGGCAAAGTTTAAAGGAGATGTGTGGGGAAAGTTATTTTTACACAAAGGGTGGTGGGTGCCTGAAACCTGCTGGCAGGGATGTTGGTGGGGGCAGAATTGATATTTAAGAGGATTTTAGATAGGAACATCTATGTGGAATGGAGAGGTATGGATCATGTGCAGGCAAAGGAGATTACTTTTTCTTGGCATCATGCTTGGCATGGACAGGGCCTGTGGTCAGCAAGGCCTGTTCCTGTGCTGTGCTGCCCTATATTCCATGTCCTAAATCAAAGCTTGGGCTTTAGGATACTCAGATGAATGCAAAAAATTCAAGGTAACATTTCAAGGAACTAGACAGATCCAGCCTCGCATCACCTCTCCCTCACCACTGTGTGATGACCTTTATCGATTCCTCGTTCAATATTATTAAAACATTAGCTAGTCGTTGGTATATTGATATTTGTGGGATCTAGCTATCCAAAAGATTGGCTGCCCATTTCCTTCAATACAGCACTTGTATCTTCAATACAAGGTGGCACGGTGGCGCAGAGGTAGAGTTGCTGCCTTACAGTGCCAGAGACCCAGGTTCGATCCTGACTATATGTGTTTGTCTGTACGGAATGTGTACCTTCCCCCCTGTGACTTATGTGGGTTTTTTCCGGGTGCTCTGATTTCATCCTACACTCCAAAGACGTACAGGTTTGTAGGTCAAATGGCCGGTAAAATTGTAAATTGTCCCAAGTGCGTGTAGGATAGTGTTAGTGTATGGGGATTGCTGGTCAGTGTGGACTCAGTAGGTGGAAGGGCATGTTTCCACGCTGTATCTCCAATCTAAACGAAACTAAACTAAACTAAAGAGCACTTGTTATTAGGAGCACAAGCTCCCAATCGTATTGTAAATGAAAAATAATGAGTGTTTATTTTAAAGGATGGAATAATGGGAATGAACTCCCTTGTATTAGGTCATCAGTGCAGTTTCATCCCTTCTTGGAGAAAATAAATATAACAGAGGCTGATACAAGGAATACTTCGCATAAAGAATGGAAAATGCTGGAATACTCAGTAAGTTGTGCAGCATCTGCGCCGACAGAAGAATAAATATTGCAGGTGGATAAACTTTCAACAGAAAGGAGAAAAGATAGGTTTAGGTTTTTTAGTTTCATATACTGAAGAACCGTGAAAAGCATTGTTTTTGCATGCTATCCAAACAGATCAGACATACCTTAAATAGAAACAGTCAGTTCAAACTCAACCACAATAGATAGAGCTATATGGGAGATACAGAGTGCAGAATAAAGTTCTCAGCATTGTCGTGTGTCAATTTCTTCGAGAAAGTCTTATAGGGTAGAGGTGAATCGGACGGTATGCTAGCTTATGGAAAGACCATCCAAAGCCTGACAAATAGAGAAGAAACAGTTGCAGAGTTTGGTGCAACAAGCTTCAAAAAACAAAAGACAGTGGAAAAGGAAGGAGAGAACAAAAGGCAAAATCTGTTTTCGGATTGAAGGTGCAGAGAAAGAATGAAGGTGAAAGGCAAACAGGGATGGTAATGATCCCCTTTTGTTCATCAACCCAGTGAAAGGATCTGAAGCCCAAGTTGTAGAAACAAGTAACTGCAGATGCTGGTTTCCAAAAAAAGTCACAAAGCACTGGAGTAACTCAGCGAGTCAGGCAACATCTCTAGAGAACATGGATTGGTGAGGTTTTGGGTCAAGACCCTTCTTCAGAAGCCTAAGTTGGGCTGTCAGAGTGGAGTTAGTGTGATCTGTATCAGGTTGAGATCCAAATCCTTCTTCCCTCAGATGTCATCATGCAACTTGAGAGATAGTTTCAGCCAAGCAATCAGCAAGGGTTTGGAAATGAGCATTTAAATAATCCCTTCATGACCAAATTGTAATCAGTAGTGAACTGTGCCATAGTTGCATTCCAGACCCAGTTGCATTCCAGAGAGCTGTAATGCAGAAGAATCGTTACAAACTCTCACTTCTTTCCTCTCTCATGCCCATGGAATCTTGCACCTTAAAATGACTTAAAGGTGTAGTTTTTTTATTGTTATGTTTGAGTTTAAATCTGTTGTGCAGTGTAGTAAAAAATCAAAGATATCACTTAGGTGGTATATTATCCCTCGGGCAAACATTCATTCCATGCTAATCAATTGATCAACAGGCAGGACATGTAACATGTAAAACTGCTTTTCCACATTAACCACTGCTGTGTGTTCTACCTTCCACTAAACTAAAATCTGATTTAAACCCCAGTTCACGTATCAATGGCCTTTACCATACAACGGTAGGAATGCAGCACTAACTTTCAAGAAGGCACTAAGTCTGAAGAAGGGTCTCGACCCGAAACGTCACCCATTCCTTCTCTCCCGAGATGCTGCCTGACCTGCTGAGTTACTCCAGCATTTTGTGAATAAATACCTTCGATTTGTACCAGCATCTGCAGTTATTTTCTTATACATGTTTCAAGAGACGATTAGTAATCCATTCATTGTAATGTTCGTTAATTGTTTACACTGTAGCATCTTTACGGAGCAAAAAGAGGCCATTTGGCCCTTTGAGGCCACTGTAGCTCTCTGCAAGGCAACCTAGTTATTTCATTACCCCGGCCTTTTCTAGAGATGCGTTTTGTTTCTCTTCATTATATTTCTCGGGTTCTTTTTTGAAGAATTTAACCCACTTCAACCTCCTTTTCAGACAGTGAATTGCACAACTATGCACTGCATGCAAAAGCTGTTCCCCAAATCACTCTACTTCTTTTGTCAATCACCTGAAATCAATAGCTTCTGGTTCAAGGCCTATCCGCTAATGGGAACAGTTCCTCTTTACACCTATTCAATTATCTGGACCATGATTTTGAATTGCCAACCTGAGCCTGGGCAATGCTTCTTTTTTTAATATCTGTTGACACATTACCATTGGAATGGAACCATCTAAACTATTGAGCAGACGATCACTGACCTGATTGACCAGCCCAGCTTGTCAGTAATGTCAGTGAGATTCACTCTGTGAACTTGGATCAAACAACACATCAGACAAAAGTACACGACCATTGTCTTGTTTCCAATACCCCCAATGGCAAGCAGTTGACTGATTGGTGTTGCCCTATTCACATTTGACATCCGGCATAGGTTTCTTAAAAACAATGCTCCAGTCATTACTCCCAATAGCACAGTTCACATTCAAAGGCATGAGTACCTTTACAATCGAAAGGGAAAGATACTCTGGGAAAAGTGGCAAAGGCTTTCCACAGATCTTATGCCACTATTATAAGGAAGAGCAGAACAATGATCCCCAGTATTCCCACCAACATTTCTATGTGAAGTAATGTATCTGGTCATAATCAAAATACAGTTTTGTGGGAGCTTACTGAGTACAAATCTAATGCCAAACCTCAAAAATATGTATACGTGGGGATGATACAAACTGCTGTAGGAACTCAGCGAGTTAACATCCCTACAGAACGTTTGGTGTCTAGGTGACGTTTTGGGTTAGAAAAACTCTGAAAAAGTGTCCTGACCTGAAACGTCAGCTATCCACGATCACCGGGGAAGCTGCCTGACCTGCTGAGTTACTCTGCCATTTTGTATCTTTCCTTGGTAAATCAGTTCCTTGTTTCTATACTTGGGGATGTTCTGAAAAGGATGTGAAAGATGTGACTGATATGTGAGGTCTTCTGGATGAAATGCTGCCTGGGCAATGGGTCTCTGAGAATCAACCTGCTTCTATGCTTCCGATGGCTTCCAGTTTTGTTGCCCAGTGGAATGGGGAGGCTTGCTCCTTGGGAGGCAAGGACTAGGCTGTCTAAAGCAACAATGTCTCCTCAGTTATCTCCTGGGAATCTGGCAAAGTTTGAGAAACAGAAGAGAAAATGACATTGAAATTTAAAACCCTCCTCCACCCCTCAAATAACGGCAGAGCAGGATTGCTCCAACATCTGTGACCTTAATATTTTTCCTGAGACAAAAAAGGGCGAGGGAGCCATGGCAGAACGTGGAGATCCCAGCAAGGCCAAGGAGAGAAGAACCGGCTGAAATCAAAGGCAGGAACTCAGTATATTGTTTTTCTCCAGTTTTTCTCCAGCTGTCCCTTGTCCTCAACAACCTTCTGACCTTAGTGTTAATTAAATATATAATTTGATATGCCTGCCCATACAGAGAAAAATGCAGCATGTAGTTCTGGGCCACAGGGCAACCAGAGAGTGGGACAGAAAGACAATCCTGCCATTCAAATTCAAGTGGAGAAAAGTGCAGTGTTTGTCGGAAAGCATAAAGCAGCTCTTTGAACACAGATACGCAGAAAAACTACGAAGCCTAACATTTCCACAGAGGGAGTTATGAAAATTATGAAATGACAGGAAGTCTATTTTTATCTTGGGCGAATAAAGCATCCCATCCACCAGGCAAAGGATGGCCATAGCAATCTAAACCCACCAGAACGGATTTACTGGTGTCATGGCCTTGATTATCTGCAGAATTTGAAGTAATCCTAAATATAATTTGTTCTCATTTCATTCTGTGGTGCATAGTAAAGGAAGAATGCAAAAACTAAAACTCAGTACAGATCACAGCTTGGAATGTTCCTCAACAATTATTCTGTACGTTTTCACCAAAATGCACAGAAGTCTACTACATCTCAATTCACGTCATAATTCACAGATGTTTGAAATAGTAGCCTTATATTTAAATTACTGGAATTACAATCCTGAGGCTTGGCCACCAGATCAAATCTCACCACTGCACATGGAATTTAAAAGTTATTAATCAAATACAAAATCTGGAATAAAATAATTTATCAGTTTGATGTAAAATCTGATTGATGTATAATTTGTATCTGGTTGATGTAGGCTCCCGGAAATATGCTGGTGATTCCTGTCAAAATAGGACAAGGTGGAATTTAATCAACAAAAGGAATGCAGGCAAGTTCCATGAAGCTCACAGAAATTTATTTTATCATCTATAGCTTTGCCATAATCCCATAATCCGATCCAAACCCATATCTAAACTCCTGGACCTAGAACTCAGCTCCCCACTCTGCCACTGGATCCTTGACTGTATGGCCACCAGATCACAATCCGTGAAGATAGGTGACAACAGCTCCTCCATAATTATTTCCAACATTGGTGCGTCCAAGGATGCATTCTCAGCCCCCTACTATATTCCCTGTACATTCACGACTATGAGGCCAAATTCTGCTCTAGCTTCATCCACACGTTTGCCGATGACACCATAGTTGTGGGCCGGATCCTGAGATGGAGTACAGGAAGGAGATCGAGAGCTTAGTAACATGATGTTGAAACAGCAACGTCTCATTCAATGCCAATAAGAAAAGGAGTTATTAACTTCAGGAAGCGTGGCGACATATACACCTCAATCAGCATCAAGGTGCTGAAGAGAAAATGGTCAAGGACTTCACCAACAATCTAGACTAACCACATTGAAGCTACAGCCAAATAAACACACACACACAAACACCTCTCCTGCCTCAGGAGATTAAGGTAATTTGGCCTGTCTCCACCAACATCTACAGATGCATCATAGAAGGCATTCACGAAAATACATAGGAAGCATACATATGAGGCTGAAGAAGGGTCTCGACCCAAAACATCACCCATTCCTGCTCTCCAGAGATGCTGCCTGTCCTGCTGAATTACTCCAGCATTTGTATCTATCTTTGATTTAAACCAGCATCTGCAGTTCTTTCCTTATGTAGGTTAATTGGCTGGGTAAATGTAAAAATTGTCCCTAGTGGGTGTAGGATAGTGTTAATGTACAGGGATCGCTGGGCGGCACGGACTTGGAGGGCCGAAAAGGCCTGTTTCCGGCTGTATATATATGATATGATATGATATGATATGATAAAGCATAGTATCAGGCGACATCACAGCTTGGTTTGGGAAAAGCTCTTCCCAAGATTGCAGGAAATTGCCTAACCCGGCCTAAGCACCACATTTTCATATTTTTGTGGGACTTACGGAGGGGGGTGAGGGATGTTTTGTCTGGATTAAAGGCTGGGGGAGGGGGGGGGGGGGGGAAACAGTGGTGGACCAGTAATGTCAAGATAAATTATTTGTACTCATGTAGCAGTTTTTGATGTCCTCAGGATATTCCAACATGCTGTACAACTAATTTGTTATTTAATTGCAGTCATTTAAGTTAAGTAGGGAAATCATGGCCACCAATCTGTCCACACAATGCTATTTTGATGCTGAAGATAGATACAAAATTCTGGAGTAACGTAGCTGGAGAGAAGGAATGGGTGACGGTTTGGGTCGAGACCCTTCTTCAGAATAGCGATTTTGATGCTATTGATTGAAACTGGGGAAAGACACTGACTGAGATGCAAGGTGCGTTCCGAACTCCTTAAGTATTGCCATGGAATCTTTTGTCTCAATTGGGAGAGTCAGGCTTTGGTTGAAGGATGAGTGAAGAAGAGGTGGAGTAATTCAACGGAGAGCAGCTACTGCATGGTTAACTGTGTCTCTATCATTGTTCGTGTGAAGAAAATGGGGAGAGCTGTCCAGAATAGGCCAGTTGATTTTAAATGCAGGGATGAAAGACCTAATAGAAGGAGATCACCTTCGCCCGACAGAGGAATCTGAAAAAAGGTTTTCTGCACCCGGGGCCTGAGATCCATGTAAGTCAGCAAGGACAGAGATGACCGATGACTACCAGGTCTCAGTTGTCATATCGTATTCTAAGGATTCCATTTTCAGTTGTAATGTTCTTTGTGGAGTGTGCCTGATTTTATTGAAACATTTTAGTGTCTGCCTTTGACTATAAAGCACTTGGCTGGCAATATAAAGAGACGCAGACAAGCGCTGCACTGTCGGAATCTTATCCTTCAGCAGGATTCCCTAAGCCAACTGACTTCCTCAATAAAAAAGCACACAGTGTTATTAAGACCACTTTTCTACATATCCACCCACCATGCAAACAGCGACGAACATTTCCCTTGCAACTGTCTGGCTTTGTTGAAAATGAAAATAAGCTGTGAATACCAGTAGCAACAGCACAGTGCCATCTGATTAGCGGCTAGCTTGTCATATCTTACATCCACTACTATTTATGGATACTCCCTGGATGATCTACAAGTCTAGTGGTAAATCATTTATAGCCAAAGCAGGGTCATGGCCTCTTCCCTGGGACTTGAGTTCTTTCTTTATTTTTTGATTTGGGTCATTAAATTTTGGCAGTGTTTCAGTGGTATGACCTCAAGTATTGGGAAACCAAATAGATTTCACCATTGAAACAGTGTTTTGAATCAATGTTGCTATGTCTACAACTGCTTAAAACAAAACCCTCTGTCCCTTTTGTAATGGCCACACCAATCACGCAAAAACATGCTACATTTGGGAAGGGCTGTGAGGAGAAGGGGGCTGGCGTTAACTGGTGGGAATTTCTAGATGATGACAGTGACGCTATACTTAGAAAATTATCATTGCTTGATATTACTAATGAATCGGATTGTGCTAACCTGAGCCTGCACTGGTTCAGTGTGGCATTAAATCAAATGTTTACAGCTGCACAGTTCCTAATGCATTGCATCAACACTGCGACTGTTCAGTAAGGGTTAGTTGGCCATGAGAGAACTGTGTCACGGGGTGAGAATGACGTAGTCGGGCAGCGGTAGAGTTGCTGCCTTACAGTGCTAGAAACCCGGGTTCAATCTGTACGGAGTTTGTACATTCTTCCTGTGACCGCGTGGGTTTTTTCTGGGTGCTCTTGTTTCCTCTCACACTCCAAAGATGTACAAGTTTGTAGGTTAATTGGCTGCAGTAAAAATTGTAAATTATCTAGTGTGTGTAGGATAGTGTTAGTGTGTGGGGATCGCTGGTCAGCATGGACTCGGTGGGCCGATGGGCCAGTTTCCACACTATATCTCCAAACTAAACTAAACTAAAACAAAGGTGCCACCCAGGCCTCTCTACCAGACCTTCTGACAGCTCACTCTCCCAGTCCTTTTTGGGGTTTTTAAATGTGCCTGATGAACAGAGACAAATGGAAACAGATTGCTGCAGAAAGACTGAAGTATACAACTTATAACAAAAAAAACCATCAAGTTTAATGAAACACATGAAACTTTTATTAATTAAGTATAACCTAAATAAACATTGAAATAAAGACAACTATACAGAAATTTTATCTAAGAGTATCTTTTTAAATATTGGATCCACTGTCATAGTGGATAAATGGTTGAGAGGTCAAACACAAAGTATAGAAGCAAAGAACTGCAGATGCTGATTTACACCAAAGATAGACACAAGTGCTGGAGTAACTCAGCAGACTGAATCAGTCTGAAGAAAGGTCCCAACATCACCTATTCCAAGTTCTCCAGAGATGTTGTCTGACTCTCTGAATTACTCCGGTACTTTGTATCTTTTTGTGTATTAACCAGCATCGGCAGTTCTTTGTTTCAACTACATACAATGATAATGATAATGACAATTGGCAAGAATGGACACCTTTCCCCCCTATGTTCCGTTATAATGAGGGTTTACTGTATTCAATATCATGACCGATTCTCATCCTCAACAGCATCCTCCCTCAATATCGTCATGTCCCTGATTCCCCTGCTATGCAGAGATCTCTCAATCACTCTCTTGTACATATTTGGTAAAATAGCAACACAGGCTCTTCACAACCTTTTGAGTAACCTTTTTTACTTTCTCAGTTCGAGGCAGTGATCACAAATTGAACCCAATCAAGCAGGGTTAAGATCAAACTAGCAATAATCCTTGTCCACAAGCCCCTTGTCCACCAACACTCTCCTTACAGGCTGGTGAATCTTCACTATGCTTCCTCTCAATGCAGTAAACGACAGGCAGAGACACTAACCAGAAAACTGACAGCTTCGGTCCCTATAAGTTCATAAGTTCTAGCAGCAGAATTAGACCATTCAGCCCATCAAGTGTACCGCACAATTCATGGCTGATCTATCTTTCCCTCAACCCCATTCTCCTGCCTTCGCCCCATAAACCCCGACACCCTTACTAATCAAGAATCTGTCAATCTCCGCCAATATGTTGAAATTTTGGCCAAGTTCTACCTGGTTGCTGTTCCTGATGTGATCATTTAGCGTGATGTGTATTAGATGCAACTGCAAATACAG
Source organism: Rhinoraja longicauda (assembly GCF_053455715.1). Lineage (NCBI taxonomy): Eukaryota > Metazoa > Chordata > Chondrichthyes > Rajiformes > Arhynchobatidae > Rhinoraja > Rhinoraja longicauda. The sequence goes on along the minus strand of NC_135953.1, from coordinate 84,585,412 downwards.
AGATATACTTGTGGCACTCAGTTGCATTCCGCACTCTTGAAGTGATTTCACTTAATGCACAATACAGAGTGTCATTTATAAATTCATTCCTGGGCAGAATGAATGAAAGAATGGAATACAATTGATCGATTGATTCAAAAAAGATGATACACCATCTGTTCCTCCAATAAGTCCGTTTCCTGAGGCACCAATTCCCTCTGGAAAGTTTAACTCACCGAGCATTCCCTCGCCCACATACCTTTGCATTAATAACTACTCCCATTGACAATTTTACACAATGTGCTCCTGATGGATCGCTTTGGTGTCTAATGCCAGTGCCAGAGTTTTTTTTATGTGTGAGCCGAAAATAATCCGCCTATTGTAACATCTTGGAGGAAGTCAAGTAAAATGGGACTTCAGAAGAAAAATCCAACAGAATCGACAAAGACCTGATGAAAACTGCAAGCCAGGAATAAATTATGGCCTAAAAATATTCTTTTCAGGCATTATCTCGGAACCCCAGATGACTGCAGGTTCTATGGGTTCTGAGGTGACTGCTGAAGCCAAGGTAGCATCCACACACTCCTCCACAGATGGGGCATGAGCTAAATGATGATGAGGGTGGTTGGGTGCATTGCTCCCACTGTTTACTCTGGGCTTCTCTGTGCTCCCAATGCTGGCCATCAAATGCTCTTCCTCAATTTTGAGCACTCATGGACCAGGGATTCCCCAGAGTCAGATGGGATATTATCCGCAAATATATTCTGCACACTGTTATTCTTCTCTTTGCTCTACCTGTTGCACTTGCATATGGCTCGATTGTGCTCATTTTACAGTTTTATCGGATTTAATTGGATAGCATGCAAACAAAAGCGTTTCACTGTAGCTCAGTACATGTGACAATAATAAACCAAACCAAACCAAACAACTCCTCAACAAGAGCAGATTCCCTGCCTGCATGAAGCAAGGCTGCTGGAAAACATTCAGGCGTGTAAAAATGTCATGAAGCAATAAACATCTCCAACAAAAGACAACCTAATTGCAAACGCTTGGCACTCACCATGTCCCCTACAAGCATTACGTCAGCAGTCACTGCAGCGAGAGAGCAATGCTGAACTAATATCTATGCCTGATTTCCCTCAGACAATCCTTGCACCAAACATTATTTCCTTATCATGTATCTATACACTGTAAATGGATTCATTGTAATCATGTATTGTTTGCAACACCCTCTTCTCCTTGTCTTTCTGCTGACTGGTTAGCATGCAACAAAAAGCTTTTCACTGCACCTCGGTACTTGTGACAATAAACCAAATTAAACTGAAACTGAACTGATAGTATGCAAGAGACTTCAGATGCTGCAATGTTGAGAAAAAAATAAACTTCTGGAGGAACTCAACGGGTCGTGGAATGTCCTGATCAGAAACATAACCTGTCTATTTCCCTCCACATATTTCCCTCCTGACCCACTGAGTGTCTCCAGCAGTTTGCTTCTTACTCCAGTAGTATACAAATACCGGTTTGTAGGAATGCAAATTATTTCAGAATCCATATTTTATAGTCCTAGTTAATAAACTGGTAAGAGTGAATGACAGTTCAGATTATGCCTGACACTTTGGAATGTGCCAACAGATTCTTATTTCTCCACACTTCTTTATAACTTCAGCGAATGAACTGAGGCTTTCTATTCAGTGCACCACAGGAAATTGTTGTGTTCAAGTTCCTCATTAAGCTGGCTGTTGAATTTTATTGCATTAGCGTGGCTTTTAGGGTGACTTTGCACCTTCTTTAAAATGCTATCCCGGGAATTCATTTCCACTATGCAATCTTCATTGCAATTCAGCTATGAAGTCATGGCTCTTGCAATGCGCACTTGTCCCAGTGCATGATGTTTGACGTGGTTTACACTGGAGAAACCTCAAATATACATAAAAGGATCGAAAGTGCTGAATAACAGCAGGTCAGGCAGCATCTCTGGAGAACATGATAGGTGACATTTTGGGTCGGGCCCTTCTTCAGATTGACGGTGGGGAAGGAGGGAAAGTGGAAGAGGCAGAACATCGGGAATTGGAGAGGGGGTGGAATGAGAGAACGACGGTGGCGGATGCTGGAAAAAGGGGCCGGTGAGAGGAACTGGGGGGTCTTACCTTTCGCACCCGTGAGGTCGGCTGCGGGAGACGCCCCCCACCCCGGGGCACAAGGGCTGTAGATGGCCAGGGGTGGAGAGGGACGATGGTTTGCGGGACGACTGAAATGGAAGTGACAGCTGCAAGGGTCTTTGTGGCCAGCTGCAACTGCGACTGTAAAATGCCGCCAAATGGCGTCTCTTGCATTCGGACTCAGTGAGCTGTTCTGTATGTTCTGTACTTTTTGTTTAGAGATACAGCGCGGAAACAGGCCTTTCAGCCCACCGAGTCCGCACCAACCAGTGCATTAATACTATTCTACACACACGAGGACCAATTTACACTTATACCAAGTTAAATATCCTACAAACATACATCTTTGGGTTATGGGAGGAAACCGAAGATCTCAGAGAAAACCCACGCAGTCACGGGGAGAATGTACAAACTCTGTACAGACAGCACCCATAGTTGGGATCTCCGGCACTGCAAGCGCTGTAAGGCAGCAACTCTACCACTGCACCACTGTGCCGCCTCTGACTGACCAGAGGATTGCGTTTGTGTATGCGTCTACCCTTGTTGATCTGTATACAAAAATGTATTTCACTGCAACTGGTACACATGACAATAAAGAAACCATTGAACCATTGAGGTAATAGGTGGGCACAGGCAAGGGGGAGTTTGATGCGCAGATGGTTAGAACAAACCCCCCCTCCCCTTCGCCTTTCTCTCCATGCCCCCCTTTCTCCCTCTCCCTTCCCCTGAGTCCCCACCTGGACTACCAACTATTTCTGCCGTCCCCCTCCTCCTACATCCCTTCCTCTAGCTTCACAATCTGCATCTCTTCAATCGTTCTTTCTCTCACCTTCTTTAATCCTGTCACACACCTTCTTTTATGTCTGACCCCTGTTCCTTGTGTCCTTTTGTATAAACCAGCACACACAGTTCCTTGTTTCTACACTTCCTCTAATATATATATATATATATACTGGATTAATTTTAGAAACTTTGGGGATTTTAAGGAAACTTTGGAGTTGACCATCTAGCTCAGTGTTTGTGCAATAAATGATTAAGTAATGTTCTAGAGATGATGACTGAAAGAAGCTCAACAGCATGACGTTGTTGTAGAACACAGAAACATAGAAATAGAGAAAATAAGTGCCGGAGTAGGCCACTCGGCTCTTCGAGCTGATCATCCAGAATCAGTACCCCGTTCCTGCTTTCTCCCCCTATCCCTTGATTCCATTAGCCCGGAGCTAAATCTAACTCTCTTAACATCCAGCGAATTGGCCTCTATTGCCTTCTGTGGCAGAGAATCCCACAGATTCACAACTCTCTGGGTGTAAAACATAATTAGAGAACAACAATTTATCTGGTGTGTTATGAGAGGTTACCACAATAAGAAATCTTTATTGAATGGGAGAGGAGAGGATATCTGTAGAATAGCAGACATTCCGACTGAAAATGTATAGATGAAAATTTAAACAAGAGAATTTAGACCAAATTTCGTTCTATAGACAATAGACAATAGACAATAGGTGCAGGAGTAGGCCATTCAGCCCTTCGAGCCAGCACCGCCATTCAATGCGATCATGGCTGATCACTCTCAATCAGTACCCCGTTCCTGCCTTCTCCCCATACCCCCTCACTCCGCTATCCTTAAGAGCTCTATCCAGCTCTCTCTTGAAAGCATCCAACGAACTGGCCTCCACTGCCCTCTGAGGCAGAGAATTCCACACCTTCACCACTCTCTGACTGAAAAAGTTCTTCCTCATCTCCGTTCTAAATGGCCTACCCCTTATTCTCAAACTGTGGCCCCTTGTTCTGGACTCCCCCAACATTGGGAACATGTTATCTGCCTCTAATGTGTCCAATCCCCTAATTATCTTATATGTTTCAATAAGATCCCCCCTCATCCTTCTAAATTCCAGTGTATACAAGCCCAATCGCTCCAGCCTTTCAACATACGACAGTCCCGCCATTCCGGGAATTAACCTAGTGAACCTACGCTGCACGCCCTCCATAGCAAGAACATCCTTCCTCAAATTTGGAGACCAAAACTGCACACAGTACTCCAGGTGCGGTCTCACCAGGGCCCGGTACAACTGTAGAAGGACCTCTTTGCTCCTATACTCAACCCCTCTTGTTACGAAGGCCAACATTCCATTGGCTTTCTTCACTGCCTGCTGAACCTGCATGCTTCCTTTCATTGACTGATGCACTAGGACACCCAGATCTCGTTGAACTCCCCCTCCTCCTAACTTGACACCATTCAGATAATAATCTGCCTTTCTATTCTTACTTCCAAAGTGAATAACCTCACACTTATCTACATTAAACTGCATCTGCCATGTATCCGCCCACTCACACAACCTGTCCAAGTCACCCTGCAGCCTTATTGCATCTTCCTCACAATTCACACTACCCCCCAACTTAGTATCATCTGCAAATTTGCTAATGGTACTTTTAATCCCTTCGTCTAAGTCATTAATGTATATCGTTTATTTTCACCCACATGTTTAGACCGTAATGTTGGATCCTTATTGTTTTGATGTGGTTATGCTTTATTCTTAATTGTTAACTGCATGTTTGTGTTGTCATTTGTGAGTGGAGCACCAAGGCACATTCCTTGTATATGCACATACTTGGCCAATAAACGTATTCATTCATTCATTCATTCTTTCATTCATTCATTCAAACGAAGCCAAGAGTGTATTTTTATTCGTAGCATTGTAAATGAAAATGGGGAAACAGATAACTATGAATAGCATAAACTAAATGCAAACATCTGGAGCTCTGTAAATGATGTGAATCAGTTGGATATGTGTAGAATGGTGTTGCATTATTTAAGAGATCCTTATTGCACACATACCTGAAGATTCTCACGTCCCCAATAACAAAATTTAAAAACACACTTTCTAGTCACAGGTGCTGTTTCATCTTTTTATACGTCATTAATGTTTTTTTTATAAGACTGAGGCAATACATTGTTTTGTATTCAATCAAATTCCCATCAAATGAGTTTTCTGATGTTCACTAGTTTTTCTATACATTGCCCCTCTCTACCTTTGGCCTCCTACATGGTTCCATGGTAGCTCAATAATATTTCCCATATTTATTGCAACATGGAAGAAGGCTCTTCAGCACATCGAGACAATGGCACCTCCCAGAGCAATCCCAGCAATCCTATTCCTCAACCTATTTTACTGTGTAGGGAGGAACTGCAGAAGTTGGTTTAAACTGAAGACAGACTCAAAAAGCTGGAGTAACTCAGTGGGTCAGGCAGCATCTCTGGAGAAAAGGAATAGGTGATGCTTCGGGTCTGAAGAAGGGTCTCGACCTGAATCGTCACCTATTCCTTTTCTCCAGAGGTGCTGCCTGACCAGCTGAGTTACTCAAGCTTTTTTGTGTCTGTCTTCTATTTTACTGTAACCTGTTCTCTCTCATATTTCTACCCAATGGGTTAATCCAACTTACAAAGCAGCAAGTCTTAGGATGTGAGAGGAGACAAAGCGCTCAAGAGAAACCCAAGTGCTCATCGGGAAAACATACAAACTCCATTTACTAGCATTTGAGTGTTAATTAGTATAGGCCTTACAGACGACAGTGGTATATCTTGGTGTGTTTAAGAAACATTTCTGTTACCTCAGTAACATGATAGAGACTAAGAACTTAATGTTGTGAGGCTCATAACACATATTTATTCTTTGCATGTGTGCTTTCATAAATTGCTTGATGTAGTGTGTTTCAGTTTAGATTTTAGAAATGGTTCTTCTTTGTTACATGGGGTTAAAGAGTACTGTGCTTGTTATTAAGTGACATGTGGGAAAGAATAAATGCTTTATAGTTTGCAAAGTATTTATGCCCAGGACCAGCTTTGACTGTCTCTGCAGGAAGACACAAAGAGTTTCTGTTCCATGTGAATTTTAAACAAGGTGAACCTAATTGAATTGAATGTCTATTAAATCCCAAGTGTGAATGGTGTTAATGTTGACAACTACTTACCTCACACAAGAACAATGGCATAATTATGAAATGCAATAGATTTCTATGGGTGAGCACTTGTGTAATTATAGAACCTGATAGGGGGCTTCTGTTGCAATGATATGACTTTTGCACAAGGCGTCAATCTGACCACAGAAATCCCAAGTGACTAAAGTCTGCTTCGCAAGTTCCCTGTAAATGTTTGGAATACTTAGCTCACTCAAGAGGAACAATGATGTAATTATGGAGTGTGCTGAGATCCTGGTGGATAGAACTTTAATATAACACACAAACCTTACTGATTGGCAGCTCCCATCTTTCCTCTGTTATGGTAGTGGATTGACTGGCAGCTCCAGTCTTTACTGTGTTATGGTACTGGATTCACAAATTACAGTGGGTGTTGCAATTCTGTTTTTAGTTTGAAAGATCAGATGTGGATGTGCGATATCTCTCATGGCATTCTTTCATGATATGACTCAGATTCAAATTGTCTGCCATCAACATGAGGCATAGCTGGACAGAGCAGATCTGGACAGGTGGGCGTAGACTAAAGGGGAAGAAGTGGAAATGAAGGAGAGGGAAGCTACTGGAGGCAGATTAGGAGGAGAATATTGTAAGAGCAGAGAGAATAGGGAGCAGGCGAGCATAGACTAAGATGGTAAAACATGCTGAGCAGAAAGGAGGTCAAAGAAGATAGAGGTTGGAAGTTGGCTTCCATTTTAGTGGCTAGGGGAGTATTTAAGTCATGTTCTGGCTGTAAAATTACCTGGTCTCACTTACATTGTAAGCTGAAGATAAAACTTTCAAAGGAGTTAGACACACAACACTGGAATAACTCAGCGGGTCAGACAGCACTTCTGGAGAAAAGGAATAGGTGATATTTTGAGTCAAGACCCTTCTTCAGACCCGAAACAACATCTATTCCTTTTCTCCAGAGATGGTGCCTGGTCCATTGAGTTACTCGAGCATTTTGTGTCTAAGTTCAACGTAAACCAACATCTGCAGTTCCTTCCTACACCTTCAAAGGAGTGCTGTGATATGGAGGAAGGAGCTGTGGGTAGAACGTTACCCAGTGATCGGTGGATGAACAAATGCTGTCCAACGGGAGAAAGGATTCATGAATTTGGGGGCCTAAACAGGTAGAGGAAAATGTTGCATGGAGCCATGTCTAGTCGGCATGGGAATGGGATAAGGCAAACCATATGGAAATAAGGACTTGCATTTATTTGGCCTTTCACATCTCCTCCAAAGCACTTTGTGGTCAGTGAAATAATTTTTAAGTGTTGGCGCCAAGTGATGTAGGAAATCCAGCAGCCAGCTTGAGCACAATAGCTTTCCACAATGAACCATACACTAGTGACTTGGGATCCTCACATTAATTTTGAGTATGGATGAATACTGCCCAATCTCCCAACGTTAACTCGCCGAACTCCTTCAAAATAGTGCCAAGGAATGTTTTCCACCCATGGGAGAAGAGTTGGGTCTGGTTTAGCACTTTTCCTAAAAGACCTCCTCTGGCAACGTGGCATTCTTGCAGTACTGCAATGGAATGGGCATTGGTGATCGAGTCTTGACTGGAATCTGAGCCTTGCATCATCTGAGACTACTGCCAACTGAGCCTCAGGTGACACAGAATCGGGAATGGGACAAATGGGGACTAACAAGGATGTGAGTCAGTAATCCAGGCAACAACAACTAGGAGAAGAGTTAGCTGAGTCCCTTGGCTAAGGTGCCAAGGAGGCAACTCAAAGGTGAGCCATAGGACAATTCATAGGAATGGAAAGTGTCATAGGAATAGTCAGGCAGCTGACCTATGGCTCACGGTGCTGCAGGGGATCATTCCAATGGTGGAAAGATGTAGGAGAAGAATTGGGTGAGGGAAGAGTCGGCAAAAGGAATATTTCTGTATCCAGTTTAGGAGGAAGGTCATTGACAATGGTCACTTTTTGAGCATGAAAGCAAGTCTCTGAACTGTGCAAGTGGGAAATAAATTGTCAAAGTTTACGTTTGTCCCTCCTACTTCATCATATCCCTCTAACCTTGCTTACCGGTGGCAACATGGCTACTAAGTGACACAAATTTAGGCTGCTTTACAGTGACACTCTGTGGCTGCTGGTTGAACTACACGCTGATCAAACCTTTCTGAGTTTCTTCAGCACTTCTCCCAATCTGCCAGCATAGCTTTGGCCCCATAGCAGAAGCGTCCATGTCGTGGGGCTGGAAACTGGAAGTGTCCTGAGCTAATTCTGCTACCAGCATCATCTATTGTACAAGTGATGGCTCCCACTGATTGTCGTCGGAAGCTGGCGTCCTTTTCAGGACGGACGATGACAGCGATGTAACATTTGAAACATCGATGATGGACACGAAAGAAGAAGAAGCGTAGCTTTGGGGGAAGTTCAGCTGAGGTTCTTCCATGTATTTATCCCGGGTTTCCACTGATCTTTCACCAAAGTCAAAACAGTTGACAAGGAGGCCACATGGTTGACAGTGAGGAGGAAAGCGTTAGACTGCAGATGTTCTGGGCAGGTGGGCAGAAATGTAACAAATGGAATTTAACCCAGGCAGGAGTGAGTTAATGGACTCGGGGACGCGTATCAAGGCAAGGCTTTTTTTAAGTGAACATAATATAAGTGCAGGAAAGAACTGCAGTTGCTGGCTTAAATCAAAGGTAGACACAAAATGCTGATGTAACTCAGCGGGACAGGCAGCATCTCTGGAGAGAAGGAATGGGTGACATTTCAGGTCGAGACCCTTCTTCAGACTGTGCGCAGCGTGGTTTATGCTGGAACTGAATGCAACAACAGTTGGGTTGGAGGCTTATTGTGGGGTATTTTCAGCTGATCACATGGTGGATGCTGAGGAGATTTCTGACGATGTTGTCAGGATAGGTACAAGGAAAGAGTGCATAGGCCGGGATTGTGTTCTTTGGGACAGAGGAAGCTGTGTGAAAATTTCGAGGAGATGTTAAAAGTTATAAAAGACCAAAGTGGAGTAAATAGAAAGGACTATTTTCCTAACGGATGAGAACTTGATCCAGGGTCATGGTCAAAGAAATGTCTATATCAAAGAAAAATACTTTTCTTTTGGTCAAAGAAATAGGGGGGAGATGAGGAAAATCTTTCTCACTCAAAGAGTGGGTAGGGGCCGGTTAATCACTGACTGGAAAGATGGTAGGATTAGAATGGCTCAGCATATTTAATAAATACTTGGATGTGCACTTGAAGAATTGTGACCTGCAGAGTGACAGGCCTGGAAAGTGTGATTAGTTGGGTCACTTTATAACTGGCCCAGTCACAATGGACTCTTTCAATGGTTCTGTGTTTTGATGAATGTATTTAATGGCATTGGCACTCTATCCATTTTATTGTTTTAGCAGTTAACACAATAAATCTAACAAGTCATAGTGAAAAAGCCCAATGACTGCTGCTATCATGAGAAATCAATAATTTGGAAGTTTTGTCATGGATTTTTCCATTGTGACATGACAAGAATTTTTTTCCAGAATTCAAAATGGAATAATGCAATTCACTTGGTGATTTTAGTTCACCTTCAATTGTGGGGCGGCAGGGTGGTGCAGCAGTAGAGTTGCTACCTAACAGCAGCAGAGACCCAGGTTCAATCCTGACAATGGTTGCTGTCTGTACGGAGTATTTACGTTCTCCCCTGGGTTTTCTCTGGGTCCTCCTACGCTCCAAGGATGTACAGATTTGTAGATTAATGGCTTAGGTGAAATTGTAAATTGTCCCCAGTGCTTGTAGGATAGTTAGTGTGCACGGACTGCTGGTCAGCGTGGACTCAGTGGGCCGAAGGGCCTGTTTCCACACTATATCTCTAAACTAAACTAAACTTGTGACTTGCAACATCCATTAAGTAATATGGGTGTACAACAGGATATATTGGGTGATCAGCTACCAAAAGCTGGTATGTAAAGCTGGTGTCTTTTACTTTCTTAACAATGACGTAGGCATAGATAGTTACATTGAAAAGTGAGAAATCTGCCCAGAAAAACTGCCAGGAAACTTAAATAAAAGCAGAGATGCAGAAGGAATGGGAGGGTTCTAGAAAAAATAATCACTGACAAAGTTAGCAGTTACGTGGAATGATTTAGAAAAAGCCAGCATGGACTTGTTAAAGGCATTTCATGCCTAACTAACTTGATAGAGTTGACTGTTGAGATGAAGAGAGAATAGATGAGTAAAACATAGTTAATGTGGACTTTGAAAAGGCATTTGATAGAGTGCTTCATAAAAGCCAACACCAAGATTGAAGCATTAGGGGTGTGGCATCATGAATGAAAAACTGGACAACAAGAACCAGGGGCGGTTGTGAAACGTTGCTTTTTTTGGACTGAAGGGAAATACACAGTGGGGTTTTGGTGCCAGAACCACTGTGCTTCTTTATATTGTTGATCTGTACTTGGGTATAAAGGTACAATTTCAAAATTAGCTGATGATGCAAAACTTGGAGGCACAGTGAGCTGTGAGGAAGATGGTATTTAAAAAGAGAGTCAGGCTGGTGGACTGGGTGGTGGGTTACTGCTGAAATTTAATGCTGAGAAATGTAAAGAGTCACAGACACATTGAGCGATACAGCAGTGTCGCAGGCCCTTTGATTCAATTTGTCCTTGCCGATCAAGTTGCCTAACTGATCTAGTCCCACTTGTCTGTGCCTGGCCTATTTCCCACCAAACCTTTCATATCCATGTACCTGTCAAAATTCCTTTCAAATGTTATTATTGTGCCCATCTCTACCACTTCTCTAGCAGCTCATTCCACGTAAGCACCATCCTCTGTGTGGAAAAAGCTGCCCCTCAGGTTCCTTTAAAATGTTTCTCCTTTCATTTAAACCTGTGCCCTTTAGCCTTGTGAAAGAAAATTGTGGCTATTCATTTTATCTATGTCCTTCATGATTTTAAAAATCTTTCGAAGGTCACCACTCAGACTTCTTTGCTCTAGAGAAAAATGTCTTAGCCTATCCAGCTTCTCCTTAGAACTCAAAACCTCCAGACCCAGTAAAATCTTTGTAAATCTTTTTGCACCCATTCCAGTTTAATGTCATCTAACCTATAGCAGGGTTACCAGAACTGTACACAATACTCCGAATATCTCTGTAGCAATGTTTAGTACAGCTGTAGCATATAGCAGTACTCAACACACTAACTGATGTAGGCAAGCATGCCAAGTACCTTCTTCACCACACTGCCGACCTGTGTCACCACGTATGTGGGAATTATGTACCTGCACTCCTAGGTCCCTCTGTTCGACAACACTTCGCAGGATCCTACCATTTACTGTGTAAGTCCTGCCTGGGTTTGCCTTATGAAAATGCAACATCTTGCATCTACATTTGCCAATCCTTGGCTCATTCACCTGGTTCATCAAGATTCCATTGTCGTCTTAAACAACCTTTGTCATTGTCCATTAAACCACCAGTTTTATCAGCCATGCCACCTACATTCACATCCAAATTGTTAATAGAAATAATAACAACAGTGTACCCAGCAATTATCCCTGAGCTTGAGCCCCTAACTTGAGTTAAGATTTGACAGGAAGAATGAGAGACAATGTAAACCTCAGGCCACAATTCTAAAAGAGATACAAAAACAGAGAGACCCAGCCACATGTGTGCAGAATTCATTTAAAGCGGCACGGCAAACTGATGAAATGTTTACAAAATTATAAGGGACCCTGGCCTTTATACATAAAGTCAAGGGCAAGGAAGTCACAATGAATGTTTATTAAATATGGGTTGGCCCCAGCTTGAGTTATTGTGTCCAGTTATAGAAAAGTTATGTGGTTCTCCTTGGAACTATGATAATTGTGAGGTGATTGGATTAATGTACTTAGAAACATAGAAAATAGGTGCAGGAGTAAGCCATTTGGCCCTTTGAGCCAGCACTGCCGTTCAATATGATCATGGCTGATCATCCAAAATCAGTACCTGCTGTGTACCTGCTTTTTTCCCATATCCCTTGATTCCGTTAGCCCTAAGAGCTATATCTAACTCTCTTGAAAACTTCCAGTGAATTGGCCTCTACTGCCTTCTGTGGCAGAGAATTCCACAGATTCACAACTCACTGTGTGAAAAAGTTTTTCTTCATCTCAATCCTAAATGGCTTTAAAACCCTTTTTTTGGCGACTACAGGCGACTAGGCTATCTCTACACGTTCGCCGGGGTGTCGCGGGCATGGTCGTGAGTAGTCTCCAAAGAGTCATAGCATTTTTCTGGTCGTTGCTGAATTTTGTGAAGGCATGAAATTTTTCGGCGACTGTTGGTTTGACGCCAATGAGCGTAGCTTGACGTCTCCTGACATGGGTGCTGTCGTAGGTTGTCGCCAGGTGAAATAGGTTGTCACCAGGTGATTAAGGTTGTCGCCGGTGCTGACTTCGGCGAATTCCAAGTGCGGACTTGATCTGATCATCCATCAGTGTAATGTGTCCATAAATGATGTTAGGTTTTGTATGTTTTTGCACTTGTATTCTGTTTAAATTTTGAATTTTAAAGTTTGAAGTTTGAAGTTTATTGAAACTTATTGAAGTTTATTACAATATTTTTGTACGCACTGTTGTATGTTCTTATCAACCTTAAAAAAAATTGTTTGTGTATCAATAAAGGAAATTCTTGACATTTTGATGGAAAATTGATGTATGGTTATTGTATTTCATAGTTTCTCAAGGCATCACTTTCAAATAGTCATGATGCAGAATGATTGGAAATCCTACCGTACACCCCCTTTTATAGGGAAAGTGGGTGAAACGTGAATTATCTTCAGTTGTCTTCAGTCTTCAGGGTTATAGCTTGTCGTAGCTTGTCGCGGGTGGACGTAGGTTGACTTCGGTTGTCAGAGGCTGTCGCCTCTGTGGTGATAGGTTGTCGTAGGTGGCCATTCTACTTGCGATGATTGGGTCGCCGGTTGTCGGTAGCTTGCCGTAGCTTGACTTTGACTAGGTGGTAGGTTGTTGTAGCTTGTCGTAGACATTGTCGTAAGGGGGGTCCAGTCACCGGTTTTTCGGTGACCTGCTACGACTATGACAGTCACCGGCATTTGCCTTAAAAAACAGCTAAATGGGACAGGGCCTTTACTCTTATTCTTAAACTGTGACCCCTGGTTCTGGACTCCCCCAACATCGGGAACATTTTTCTTAGCCTGTCCAATCGCTTAAGAATATTATATGTTTCTATAAGATCCCCTCTCATCCTTCTATTCCGGTGAATATAAGCCCAGTCGATCCATTCTTTCATCATATATCATATTTAAAAACATGGAGGGCAAAGACAAAGTGAATAGAAAGAAACTCAACTGTGGATGGAACGTGAACCAGTGAAAGAGAAAGAGGTGATTGACAAATAGATCAAAAATGTTACGAGGAAACGTTTTCATCCAGCACGAGGTTCCAATTTGGAAGTAGTGCCAGTGTACTAGTGGCAGGGGCAACAATTGTAGCATTCAAAAGGGAACTGGATATTTATATGAAAATAAAGTATTTGCTTGAGGAGGAAGCAGGGCAGTGCAACTAGCTGGATTGCTCTAACATGCAGCCACCATGGATTCATCAGGCTGAATGGCCTCCATCTGTAATGTTTGAATTCAGCGATTCTGCATATTTTGTACATTCTCAGCAGCTCAGTCAGCATCTCAGTCATATCACGTGGAAGTAGGCCCTTATTCACTGAGTTCCCATCGACACTCCAGCAACTGTTTACACCAGTCCCATCTTATTCTGTCTCCATTCCCATCAATTCTCCCCAAGTTTTCTCACTCACCTCCACACGAGGGGCCTATTGACCTATCTGTGTATTCATCAGATGGATGACTTTCAATAGATGAAGGGTCATTGACTCGAAACAATAACCATGCTTCTCCCTTCCCAGATTTTGCCTGATCTGCTGAGTAATATACAGTATTTTATGGTTTTATTTATGGTTGCCATTTTGATTTTACTGAAAAAGCACAAATTATTTTGTTTGGAAAATATTGTTGGTAAATGATATACTCACAAGTTTACAAGTTCCCAAGTTATAGTAGAATTAGGCCATTCGGCCCATCGAGTCTACGCCACCATTGGAGAATGGCTGATCCCTGCCTCCTAATCCCATTTTCCTGCCTTCTCCCCAAAACCCTTGACATCCATTCTAATCAAGAATTTGTCTATCTCTGCCTTAAAATATCCACTGATTTGGCCTCCACAGTACTCTGTGGCAATTAGTTCCACAGATTAACTACCTTCATCACCTCCTTTCTAAAAGAGAGCCCTTTTCAACTGGACACATCCAACTCTAAATAAAGAAGAGGAACACGATGTGAAAGGATACGAAGATTAAAATTTACAGCGATGAATAAAAAATCTAGTATTAGTTTGCATTATATTGCAAATGAGATTAGTATTCAGTGTTTACAGTTGTATTATCGTGAAAGAAAAGCAAAAGCCGCCACTGGGGAATGAGATACATTGGTTGCTGTATTAATCACATTATGAACGAGTGGGAAGATTGCTCATTGTTTAAGGAAAATAGAAGTATACCAGGTTTTCCAGCTTTCTTCTCCCCCTCTACTATCAGTCTGATGAAGGGTCTCGACCCGAAAAGTCACCTATCCATGTTCTCTAGAGATCCGCTGATCCACTGAGTTACTCCAGCACTTTGTGCCCTGGATTCTAAGTGAACATGTTGGCAAATTGCTGTCAGTGACACACACACACAAGGCACTTATACCATTGGCTGGTTCCTTAAAGTCATCCAAGTGCTCGCTGAAATTGACCTCATCATTTGCTATCAGCATCGACAGTCGTGATACTACAGTTAAAAGGGGCAAAAGATGCACCATTTTACGACTACAACTATGTAACCACTGCAGCATGTGATGAACTGTTGACTTTTCAATATCTTTATTGGTATGCTATTTACCTATGGTGATCACTTCTCATGCTATGATTGAATCACAAAGCACATTGTCCACTGACTGTCCAAGGTTATATTTTATTGCAGCCTGATCCCAAAGGGAAACCAAACAGCATTTCAAAATCACTTTGGTTTGGTTGCTATTTTGAATGTGTTTAACTAATTTACAGTTCCCATCATGTCCCAAAAAATTTGTTTTGGAAACACTTTACCATCGTTACTTTTTTTGCATATCTTTCATTCATTTGTTCTATATCTCTCTACATCACTGTCTATATCTCTCGTTTCCTTTTCCCCCTGACTAGTCTGAAGAAGGGTCTCGACCTGAAACGTCACCCATTCCTTCTCTCCAGAGATGCTGCTTATTCCAGCATTTTATGCCAATCTTTGATTTAAATCAGCATCTGCAGTTCCTTCCTTCGCAAAGTGCTATATAGTTGTCAAATGTAATATTTTTGTTTTTAT
This sequence comes from Rhinoraja longicauda, assembly GCF_053455715.1. NCBI lineage: Eukaryota > Metazoa > Chordata > Chondrichthyes > Rajiformes > Arhynchobatidae > Rhinoraja > Rhinoraja longicauda. The sequence continues at coordinate 84,569,960 of NC_135953.1, read as the reverse complement.
TATAATATTATTTGTGGTGACAAACTCAAAATGTGTATTAACACATTGGCAGCAGCACTTTCTCTGTGTGTGGAAAGTTGCTGTAAAATTTTACTAGCTTAGACCCTTTCCTTTTATGGTCAACTTAATTGCATTATTGTTCAGCACTTAAGACTAAAGATCAAGGAAATTTTGTTTCTTGCCCGGAATGCTTTATGGTTTTCTATTGAATCAGAGTCATTTACTTTTCTTCACGGAGCGCAACCTGAATGCTGAAAGTGGTTAGCTGTTTCTTTTTGCCAGACCTCAATCACCTTGCCAAAGACGATGAAGCCCAGCCCAGAAATAGAGATCGAGCTCGGCAGAGAATGTGGTGCTTGGAAGGAATAATGCACTTCTCATTACATTATTTCTTTTTACAGAATCAGAACATATGTTAGCTGAAAGATTGAAAATGATTTGGCTATAAAGTGATGAACTCAGAGGAAAACACGTGTTTCGTGAATGTAGCCTGAAATTCATCCATTTGATTTCAAAATATCCCAAGCTAATTGAATGCATCATTATTTAGAGTATATTGTAAAGCTGTTGTTTCCTGCATCAAAACAAACATTCCAGCAATTTGCTGATGAGCTGCGTGATAAGTTGTACAAATTGTAAGTTGCAATGTGGCCTCCAAGCATCTCCCACACTGTTCACCAGTCTAAGGAATGCACAGTCTTTGTGTTATACATTTAGTGCCTTCCTTCAAGATGTTTGTGATAAGGGTACTCTCTTCTCAGACCGCTCATTCACTTTGGTTGCGCTGGAGATTCTGTTTTATTCTGGCAGGTCCTTACCGACCCCACAGATTTGCTGGGAAAACCAAGCCTCTGAAAAGACTACACAATGGATGAAGATGGAGAAACCACTCTAGTGTTTTTCAAACCTGCAGAACAACCCTGAACTGTGATTCAGTAAAACAAAAGTCGACAAAGAAGGTCCACGGTGTCTGAAAGTAAGTTAAAAAGGATACTCCCCTCCACCTCGGTCTTACATTTGCAGCTCCTTGAGCATTTGTAAAGAGGAAAATGAACATGTCTTTTATGTCATTCACAGCCAGCTTTCTTTGTCTACTGCATTATGTCAAAAGCTTTTATGTCAAGAATAGCATTATATTGTTATAACTAGCTTTATGTATAAAATCCATTGATTTTGGTGCCAATACTTTGCATGAACATTTGTATCTGTTTGGTCTTAACTTTCACCACAATAATTTAACTATTCAGATATCGTTAAGATCCAACCTAATGCTCCACGAGTTTCAATCTATTTGCTGAATTTCGATGGAGTTTCATGCACTTTCTCAGAAAAATGCTTTGACCCTAGTCCAAACCATGACCCTTGTACATCCCGGTCCCCCAATCCATTCATCCCAAGGAGGAATTTCTTTGGTCAGAGGGTGGAGAATGTGTAGACAATTGCCACAGAAGACTGTGGAGGCCAAGTCAATGGATACTTTTAAGGGAGAGATTGATAGATTCAGGTGTCAGGAGATGTGGAGAGAAGGGAAGACAATGGGGTTGAGAGAGAAAGGTAGATCAGCCATGATTGAATGGTGGAGTAGACTTGATGGGCCAAATGGCCTAATTCTGCTCCTATAATTTATGAACTATAAACTGATGAACTTACAAGTTGTTTCAGTTGTCAAAGGAAACAGTGGAGGTTGATCAAAAATACGATCAGAGCTTCTCGACTCCTGACCCAGCAGAATAATCAGGTTGATTCTGCCTGAGTACAGCCTCTATTACAGTGGGATTATCTTCCACCATCGGCCTAACCCCTGGATTGCCGAGTCCATTTCCAGTCCTCAATCACCAGCAGGCAAAACTGCATTTAAGCAGCATTTGCACAGTTTTCAGATTGAACAAAGTGAAATTCATGACACAAAATGGCAAAATCATGGCAACAGCAAGGGGTAGTTCCAAAAGGGAATCTCTATTTCAGTCAGTGTCTGGATTTGGGTCATGTTTACCTGGTGAGACTTCAGAGATGGGAATGGTAAACCAGTATCTCTGATGGGTGACGGGACTTTAGTTCATTAGAGAGGGATACCCAGGCAAGGGTTAGAATGGTCAGGGTACTCCAACATAAATGGATCCGAATGCTTCACTTCAACGTCAGATCTACTGCCAAAGATTTCATGTTCTACTTCACCAGCAGCCTTCCAGACAGTAGCTCAGATAAGGAGCGCTCAGGAGGTGCTTGAGGAGATAACCAGCTCTCAGGCCAGCCCACATCTCCTGCTGAGGTGCACACAGCTTCTGAATCAGGTATGTGTGCTTAACTGTTGCAGCAGAGATGCCAAACATGTATTGCACAACATTTATCACGCCAGTGCCCAAGTAGAGCATGGTAATCTGCTTCAATATCGACCATCCAGTAGCATTTACATCCACCATAATTAAGTGCTTCAAGAGGTTAGTTATGGTGTGAATCAACTGTTGCTCAGAAATGACCTGAATCAGCTTGACTTTGCATATGGCTACAACAGGTCAACAGCAGCCACTATCTCACGAGTGCTCCACCCTGACTCATCGTGTAACTGGAGCGCATATTTCAGGCTGCTGTTCATTCCCTACAACATTATCATCCCCTCTACCCCTCCAAACTCATCACCAGGCTCCAAGACCTGGGCCTCCCTACCTCCTTTTTTACAACTGGATCCTTGCGTTCCTCGTTGGCAGACCTTAATCCCTCCGATCAGTATCATCATCTCCTTTTCACTGACCATCAACGCAGGGGTACCTCAGGGCTGCTTGCTCAGCTCCCTGCTCTACTCTCTTTACACCCTGGCACCCAACCCAGATGATTATTTGTGTGCTAGCCACAGAAGCAGATCTGCAATCACATATTACAATCGCTCCACACTTTTAAATCTCTACTCCTACAGATTCCCTTATCGTTCATCTGTACACTGTGAATGGATCGATTGTAATCATGTATTATCTTTCCGCTGGCTGGGTAGCTGGCTGGGTAGCACGCAACAAAAGCTTTTTACTGTACCTCGGTACATGTGACAATAAACTGAACTGAACTGAACTGATCCCTTGATTGTTAGTGTACAGGAGAGAGATAGAACACTTGGTTGAGTGGAAAGGGTACAGAGCAGATTTACGCAGATGTTGCCAGGACTCGAGGGTCTGAGCTCTAGGGAGAGGTTGAGCAGACTTGGATCCTATTCCTTGGAGTGCAGGTGGATGCGGGGTGATCTTATAGAGCTGTGTAAAATCATGAGAGGAATAGATCGGGTAGACGCAGAGAGTCTCTTACCCAGAGTAGGGGAATCAAGAACCAAAGTACATAGCGTTAATGTGAAGGGGGAAAGATTTAATATGAATCTGAGGGGTAACTTTTTCACATAAAGGGTGGTGGATATATGGAACGAACTGCCAGAAGAGGTAATTGAAACAGGGACTATAGCAATGTTTAAGAAATAATTAGATAGGTACATGGTTAGGACAGGTTTAGAGGGAAAGGGGGCAAAACACAGGCAGGCGGGACTAATGTAGATGTGACATGTTGGCCGGTGTGGGCAAGTTGGGCCTGTTTCCACACTGTATTATTCTATGACTCTATGAGTGGTGCCGCCATAACAACCTCTCACTCAACATCACCAAGAGCAAAGAACTGATTGTTGAATCAGGAGAGAATTCCAAAGAACTGATTGTTGAATCGGGAGCGAATTCCAAAGAACTGATTGTTGAATTGGGAGACCAGGCAGCAGTTTACATTTGGTGGGTCAGCAGTGGAGAGCTAGCAACTTCAAATTCTTGGATGAGAGTTAACATCTCAGATGACCTGTTCTGGAGCCCAGCCCAGTAATCACAAAGAGCCCAGTGCCTCTACTTTCTTAGAAGTTAAAAGAGATACAGCATGTCACCAAATAAGTTAACAAATGTCTGCAGATGTATTGTAGAAAGTAGAAAAAAACGAACAGCAGATGCTGGTTTGTACCAAAGATGGACACAAAGTGCTGGAGTAGCTCAATGGGTCAGGCAGCATCTCTGGAGGAAAAGGCTAGGTGACGTTTCGGGTCGGGACTCTTCTTCAGACTGAGAGTAGGGGGTGGGGGTGTCAAGAACTGGTAGCGAGAAAAGACCAGGACCAATCAGGGCTGGCAACAAATGACCTCAGGCAGGGTGGTGCTCTGGAAGGCTCAATGTTGGCTTGGGAAGGTGTGATCTCAAGATGGATACGATGTGGTCAACAGTGTAACGGGTTCAATGACTTTGGTGGAGGAGGGGGGAGGAGGGAAGTATCCTGACTGGTGACATCGTGACCTGGTAAGGCATTTCCAATGCACAGGATTGTAAGAGGCTTCAGAGAGTGGTTGACTCAGCCCGATCTATCACGAGCACAGCCCTCCGCACCTTTGAAAACAGCAAGAAGGCGGCATCCTGCATCAAGGATCTCCACCATTGCTCTCTTCTTGCTGCTACCATTGAGCAGGAGGTACAGAAGCCTGAAGTCGCACACCACCAGGTTCAGCAACTATTATTTTCCTGCAACTATCAGGTGTGACTCTAATCCTACCTTGACAAAGGAATACTGTGGACCACCTCTTGCCCTATTATGGACGTTTTATTCCTCAGTGTGTTTTGCAGTAATGTCTTGATTCTTTTTTGCAGTCGTCTTTCTTTATACTATCTTGCAGAACTTTTATGTATAATTTATGTTTTTGTTATTTGTTTGTGTCTGCGTGGCTGTGATACAGCATGATTACTGGGGCAGCATGGTGGCGCAGCGGTAGAGTTGCTACTTTACAGCGCCAGAAACCTGGGTTCGATCCTGACTATGGTTGCTGTCTGTACGGAGTTTGTATGTTCTAACTGTGACCACGTTGGTTTTCTCCGGGTGCTCTGGTTTCCTCCCACACTACAAAGACACACAGGTTTGTAAATTAATTGGCTTCGGTAAATTTGTAAATTGTCCCTGGTGTGTGGAATAGTGCTAGTGTATGGGGTGATCGCAGGTCGGCTGGGACTAGGTGGGTCGAAGGGCCTATTTTCACGCTGTATCTATAAAGTAAAGTAAAGTAAAGTAAAAAAGTAAAGTGATGTTGCAAGAGTTTCATTGTACCTGTACCAAATCTTACTTGTACATATTACAATAAACTCAATTTGACTCGGCTTGCTTTGATTTGATATCACTGGTGTGTGCCTACTGACCTCTGTTGATAATTCCAACATGAAGGACCACAATATAATTCCCCAATGGTGCTCAATAGAGGTGCCAATTGCAATAACACAAAGGGCTCCTGTGTATTACTTAATGGATAAAACATATATGTGCTATGTTATAGATTTTCTAGCCTAACGTATTTCCCTTCATTCCTATCAAAGCAAAGGTGAATGCTACAATCATCTCACGTTTATGTTGCAGAATACAGAATGCGCGGTTAAGTAGTTTACAGAAGTGAGATGCCTCCCACTTCACACCATCTCCTCCTCCCCACTCCAATGTCATCCCAACCACCTCCCCCCTCCCATCTCATGAATAGAGACATGAATGCCGACAAAATGATTTGAATAAGCCAGCTTTGGACATAGGATTGATTGAGGAGGCATTCTGGTGCACCGATGCCCTGCTCTTCTGTCCAGGAGGAAGACTTATTCTGTGCTGTCACAGAGGTTTGATTGGGCAAGGATGGAGAGTGCATAAAACCTTCAATCAAGGCAACCCATAATAAATAGAGATCTTTCAAAGAACACAACTGTGCTGTGAAAGAGCTTACAAAGAAGGGGAAAAAAACAGAGCCTAAAAATGCTGCACATTTGCGGCAGCTGGAGAGGGAATCAAACTGCAGAGCAGAGACTGATCTTTTAGCAACTCCATAAGAAGAAGAGAAAGTCTGAGCTGAGCTGAGATGGGACAGCAGAGTGGAATAACATGTAAAATGTGCAAGATAAATAACCCACACACTAGTTCAAAGAAACAGATAAAGGCTGACACTGCAATGGAATGGATTTTTTCTAAACTGCAGATGTGAAATTGCTGAGAGTATGTAAAGGTCATCATAGGCAGGCAGTGAGAAGGCATTACAGGCATTCCTTTGTGTGTTCACCACAGCTAGGTTGTAAAGTTATTTATTAAAAATGGGGGTCATTTTAACTTCTATCAGAAAGGTGATTTTTCACCTCTCTCGTTTTAATTTTTCCACTGGCTATCAATTTGCTTCCATCTACTTTTTGTCCCTAATGTCTTTATGATTTTGTTGTCATTACATCATGTAGATGTCACTAATGTAGAAGGCATCAATGCATTTGCAGTGCAGGACAATGTATCACTGACATAATTCATCCTACATTGCATGGAACTCATGTGACTCAATCTGCCAGAGGAAGCAGCATTTCAGTGTTGCAATGCAGGTGTGGAAAAATATAGGTAGTGGGTTGCATCCATCATAAACCATGGAATTCAGCATGATGGAGGAGACAAGGAAAATCACAAATACTGTCCCATTAATTTTGGTCAAATATGAAGCCATGGAAGAGTAAGTTGCAAGAAACTCTCCAGAAAGTTTGACTTCAGGACGGGACATTGAGAATCGAACAAGCTTGGTGATGCAGAGACCATCTTTGATGTCAAGAAAAGAGGTTTCTACCCCAGTCTTGAAATAGAGTAGTTGTGGAGACACAACAATTAAGGAAGACATGGTTAATGGACAAAGTGACCACCAAGAAATCTGTAATATTTAGAAACCTGTTCTTGATAGCCACAGTTTGTTACGCAATAGTTTAGGATTATCTGCTCTACACAATCGGCTCTGAAATACAAGTCCAGTAAAGAATAAGTCCTGACACACATCTAAACAAGGTATGGCTGCATGTTTTACAGTGCCAGTTATTGACAAACATGGATAAAATATACTGATGACAAACATTTTGCAGACTATTGTACACAGACTATTTCTATTCAAATAGTTTGTTGTACTAACTGAAGCAAGGAAGAAGCTGGTGGACAGTCAATCTAAAAAACATGTTTATACAGCTGAAAGCTACACAGTCAGTGCTAGTTCCTTGTGTAAATTAAAACTGCGATACAGATGACTGCTGGTTTTGGACAGGGTTACATTAAACATATGTTCTTTGAGTCAGTGAGCAGCTGTTTACCAGTTCAGGTGCCAGATTCATGCATATCACACACAAGGAGGAACAGCTTAAATAAGGTCTGTTTTTTCATCTACTGCATTTAACTTTGCATATGTTACGATCATTCCCAGATAGCTATCATCTGAGTAGCTGCTTTAAAGCATGTCCTGTTAAATAAGAAATTTAGCTTCATTGCCTTTTTCTAGTTAACACCAATTTTTAAGTAAAATTTCAGAACCGCAAAACAATTACTTGTGCCATTAATCTTTAATTAATGAGAACTTTTGCAATTTTGCTGTTAGGATTTATTATTAAAATGCTAATTTTGCTTTGAAAAATGGAGTTAAGCAGCTTGACCGATGAAGAGAGCTGAAAATTTCTTTAAGGAATCGACACACAATTAACACGTTGTTGAGTTAGAAAGAAATATCTCACATTCACCATTCCTTCGTTTCCTCTCAGCTTCTACACGCTAGTTAAAAAAGAATGAAAGACTTAATGATGCAGATTAGGTCTTTTGTGCCTCAGGACAAGTTCACTGATCATATTAGCCCATTAATATGATTACAAATATATAAATAAGTTAGTATCATCCTCTAATCCAATCTAATTTTGACCCGAAACATCGGCTATCCATTTTCTCAGAGATGCTGCGTGACCCACTGAGTTACTCCACCAACATTTTGTGTCTGCCTTGAGTTTCATTCTCAGTTGTTTTGGCATCATTGCAATACATTGTGTAAAAATTCAATCAATTCATCCTGTTTCTCCAAGGTGTTTCCCATACTGACTGTGGAGGTGACAAGAAGGAGGTGAGAATGAAGTGTAAGAGAGCATATTTTAAACAACATTATCTACTTGTGAAACATTTCCCTTGGTGTTCCTTCCATTGAAGCAAATGGGAAAGATGGTTCATGTGGTCCCCATGTTAATACTGATCAATGATGATCAAAAGTCAAAATTACTTTTACTTTCCAGGCTCACATAGAGTAGGAACTTGATCAGACACTATTTATAGACATTATCTAGAGTTAATGCCCTGGGAAAAGGAGAAAGAACATTGAAGAAAATAATAATGGAAGCCTCTCAGAGATTATGAATGATCGTTCACTCATACATAAAATAAAGCAGCGCCACAGATCATATTTTATGATTTTAAAAAGTGCACCTGCTGCTTTATAATTTCACATCATTTCTTCAGCAGAATATTCAGCAGAATATTTTGGTGCTTATAACGCTGCCAAAATCTGCCAAAGGACACAGAATAAGTTCAGGTTTTCCAAGCTTTATGATTTAAAAGTTTGTAAAGTTTTACAGAAAACAAAAAAATGCAATGAAATTAGAAACCAAACCTAAGGATATTGCTCAAAAGCTGCACTAAATCCAAAGCCAGAGGTGGTTTACAATAAGTCATTTTTTTGTCTTGTGTTACCATTCTAAGCATTTTGACCCATTATACAGTCTGACTTTGGCAGCAGACCATATGATGACACATTGCGGAATTTTCTTTTTGAAGAAAGACAGAGGAGTGGCGATTCCAATTAGATTCTACGTAAAAGTCAGATTGACTTAGCACATGCTGCACCTTGCTCCACACTACATCTTGCTCATCTGGTCATGATAAATCTCAGTCCCTCAAGCTTCAGTAGGTGAAAATTTCAACCACTCTTACTGTGAAAACACAATAAATCATTCAACTGACTATATTACACTGGACAACCTCAGGGGCACCACCCGCTGAGTTACTCCAGCATTTTGTGTCTACCTACACAAAGGCAAGTTCTTTCTATCTTCTAATTTAAAAAATAGGACCATCGGAAATTGCCAGCAAGTCTTGGCAATGCTTCTGCTTGTAATGTTGAAACATTTTTCACTTCAGTAATTTTTCCTCTCTTGCCATCTCCTTCCCATTCATTCCAAGTTGCAGTAACAATTGCATCCCAAAGCTCTTCATTCAAAGATCGCTGTACAGGATTACTTTACCCACAGGGACATCACAGTTAAACATTCATTCAAGCCTACTCTCCCAGCAAGGGCTCTCAAGCAGTTATCAGAAGTGGGATCCAGCTTAACTTAGGGATGTTGAGGGATCCCTCGTTGCCTCAAATGAAGTTAATTGAGCACCAACCAAGGACCAAACTTGGGACTTTGCTCCATGTCTTTTTGAAATGCGCGTAAACTCAGTGAGGAAGTTTACTGGTGATTTAATAACATCTGGACACACATCAATCGTAATAAGTAATGAATTCTACTATTGCTACCCAATACTGTATGATTTTTTGAAACGGACTCACACCCCAAGATCCCCCTGTACAACACTGCTTCTGGGGATCATTCTATTTGCTGTTGATTTCCCCTTATGTTTGATCACCCAATGTGCAACACCACACTTAACAGGATTAAACTCCACCTATCATTTCTCTGTCCAAAATTACAAACTGATCTATATCTTGCTCTATCCTTCGACAATCTTCCTAACTATTTTTGTGCCATCTGCAAACTTACTATTCAGCTCCCTTACATTTCCATCCAAATTATTTATCTATTTCACAAGCAATGGAGGTCCAAGCACTGATCCTTGGGGAACACCACTGGTCACGCACCTTCAGTCAGAATAACTCCCATCAACCTCAACCTTCTGTCTTCTATGACCAAGCCAATGTTGAATCCATTCCATGAAGTCTCCGCGGAAGCTATGTGCTTAGTTTAGCTTAGTTTTAGTTTATTATTGTCAACTGTACTGAGATACAGCAAAGTGCTTTTGTTTTCCTGCTATTTTGTCAAAAGAAGACTAACATGAATGGAGCTATTGGTTGCTCCCGCTGGACTTTAGCCTTCCCGTAGCACAGGCAGCAGATGGGATTGTGCTATGCATCAGCAAACAATAATTAGAAGAGCTACCATCGTCACAACATGTGCTGCAAACAGATTATCTATAAATCTGTGCCACCACTTATTAAGCTGGGTAACTGCCAGACTCTGTAATGTAAGAACAACTAATGTGATTTGCCCTAATCCTCAAAAAGTGACAAAATTTTACTCAACTTTTATTTGACACGAATAACTAGGCCAGTTGACCCAAGCTCCTTTTTCAACACCCAGTATTGCGTTTCACTGACTTCCTCCCAGAAGGGCTGGGCTGCTGTAGGAGTCGGCCTTGCTATGCTCCTGACCAGAAGCTTCAGCTGTGCCCACCTCCTTCAGTGACTGGAACTCATTTCTGGTACAGTGGAAAGCAAGCCAAGTTGGCAAGCTGGCTTTGGATCAGCATTCGTTCTTTAGGAAATGCCGACTCCTTTTCGTGCTTTCCGACTGAGGTATTGTACTTAGATATACAGTGCCCTCCATAATGTTTGGGACAAAGACCCATCATTTATTTATTTGCCTCTGTACTCCACAATTTGAGATTTGTAATAGAAAAAAAATCACATGTCAGCACATTGTCAGATTTTAATAAAGGCCATTTTTATACATTTTGGTTTCGCCATGTGGAAATTACAGCTGTGTTTATACATAGTCCTCCATTTCAGGGCACCATAATGTTTGGGACACAGCAATGTCATGTAAATGAAAGTAGTCATGTTTACTATTTTGTTGCATATCCTTTGCATGCAATGACTGCTTAAAGTCTGTGATTCATGGACATCACCAGTTGCTGGTGTCTTCTCTGATGATGCTCTGCCAGGCCTGTATTGCAGACATCTTTAGCTTATGCTTGTTTTGAGGGCTAGTCCCCTTCAATTTTCTCTTCAGCATATAAAAGGCATGCTCAATTGTGTTCAGATCGGGTGATTGATTTGGCCACTCATGAATTGACCATTTTTTAGCTTTGAAAACTCCGTTGTTGCTTTAGTAGTATGTTTGGGATCATTGTCTTGCTGTAGAATGAACTGCCGGCCAATGAGTTTTGAGGCATTTGTTTGAACTTGAGCAGATAAGATGTGTTTATACACTTCAGAATTCATTTTGCTATGATCATCAGCAGTTGTATCAGCAATGAAGATAAGTGAGCCAGTTCCTTCAGCAGCCACACATGTCCAGGCCATAACACCCCTACCACCTTGTTTCACAGATAAGGTGGTATGCTTTGGATCTTGGGCAGTTCCTTCTCTCCTCCATATTTTGCTCTTGCCAAGTTAATCTTCATCTCATCTGTCCAGAAGACCTTTTTCCCAGAACTGTGGTTGCTCTTTTAAGTACTTCTTGGCAAACTGTAACCTGACCATCCTATTTTTGCAGCTAACCAGTGGTTTGCATCTTGCAGTGTAGCCTCTGTATTTCTGTTCATGAAGTCTTCTGCAGACAGTGGTCATTGACAAATCCACACCTGACTACTGAAGAGTGCTTCTGATCTGTTGGACAGGTTTTGGGTTTTTTTCTTTATCATAAAGAGAATTCTTCTGTCATCAGCTGTGAAGGTCTTCCTTGGCCTACCAGTCCCTTTGCGATTAGTAAGCTCACCAGTGCTCTCCTTCTTTTTAATGATGTTCCAAACAGTAGATTTTGCTAAGCCTAAGGCTTGGCTGATGTCTCGAACAGTTTTATTCTTGTCTCTCAGTCTCATAATGGCTTCTTTGACTTTCATTGGCACAACATTTGGACCTCATGTTAATAACAGCAATAAAAGTTTCCAAATGTGATTGTAAGACTAGAGGAAAGTCTAGGTGCTGAGAGTTATCTTATACTTGCATTAAGGAGGCAATTGAACACACCTGTGCAATTACAAATACCCGTGAAGCCATGTGTCCCAAACATTATGGTGCCCTGAAATAGGGGGACTATGTATAAACACAGCTGTAATTTCTACATGGTGAAACCAAAATGTATAAAAATGGCCTTTATTAAAATCTGACAATGTGATTTTTTCTATTACGAATCTCAAATTGTGGAGTACAGAGGCAAATAAATAAATGATGGGTCTTTGTCCCAAACATCATGGAGGGCACTGTAAGTCTGTTCAAGACATGGGGAACATCTGATGTTAGCATATCTTTGACCAGTGCCGATTTGCCCTTGAATTATTTATTGTGTGCTATAATAAAGAGTAACAACTTGTGCAGCATCTTATGTCTCCAAGCTCCTCACATACATTGAGTTACTGAGAATTCTAATCACTTAAGTTAACAATTCTCATTTGAAAGATTTCACAAACAAATGGACAAATAAATAGATAATCTATATTCAAAGTCAGTGCCACGGACAAACTGCCCAATGTACTTTAAGAAATGCTGAGGAATCTTTAACATGCATATAAATCAAGGGAACAGGTAGATCAGACCTTCGAATAATGTTTTGTTTAGTTTAGTTTAGTTTAGTTTAGAGATACAGTGTGGAAATAGGCACTTCGGTCCACCGAGTCCACACCGAACAGCAATCCCCGTAAATTAACACTATCCTATACATAATCTTACATTTGCACCAGTCTGAAGAAGGGTCTCAACCTGAAACGTCACTCATTCCTTCTCTCCAGAGATGCTGCCTGTCCCGCTGAGTTACTCCAGAACATTGTGTCTACCTTAGGCCTGTTTCCATGCTGTATAAATCTATGTCTCTATGACTCTGCAAGAAATTTCAAATTTTCAGATTTATTGATGCCAACTAAGTGACTAAGTTGTTTCTTTTTACCATTTCTTTCTGCAGCAAGGATGGGTTAACTTTTGTAAATAATTGAGCACCATTGTCACTAATACATCTTAGAATAGTTACACAGTATACATATACTGCATAGAAAAGCTTTTGAATGCACAAACATGAGTTGCAATAGGCAGAAATGTTAGAAGGTGACACACAGATGTAAAGAAAAAGTATTTCTTTCAAAGTTCTTTAACAGTTCTGTATTAATGAGAAAGTCACCAATATTATGTTATAACTTGGGACCAAGTCTAATAGACTGCATCGTAATTTTGAATCCCTAAAGAAGTATCAATTTATCAAAGTATGAATTACCACAGATGGCATGAACCGATGTACATTTCAGTTTATTTTAACAGGAGTATATTATTTTTCTTGCACTGTGTCAGCTTGCAAGCTGTAACAAGACATGCCTTTTACATCCTATTTTTAGTGCAATGAGCAGCGGGAGCTCATTCAGGATTTCCACGTCACTTTCCCTCTCCATGCCTGCTCTGTGTTGAAGAGTGCACTGCCCATTCCTAGTCTTTCATCCGAGCAGCCTTTGTGTGTGTGCGGGTGGGTACTGTGAGGATCGGCAAGCTCTACAACACCAACGCAAACACGGGCGGTGAAGTCTAATGGGTCAGCAATCTGAAAGGCTTGAGAGAATATCTCTGCCTACCCCGCTGATCTGTTCCCACTTAAATTGAGTTCCTCTTGTACAGTTCGTTTTGAAAGCTTTGAAAAATAAAATCCAAAAAGAAAGTTCCGTCCTTTTCAAATTGTAATTTCTTATGCAATTTCCCATTCAGAAGGCAATCTTGTTTGTTAGGAAGAAACTGCCTCATGGAAAAACAGATGTCTAAATCCATTTCTTGAACTTTCCAATAAATTGTTTGACTTCTTTTCTCAAACTATTTTGATGAAGGAGATGAATAAAATCACTGCTTGTGATTTTTAAATATAATGTTGTGCATGTGAAAAATGCTCATCAAACATTAATTTTATATAAGCAATATCTGCGCCCCCTTAAACATTCTGGATAAAGTAGTGGGCATGTGGAGAATAGATAAATGTGATGCTCGAGGAAAAAAGGAAATAAAATGGGCTTGCAATCAAATGGCAAAGTGTTACAATATCTTGGCTTGCTTGTTTTGGATTGAACGTAGTTAGCTGAGAGTCTACAAGGACAGCGCAGAGGACAAACATGTGCAACGTCCAACACGCATGAAATGGTAACCTTAGCTGAGGAATGAAAGTTAATCCTGGGCATTTGCTTCACTCTAAGCCGTGTGTTTGCAGAGCAGAAGCAGCATAATGGTAAAATGACCACTGCGTCTTGCCTATTGAAAAAGCATACAATTACAGTGCAAAAAACCTCAAACTAAATCACTCTGGTGACCAGCAGTGATAGAGCAATGTCCGCCTTTGTTCTTTTCATTCAGTAATTATGCTGCATCCCCCAATCATCTTTAATTTATTTTTCCCTGTGTCACTGTACAACTGGTCCGAAACACAAATACTTCACATTCTTAAAAAATCTTTGTGATGCTTGCCTGCTAATGAGAGATTTTTTTTATTTGCGGAGATAAGAATGCAACACAAGGTAGCCTGAGGCTTTAACTAATTTGTTGGTAGTTTGTGAATTTTGCTCTCACTTAATTGTGGTCTCCAGTGCCCATTTTGCTTCATAGTCTGATTCAGATAGATTGATTGCCTCTGATCGTACTGTATATCGCCGTCCAGTCCAGTGTTATAGTATTGAGAACTTTAAAAAAGCAATGCATTTAATGAGAAATTACGTTTCCGAGATTTGTTAATGAACTCAATGACGTGAATTTTGCAACAGGAGAGGGTTGTGGTTTTCAAATTAATAATCATGTTTTTATTTTAATTTAAAACAAAGGAAATAAAAGTTTCATAATTATTAATACATCTGTCTGCCATGTCATTCCTTTTTATTGAATAAAGGTCAAATTCATTTACAGCCTATAACAATTTTAATAGTTTCAACAGCCTTTACAGAGATGAACTAGCTATGCCACTTGCTTTTAATGAATGTAAACTAACTTTGTAAATATAATAATGAAAAACCATTAGTCTGATTGTATGATTGGACCAGTTGTTCACTGTGTATGGTACTGAAGGAGTGGAATACAAATCTCCTGTACAAATTGGTTCCCGAGAAGTGATTAGTGGCCAATGTGCATCCATTAGTCTTAATTAAGAAGTTTGAAATGCTTCATTATCTTTTAACTGTATAAACTTCCCGAGTGACTTCCTTTCATTAAGTACTGGCATTCTCGTCACTAAATGACTGTCAAAACCTACTTGTTTATGAATTTTCAGGTAAGCCAATTCGCCACAAAATAAATTAATGGAAGATCTCAAATATTATAAAGCTCACTCATCAGAGGGAAAAAAATTGTATCTTGTGGAAAGTGTGCATAATTCAATGGTCAATTCATTGGTTCAATATTTGTCACGTGTACAACTGCACAATGAATTTCTTTTTGCATATTTATCATCTTTTGCCGCTATTTCAAAAGCCCAAAGTCCGGTCTGCCCGCGCGCCTGGTCTCCTGGAACAGTTCCCAATCCTGGTAAGCCCGAGGCTCCTACAGGGTCTCCTCAGTTGCCTTTAACTGCATCGGCCCGTGAACCGATGACCCTCTCCTCACCCGGCCATCTTTGTGTCCTGAGGGTACCTCCTATAGTCGACCTTGAAGGAGCTGGAGGCATTATCCTGGTTCACCCTCCTACCGGCACACTCCTCGATTCAACGTCTCCAACAGCGACCTCCTAGTACTGCAGTCCACCGAGCCTTCAGGTGGGTCAGGCAGCCTCATGGCACAGCTAGTCGAGCTTGTGTCTCACTTCTCGCATCAATCGTGACTTTGATCAATCGTTGACCACCCAGAGAGTTGTGAATTTGTGGAATTCTCTGCCACAGAGGGCAGTGGAGGCCAAATCACTGGATGGATTTAAGAGAGAGTTAGATAGAGCTCTAGGGGCTAGTGGAATTGAGGGATATGGGGAGAAGGCAGGCACGGGTTATTGATTGGGGACGATCAGCCATGATCACAATGAATGGCGGTGCTGGCTCGATGGGCTGAATGGCCTCCTCCTGTACCTATTTTCTATGTTTCAATCGTGACCTCGGCTGTTGTCTGTGTGGAGTTTGCACCTTCCCTCTTTGACCTGTGGGTTTCCTCTCAGCTCCCAAAACATGTGTAATGGTAGATTTTTTCAATTCTATCGTTTAAATTGCGCCGTACTGTGGTGAATGGTGCAATCTTGTAAAAAGTAGAAACAAAGAACTGCAGATGCTGGTTTATATGAAAGATAGACACAAAGTGCTGGAGTAACTCAGCAGGTCAGGCAGCATCTCTGCAGGAAAAGGATGGGTGACGTTTCGGTTCATGACCCTTTTGGAATCCCGCTGTTAAGTACTCTGCACTAAATTTACCTTATTAGCAGCAGTAACAAGGCACAACAATTGGTTTCAACACCAAAGGTACAAATATCAATGGGGCGAGAAAGGAAACATTTAGCCATGCAGCTGAGTTATTTTGTCCCACCGACTTCCCTGACCTGTATGATCACTGAAGGCAGTGGGCAAGAAGGAGAAACCCATCACGTTTAACATTCATACAAACTCCCTGCATCCCAGAAAAATATTTTGGAAAAATTAGCACTCCCTGGCTTACGGAAAGTCATTGTCAACTCACATCCTATTTTCCAATCTGTGCTCTGGTCTAGAAACTCCGAGGATATAAACTTACAGTGTACATTTCAAAGTTATCCTTACATAACAAGATGTTCACCCAGAGAATGAATACGCCAAAATACATTTGACAGAGAGAGATTCAAAATTGGGATTAAGGATCCTAATTCAATTTACTCGGTGATTGCGTCATGGAATAAGTGATCATTTAGCTTAAGTTCAGCCCAAAGTCTGAGTGGAGGCCTGTTGCTTGAAGCCTAGCTGTTAATTTAATGCAGATACCTTAAGGCAGCTGGTACAGAAAGTGAGAACAAGGTCAAACTGGTGCACCTGCAATTGAAGTGCATGTGGGGTCATTTTCTCTTTTACTATCTTAAGACCAAAATGCACATGTCAGACGGATGCATCGGAATACCAGCTGGGACAAATTCACTTGTCTGCTACCCAATCCACCCAGTTTCCTGCTGATCAAAATTAACATGCTATCCTCCATTCTTGAAATTCCTAAGGGAGTTCCGGGTGGGAGCCTGCAGCACATTATCAGATCATTCCCCTAAAGTGGATGCCTTGTTCTGTTACACCTGACCCTGACGTATCCAGTGTTGACAGTGCAATATTGAAAATGTCTGTTTTAAATCCCAACATCTCTCACTTTGTGAAGTGTGCAAGAAATCAGCAAATGAAATACTATTTGCGTAATTATTCAGTAATGATTCCATTGGGTCTTCGCTTCCTCTTCTTTTAACCAGGTTCCCTTACCACACCCTTCATACACTAACCCTCACACCCCTCTCCGCTCTGATCCCCCATCATTCCCCTGCAGGACCTTGCCTCCACCTCTGACCACTCACCTCCTTCTGGCCCCAACCTCCACCCTTGATGCGTTTTCACCATCTACCCCTGTTCTCCCCCTTTCCAATACAGAATGGTCTGTCCTCAACAGAGGCCTCATCTTTGTTCCCCTCCACCTCCACCTCAGGTTCCAGGTCCCCCATGATACAGAGCTATTCTTCCATCGCCCAATGATGACCCCAGTGTGACCCCCTTCTCCCGTCTCCACTGGCCCCCCTCCTCTTGGACTTCACCAGATGTCCTTTTATCCTCTTTAGGATCCTTTTCATTTCTAACTGCTAGTCTGAAGAACTGCTAGTCTTAATCGAAAACGTCACCAATCCCTTTTCTCCAAAGATGCTGCCTGCCTCCAGCATTTTGTGTCTATCTTTGACGTAAACCAGCATCTGGAGTTCCTCCCTACACTGTTTCCGTATTTCCTTCTGACATGGAAGGAGGCCATTCATCCTGTTAGGTCTAAGCCGACTCTCAGAGCAATTCCATGATTCCCATTTCCCTGGTAGAGCTGCTGTCTCAAAGTGCCAGAGACCCAGGAGCGATTCTGGTCTCAGGTGCTGTCTATGCGGAGTTTGCACTTTCTCCCTGAACCATGTGTGTTTCCATCAGGCACTCCGGTTTCCCCCCATATCCCAAAGACGGTCGAGTTTGTAGGTTAATTGGTTTAAAAAAAATGCTCCTAGTGTGCAGGGAATGGATGAGAAAGTGGCATAATATAGAACTAGCATGAACGGATGATTGATGGTTGTTATGAACTCAGCAGGCAGAATGGCCTGTTTCCATGGTCTATCTCTAAACACGAGTATCAAATCGAGTCCAATTCAGCTATGAAGTCATGGCTCTTACATTGAGCACTTATACCAGTGCACAACATTTGACATGGCATGCACTGGAGAAATCTCAAATGTATATAAAAGGATACAAAGTGCCGGAGTAACACAGCTGGTCAGCAGCATCTCTGAAGAACACGGACAGGTGGTGTTTTGGGAGGGAACCTTCTTCAGTCTGATTGCAGGGGAGGAAGGGGGGTGAGGGGAGGAGGGGAAGAAAGCTGGAAGAGAGGAGGACAGGACCAAACATGGCAGGTGAACACAGGTGAGTCTGGATTGGAACATGGACGTAGAGCAGGAGAGCAGCAGGAATCTCTCGTATGTAGATGGCATGTCATCTGTTCTGTTGTCGACATTTGCCATTCATTGTCTGGATGGTAACTCCTTGCTCTCCAAAAGGCAAATAAAACAAAAAATAAATGCAAGGTATTTATTCACAAAATGCTGGAGTAACTCAGCAGGTCAGGCAGCATCTCAGGAGAGAAGGAATGGGTGATGTTTCGGGTCGAGAGGGTTGTACCAGCATCTGCAGTTATTTTCTTAAACAATAAATACATATATGTGTAGGAATGAACTGCAGCTCCTGGTTTTAACTGAAGATAGACACAAAAAGCTGGAGTAACTCAGCGGGTCAGGCAGCATTTCTGAAGAAAAGGGATAAGTGACGCTTTGGGCTGAGTCCCTTCTTCAGATATATTCTACATTATTTATATCTGAATGATTGTCTATGTAGCTATATTTCTCAGTAGCATTGTGTTGAATGTTTGGCTTCTTTACTCTTAATACCTTCAATTCCATCTTTAATAAAAAATTACTTTGCCTCCTATATACAAATAATGTGTTAACTGATTGTTTTTCAGTTGGACTCTATTGTCAACATACAGAATTAAATGAATAAAGTTAATATTGAAATTCATGATATGCTTAGTTCCCAACCTTTCTAAATGCCAGTAAATCTTTCTAATTCCCTAATGAACGTCAATACTGTTTTCATCACAAAGCTTTTTATTCCTAATTAGTTTGAGAGTTTTGAGATGGTCTGTTGGCCACTATGATAGAAGTTATAATAACAGACTGTTGTCAGATCATGGCACATTTGGTCTCATTGGCCATGTTTCCAGAGATTGAATATTAATTAATAGCAGTTAGACAGTAACTCCCACTTGAGGTACCAATGCACTATTACAAAAGCATTTATTTCCAAAGATGTTCTCAACATATTAGGAAATATTCTGGAGATGAAATAAAATGGGATTTAATGACAATAGAAACCAGCCTGTGAAGTGTTTCATTTTCTTGAAAATGTCTTGCTAAGATGAACCACATGTAGGCCATGCCTTCAATAGTTACTATTGTTTGATATTTCAGCTTTAAAATGGGTGTCAATTGACAACGCTGCATCCTAAACAACACTTTTCATATCACAAACCGAGGACGGAATGATTGGCATGATCAGGATGGAACACATTTGATCGTGAGTGAATTTTTCATACAAAACATATATACTATACTAGTCTAACATGGATTCTGCGTTACTGAAGTGGGGCTTGTGATATAGGGTAGATTTTAACATTTGGGCACTCAGCAGGTAGATCAATGGTAGACTCCAAGAACAGACTGAAACTCAAGTCCTTCTGAGGACTGTGTCATATTAACGTATAGCCAGAGAGAAACACACCTCAAACAGATGCCCCATGCAACACACTAGCTCTGGAACAGAGCAATAACTGTCAACAACTCAGGGGGTCAGTAAGTGAAAATGATCAAGCTGGAAAATCGGGCAAATGACTGCTCCTTTAAACTTCAGTGAACCTTCAGGCACTAAGAAAGGTTCTACCTATAGGTTGGGAACAAAATGTCAATATCCCAGTTGTGCCTACCACTCCATTTACACACATACAAGAGGCCAAAGCCTGCTCTGTCACATTAGTTACAAAAATTGTAGTTAAAATAAGAAAATGGCAAGAGTACAAGAAATTAGATGGTGAGGAAGAGTCTCGACCCGAAACGTCACCCATTCCTTCTCTCCAGAGATGCTGTCTGGACCACTGAGTTACTCAAACATTTTGTGTCTACCTTGCTATTTTATTATCTTCTCTTTACATTTAAGTCGGCTACAAGACTTAAAGTCAGGCCGCCTGATATATTGATTCTTTTGAGCCATAGTAAATATATTTCTAGACAGTGAATAATCACCAGATCACCAAGGCCTTTCCGCCATCTGTAAGCTATAGGTCAGCAGTGTGACAGAATACTTTCCAACTGCTTTGGCTGTGTGCAATTGCTATTGAGGGCGTGCAGCGTGAGCTTCTTGTTCAAGAAGCTCAACATCATTAAGAACAATGCAGCCCTTTTCCTCAGCACCCTTTTGTGAAAAAGACCCAATGTTCTGGAGTAACTTAGCAGGTCAAGCAGGATCCCTGGAGAACATTCATAGGTGGCATTTGGGTTGGGATCCTTCTTCAGTCTGAAGAAGGGTCCCGACCCAAAACATTGTCTATCTGTGTTCTCCAGAGATGATGCCTGTCCCACTGAGTTACTCCAGCACTTTGTGTGTTTTTTTGTAAACCAGCATTTGCAGTTCCTTGTTTCCACCCTTTTGTGAATATTTGCTCCTTTCATCAGCACCAGACTGTGGTTGCAGAGGCTACCATTTGCAGAATGCACTGCAGTCATACATGAGGACAACTTGAGTCATGTACCGTTGTAAATGCATTGCTGATGCTACAGCATCGCTATCATAGTGTGGCAACATCACATGAGAGGACCTCTTGCTATTGAGGGCGTGCAGCGTAGGTTTACTAGGTTAATTCCCAGAATGGCGCGACTGTCATATGTTGAAAGACTGGAGCGACTAGGCTTGTATACACTGGAATTTGGAAGGATGAGAGGGGATCTTATCGAAATGTATAAGATTATTAAGGGATTGGGCACGTCAGAGGCAGGAAACATGTTCCCAGTGTTGGGGGAGTCCAGAACAAGGGGCCACATTTTAAGAATAAGGGGTAGGCCATTTAGAACGGAGATGAGGAAAAACTTTTTCAGTCAGAGAGTTGTGAATCTGTGGAATTCTCTGCCTCAGAAGGCAGTGGAGGCCAATTTTCTGAATGCATTCAAGAGAGAGCTAGATAGAGCTCTTAAGCATAGCGGAGTCAGGGGGTATGGGGAGAAGGCAGGAACGGGGTACTGATTGAGAATGATCAGCCATGATCACATTGAATGGCGGTGCTGGTTCGAAGGGCCGAATGGCCTCCTCCTGCACCTATTGTCTATTGTCTATTGACCTTCACGTAGACGGACTCAGTGGTTCAAGAAGGTAGTGGAGGCCAATTCACTGGATATAGGTCTTAAGGCTAATGGAATCAAGGGATATGGAGAGAAAGCAGGAATGGGGTACAGATTTGGGATGATCAGCCATGATCATATTGAATGGCGGTGCTGGCTCGAAGGGCCGAATGGCCTACTCCTGCACCTATTTTCTATGTTTCTATTTTTCTAAGGCGACTCACCACCACCTTACCAAGGCTTGAAGGGAGAGGCAGTAAAAGCTGATTTTATTAGCAACCTCGAAATTCTGCTAATGAATAAAATCTTGACGTAATCACATTTTGCAGCAATTACAATTACCTTTGGAAGGAACATATATTTAAGCAGCTTGCTTAAAGCACCAAACTAGCAATATTGAATTTGAAATGCTCTGCCGATTTTGATTTCCCATGATTATTAAAAATGAAGAATGAAATTATTCATGTATATCTATTTGATATTTTCTTAAATATGTTAATATTTATTTTAGTTCTATTTGATCAGGGCAAGAAGCTTAGATCTGAAAGCTTTGCAGAGTGTCTGAAATGCAAATGAACCAATGATTTTGCTTAATCCATTGTGTTTCAGGGTTCAAGTGTTTCAACCAAAGTTTCATGTGTTATTCCTTGTCCACTTCAAACACAGCAAGCTTTCATCTCTTCATAATCTTTACATGAGTGACCTGTGATCTTTATACTCCCTGATATTGCATTACGAGTAGATACAGTGGTAAAGAAGGCTTATGGTACGCTTGGTCTCTACGATGTACAAGAGGGTACAACAAGAATGCCGGATGTAGGTTAAAAGAGGTGAATCTCTGTATAACCTGGAAGGAATGTTGGGTTACCTGGATAGAGGTGAGGGAAAAGGTATGTGGATAGTGTCATATTTCAAGTGGTTGCAGGGTAAAGCTGGGGAGGGGATGATTTGTTTGGCAAAGGGATGAGTGAACTAAAGAGTTGCGGAGGGAGCAGTCTCTGCAGAAGGCGGAAAGGGGTGGGGATTGGAAGATGTGACTAGAGGTGAGATAACATTGGATGCAAAGGAAATATCAGTGGGATGTGGAAGCTGGTGGGAGTGAAAGGTGAGGACCAGGTTGAACTTTATCCATCTGAAGGGGAGGGGGAGGGAGAGCAGAACTAAGGGACACAGAGGAGACACGGGTAAGATGTCCATCTGCGACAGCAGGGGGGAAGCCACGTTTACAAAAGAAAGTACAACCCGGATGTCTGAGAATGGAAAACCTCATTTTGGGAGCAGGCAGAGCCGGATTAACATAGTAGCAAAAGTAGCATATGCCAAGGGCCCCGCATTTTTGAGGGCCCCGCACTAAATCGGCATCCCACTGGGGGGCGCTGTGTTGCGCGCGCCGCTCCCCAACCGCCGCGGTTTGAATGTGTTGGCGGGGCGGGGCGGGGCGGCGTGGACCAATGGGCAGCTGGTGAGTCACCGCCCAACCGCCAACCCCGAGACACAGACACAGAGGGACAGAGACCGGCACCGGGACAGAGACAGGCAGCGAGACAGAGACAGGCAGCGAGACAGAGACAGGCACCGGCACCGGGACAGAGACAGGCAGCGAGACAGAGACAGGCAGCGAGACAGAGACAGGCACCGGCACCGGGACAGAGACAGGCAGCGAGACAGAGACAGGCAGCGAGACAAAGACAGGCACTAGCACCGGGACAGAGACAGGCTGCGAGACAGAGACAGGCAGCGAGACAGAGACAGGCTGCGAGACAGAGACAGGCAGCGAGACAGAGACAGGCAGCGAGACAGAGACAGGCTGCGGCACAGAGGTGAGAGACTGGGGTAAACTGTGAGGTGGGGGAGCACCATTAATTGGTGCTTTGACAAGGCGTGGGTTGGGGCTGGTTTGGGGCAGAAACTGGTGTGAGGGTCAGTTTTGCCGGGGGGACAGGGTCAGTGTTGCCGGGTGTGGAGGTTGTGTATGTGGGGGTGAGGGTCAGTGTTGCTGGGTGTGTGTGTGGGGGTGAGGGTCAGTGTTGCCGGATGTGTGTGTGGGGGTGAGGGTCAGTGTTGCTGGATGTGGGGGGGTGTGTGTGGGGGGGTGAGGGTCAGTGTTGCTGGGTGTGTGTGTGGGGGTGAGGGTCAGTGTTGCCGGATGTGTGTGTGGGGGTGAGGGTCAGTGTTGCTGGATGTGGGGGGGTGTGTGTGTGGGGGTGAGGGTCAGTGTTGCTGGGTGTGTGGGGGTGTGTGTGGGGGGGGGGGGAGGTGAAGGTTAGTGTTGCCGGGTGTGTGGGGGGGTGTGTGGGGGGGTGAGAGTCAGTGTTGCTGGGTGTGTGTGTGGGGGTGAGGGTCAGTGTTGCTGGGTGTGTGGGGGTGTGTGTGGGGGGGTGAGGGTCAGTGTTGCTGGGTGTGTGGGGGTGTGTGTGGGGGGAGGGGTGAGGGTCAGTGTTGCCGGGGAGTGAGGGGTTACGGGGGGAGTGAGGGTCAGTGTTGCCGGGTTGCCGGGTGAGATGGGGTGGGTCACGTGGCTACTGGCTGCGTGAGGTCATGTGGGACGCGGGGCGGAGACGTCACCTTGTCCCGTATTTGGGAGCGAGGAAGTTGGCAACCCTAGCTACAGGCCCCGCACTAGCTTAATCTGGCCCTTGGAGCAGGTGGATGGAGACGGAGGAATTGCGAGCAGCAATGGTCTTTTTGTAAGATGCAGGGTGGGAGAAAGTATAGACTAGATAACTGTGGAAGTTGGTAGGTTTGTAGTAGACGTCAGTCAATAGCCTGTCCCCTGTGACGGAGACAGGGAGATCAAGAAAGGGGAAAGAAGTGTCAGAAATAGTCCGTGTTTTTGTCCCACACCTTCTGTCTTTTCATCTCTGGCCTTTGTCCAAACATTTGCCTATCAAACCCCCCTCACCTGTATCCAAATATTATGTACCAGCATTCGTCCAGACCCTCCTCTCTTCCAGCATTCTTTCCCTCTCCTACAATCAGTCTGAAGAAGAGTCCTGAACTGAAACATCACCTATCCATGTTCTCCAGAGATGCTGGTTGACTCATATGGTACACTTGCCTTCATTGATTATAAGTCAGGAAGTCATGTTGCAGATTTATGGGACTTTGGTTAAGCCACATTTTGAGTATGGTGTGCAGTTCTGGCCACATCATTTTAGGGAGGATGTGAAGGCTTTGGAGAGGGTGGAGAAGGGGTTTACTGGAATGGTGCCTGGATTAGAGAATATTAGCAATAATGACACTTGGATTGTTCTCTCTGGAGCACCAGAGGTTAAAGGGAGACCTGATAGAAGTATTTAAAATTATGATAGACATAGAAAGCGTGGACAGTCCAAAACTTTTTCCCAGAGTGGAAATGTAAAAGACGAGAGGGCATAGCTTTTTGAGAGGGCCAAAGTTGAAAGTAGATGTGCAGGGCAAGTTTTTTTACAGAGGGTGGTGGGTGCCTGGAACATGGTACCTGGTGTGGTGGTGGAGGCAGGTACGATAGTAGTGTTTGAGAGGTTTTTAGATACTGTAGGCACATGAATGTACAGGGAAAGGAAAGGTATGAATCATGTGCAGGCAGATTAATTTATCTTGGCATCATGTTCATCATTTACATTTTGAGCCTATGGGCCTGTACTTGTGAGCCTATGGGCCTGTACATTGTGAGCCTATGGGCCTGTACATTGTGAGCCTATGGGCCTGTACATTGTGAGCCTATGGGCCTGTACATTGTGAGCCTATGGGCCTGTACATTGTGAGCCTATGGGCCTGTACATTGTGAGCCTATGGGCCTGTACATTGTGAGCCTATGGGCCTGTACATTGTGAGCCTATGGGCCTGTACATTGTGAGCCTATGGGCCTGTACATTGTGAGCCTATGGGCCTGTACATTGTGAGCCCATGGGCCTGTACATTGTGAGCCTATGGGCCTGTACATTGTGAGCCTATGGGCCTGTACATTGTGCTGTACTGTTCTATGTCCTATAATCATATTCCTTCTCTTCATACATTTATACTGCGTTAAAACGAGAAACATCGTTCTTCTAAAACTGGAGGGTGCGTTTCAGGTGAGAGGGGAAGTAGCTAAAGATCTGGGGGCCAGGTTTTCTCAATAAAACAAGAAATCAGTGTTCCCTCATGGAAGATCCATTGGTGCTCAAAGTAAAGATGTCAAATATAGTTAATTAATAGCAAATCAATATCCAAAACAATAGATTATATCATCCCCATTTTTCTATAGAAGTAAAACGAGTTTTTTGTGGCTAAGATCAAAGTATCCTTTAATAATAATGTAGGCATTAGGTAAAATCAATTGTCTTATATGATTTATACTTTCACTTAACGCAGTCCCTTCTGCTTCTTATGCCCCAGGGATTAAACAAAAACACAATGACTGGCTGTTATTGCCCCTGATTAACACAAGTTGTGTACACAAATGATTGCATTTATCAGTCAGTGTGACAGCTTGGTTGGTTGTGGCCGGTGCAAAAACTAAAACAATTTTTTTAAATGACATATCGGGCACCTTAGTTTCAGAATATCCCATCAAAGTTTTGATTCGTCATGTTCTTTACCAGCACTATCATATTCTGACACTTTTCAGTAAAGAGTTATGCTTTAACTCCCTTGTATCTAATCAGATAGTGGCATTACTTTCCTGATTTGACTCGGTGCTATGATCACAGCTAAGTCTGCCTCGTATGCCCAGAACAAGAGGTTTAGTGGTTCCAGATGTAGATGTTCTGCAGTGTCGGGTGCATTCAATATGCATTATACTTTACTCTCTTTGAATCACAAGTAACTACAGGCCAATAGGCCTTACAGCCATGTTAGGAAGACTATTGGAGAAGCTGCTAAGGGATAGGATTGATGTATATATGGAAAGGTGGGGGCTAATTCAATATTGTCAACATGGCCTGATATGGGGGAAATCCTTTCTCACTAACTTTTTTTTTTTTTTTTTTTTAAGGGGTTGCTAAGAAGATTAGGCAGGATGGTAGATGTTGTTCATCTGGACAATAACTTGCTGTGATTCTACTTTTCACCACCACAGGCAGACGTGAACTATCTTTTGCAAATCTTCAACCCCCAGTGAGAGCACAGTCTTTCTCCTGGCATTACTTCTCCCTCTTCTCCAATCCAAAACACGGAGTCCAAATGTCCTGAATTGTCCTGAATCCAATCTCAATTCTAACTCCCACGAGATCGGTCATTTAATACCTAAACTGAGCAGCTGAAGATTGTATCATAGGATCCATGATCACAATGTAGTTGTAACTTACTGTATTACCCCTTTAGTGCATCCATTTTGAGGCCAATGACGCAGCTGGTACAGCTCCTGCCTCCGAGCGCAGGAGACTTGGGTTTGATCCTGACCTCGGTTGCTGTCGGTGTGAAATTCGCACCTTCTCCCAGTGACCACGTGAGTTTCCTCCGGGTGCTCTGGTTTCATCCCACATAGGAAATACATGTGGGATGGTATGTTAATTGGTGTCTGTAAATTGTCCCTAGCGTGTTTGGAATGGATGTAAAAGTGGAGTAAAATAGAACTAGTGTGAATGG
Organism: Rhinoraja longicauda; assembly: GCF_053455715.1. NCBI lineage: Eukaryota > Metazoa > Chordata > Chondrichthyes > Rajiformes > Arhynchobatidae > Rhinoraja > Rhinoraja longicauda. Next base: position 84,542,994 of record NC_135953.1, on the reverse strand, counting down.
GTGATCAATGGTCAGCGTGAACTCAGTGGGCCAAAGGGCCCGTTTCCATGGTGCATCTCCAAACTCTAAACTTAAACTCTTTAAGAAATGGACCATCAATGGTCATAAAAAAACCTAGCTCTGGCTATACTTGTGTTCCTTTCAATCTGCTATAACCAACCAGATTTTACATGTAGCTAATAGTAGCTTTATTATCAATAAATCTGGCCTTATCTCAGCTAGTACTATCCTCTGCCACTGTTGTAACTTAACTGTTTTACCATTTCAATTCACACTATCTGCAAAAAAGAAACTTTGACCTTTTAATGGCCATGTGCAGTTTCCTGTATGAGTTTTATTTTCACTAACAATGTTACTTACATTCATGAACTAAAATACATACAATTTATAGACAGAGCAACCAAACAAAATGTGAAACCAAATCAAAGAGCATACAAAAAAAAAAAAAACATGTTGGATTTAAGGTTGCAAAGATGAAGAGAAATTTTCATGTCTTGGCCTATGTCCAGTTGAAAAAGTAGCAATGTTTCATAAATACCCCCAAATAAAATATTCCTTATGAAAATTAATCAGATTACCTTCAATTTACAGGGTGAAGTAGTATTAATTTCGGGCCTAAAAGGATAAAATTGTACTCTGGGACAGTCATAACAGATTCGGAAGACATTCCATTCTGCGGCAATATAACAAACCAGCTCATTTTAATCTGTTTATTTTAACAGCAGATTTATGAAGTTATGTGCACCTTAAGATGTTTGTTATTAATGCATTAGAGTATGATATCAACCCATTGTCTTTATATTTTGAGCTTCTGAACTCAGGTCTTATTAGGCAAACAATTATCGTCCAGCAACTGAATCATGGGGTATTAGGGTGAAATCTTTACTGAGCCTTTGCTTCAAGTTGAATTATTGCTTCTTGACATTGCTTTTTGCCACATGGTAAGTTCTGCCTTTGGGCTAATACAGCTCTGCTGGTGGACTAATACATCACTTTCCACATGCACCTCAACATGGCAATAATTTCAATTACAAAGAGGAGCATAAATGGAAATCAAATGAAAATAATACCAAAGTTAACAACCCACGCAACCAAAGATCTGCATTATATTCTTATATTTTCTTTCACTTCTGAATTTTAGCAAAACAAAAAGATTTGCAGTTATAAAATGAAGGCAACTGCTTTCAAGCCATATCCACTTTCCTGCCACAAATTAGTGAAGAGCAAAATAATTCTAATGGGTTAATACACTTCAAATGTCAAAATACTATTCAGTAAATTATTAAACCAGCAGCAACGTGTCTTTTCTCCTGTTTCCGGCATTACTTGCTATGGTGCGGGAAGAAAAATGATTAGCCTTAAATGGTGATGAGGCACTTATGTAGCATAAGTGCCCTACACTCACGCAACATCAGAGCAGTTGCCTCTGGGTGAAAGGTAAATGCATGAAAATAAACCACCGGCCAACAGTTCACATGTGTGGTGTGAAGAATGTTACAAGTAAAGCAGCTGTGTCCTTGCAATAAAAACAATGGGACCACAGGCAGGGTGAGGTTCTCACTCGAGTATGTTCCACGGGATGGTGCCCGATAAAATCATATTAATTGTTAGGTATACTGAATATTGATGCTAGGCACAAAATGCTGGAGTAACTCATCGGGACAGGCAGCATCGCTGGAGAGAATGCTCCGAAAGGTGACGTTTCGGGTCTCGACCATTTTCTGCTGAGTTACTCCAGCATTTTATGCCTATCTTCAGTGTAAACCAGAGTCTGCAGTTCCTTCCTACACATATAGATGTCTGGTTTGCAAATAATCTTTGGTTGTCCACTGAAAACGAAGATTATAAATGCAGGAATTTTCCTCAGCGGTTTTACAATCACCTAACATGTCACCCAACACATTCGCATGTTACATGATCTGAAGAAGGGCCCCGACCCAAATCGTCACCTTTTCATGTTCTCCGGGGATGCTGCCTGACCTGCTCAGTTACTCCAGCACTTTGTGTCCTTTTGTTTAAACCAGCATCTGCAGTTCCTTGTTCCTGCATGCCACTTGGTTGTGTCGATTGTCGGATCCTCTGGAAGCACACATTTTATTGACAACCCACTGATCTTAGTGTGGCTGAACGTCTCGCTAAGAAACAAAGCTGTTTCCAGTAAACAGGCGTTGGGTCAGGCTTCATGGACAGGAGCAGCCAGTGCAAGGGCTCCTGGGGGAACATCGACCCACTACTTATCTTTGTCAGTGTACAGAGCAAGATACCATAGCACTGCAGGTTTACACTCTTAACTGCCCTGTGAGCATTTGGGGCTCCTTTTAAATACCAAGAGAACATTGATGTTTCCATCTCAGCTTGCTAAACATTGGATGTCACAGGGCCATAGAGATATACAGCACATAAACGGGCCCTCAGGTCCATCAAGTCCACCCATTTACACTGGTCCTACACTAATCCCATCATTATTCTTTCTACCTTCTCATCAAACCCCCCTGCCCTGGATTCTACCACTCACCTACAAACCGGAAGCAATTTACAGTGACCAATTTACAGTGACCACAGTGACCAACCAGCACATCTTTAGAATGTGGGAGCAAACCAGGCAACCAAAGGAAAACAACGTGGTCCCAGGGAGAACATGCAAACTCCACACAGACAGAACACAAAGTCAGGACTGAACCTAGCCTTGGACTCGGTGAGTCAGCAACTCTACTACCTGCACCATTTTAAACACAGAGGACAAGCATGTGCCAGCATGTCAGCTCCTGCATTCACAGCTCTCCTTGCATGTATAATTCTAATTCAAATCCTTTCAGGAAGGATGTACAATGTGTTGCCATTGCTAGAACTGCTAAGGTTTCAATGCGGCAGATGACACAGAAAAGAATGCTGGCAGTAACAGCCTCACGAGCATCAGATGTCAGTCGGTATTACCAACAGCATTGACCATTGCATGTGCTGCCAGACCGAATGGCTGCTCTTATGAATTATGACCCTGGCATCGTTCAAAGCCCAAGGTCTTCTTATTGCGACCAACATACCTCCAGCAGGCAATGTTGTCCAAACAGCACCTTCACTTGAGTGCAGTTTTGTCCGTGGCGTTTGCCAACATAGCAACAGTCGGTAAACTTTCAAGTTAATAGTTTCAATCTAATGGGTGTCACAGTGGTGCAGCGGTAGAGCTGCTGCCCTACACTGCCAGAGACCTGGGTTTGATCCTGACTATGCATGCTGTCTGCATAGAATTTGTACGTTCTCCCCGTGACATACATGGGTTTTCTCTGGGTTTCCTCCCACACTCCAAAGACGTACAGGTTTGTAGGCGAATTTGCTTGTTAAAATTGTAAATTGTCCCTTGTGTGTAGAATAGTGTTAGTGTGCTGGGATCACCTGGTCGGCACGACCTCAGTGGGCCGAAGGGCCTGTTTCCTCGCTGTACCTCCAAACTAAACTAAACTAATTACCAAGGAGCTTTAGGGCTTGAATAAGAGTTGGAATATGCTTTATATAAGTTGAAGACGTCCTTTAATTCATATAATGCAAAACCATTTTTACCTGCTCTGTTTCACAAATCAACAGCTTGTTCTGTTAATCAGCACGCCCTCTTTTCTGGCTGCAATTTGGGTCTTAGTTTCAGCTTAATTTTGTGAATCAGCATTTACAAGATCATGATAAATAGCAGAAGCCTTTCAACATATGCCAAAGCCAACTGTACATCAATGCTGAAAGTGCCATGTCAAAGCAAAGCTGTAAAGTTGGAACACATGCATCCAGTCCGCAGCATGAAGCACAGTGAATTACAATCTATGATTTATAGACACAGGTTCACCTGGAGCAGAAAGTTCATGTAAATGTTGCAAACCAGGCCTTGAGCAGTTTGCCTCTAAATGGAGCAGTGTCTTTTTGTAATGTTGTAAATAGCACCCATTTTGCGCAGAGCACAGAAAGCTTGAAGCAACACACCAAATCTGGTTGGAAATGTTTTGAAAGGTCTCTTGCATTTTCTGGACATAGAAAATACGTCACGTAATTGATTACTTCTGAAAACCAGTCCAGTAGAAAAATACTGCAGAACTGAAGAAACACCTATTGCTTATTTCTGATAAAATTTGTAGGAAAATGGCTGGCAGGAACTCTGGGAGATCTGCATACTGTGCTTTGAAAAGTGTCGTGGGAATTTGATATTCATCCATAAAATGCCACCTCGGACATTTCAACTTAATCAAAATGAGTAGAGCTGTTATCTTACAGCCCCAGAGACCTGGATTTCAATCATGATCTCAGGTGCTGTCTGTACGGAGTTTGCATGTTCTCCCTATGACAATGTGAGTTTCCTTTGGCTGCTCTGCTTTCCTGTGTGGATGGCCAACACGTCTTGCCAGCACAGAAGAAGGCAGTGGAATTTATTTTAAACACACCAACTGACCTAGGATAAAATAACTCACTATGATAATAACAACAAGCTAATCCTAAATGTAAGGTAGACACAAAATGCTGGAGTAACTCAGCAGGTCAGGCAGCATCTCTGCAGAGAAGGAATGGGTGACGTTTCAGGTCGAGACCCTTCTTCAGACCGATGTAAGGGGCGGGGGTGGGACAGAGATAGAATGTAGTTGGAGATAGTAAGACTGGTGGGAGAACTGGGAAGGGGGAGGGAAATAGAGGGAAAGCATGGATTATCTGAAGTTAGAGAAGTCAATATTCATAACACTGGGGTGTAAACTACCCAAGCAAAATATGAGGTGCTGTTCCTCCAATTTGCGCTGGGCCTCACTCTGACAATGGAACAGGCACAGGACAGAAAAGTCAGATTGGGAATGGGAGGGGAGTTGAAGTGCTGAGCCACCGGGAAATCAGGTTGGTTAAGATGGACTGAGCGGAGGTGTTCAGCGAAATGATCGCCAAGCCTGCGCTTGGTGTTGCCGATGCAGAGAAATTGACACCTGGAACAGCGGGTACAGTAGATGAGGTTGGAGGAGGTGCAGGTGAACCTCTGCCTCCCTGAAAAGACTGTTTGGGTCCTTGGATGGAGTCGAGGGGGAGGCAAAGTGACAGGTGTTGCATCTCCTGCGGTTGCAGGGGAAAGTACCTGGGGAAGGTGTGCTTTGGGTGGGAAGGGACGAGTGGACCAGGGAGATTTGGAGGGAACGGTCTCTGCGGAAAGCAGAAAGGGGTGATGATGGGAAGATGTGGCCAGTAGTGCAAGAAAATAACTGCAGATGCTGGTACAAATTGAAGGTATTTATTCACAAAATACTGGAGTAACTCAGCAGGTCAGGCAGCATTTCAGGAGGGGAGGAATGGGTGACGTTTTGGGTCGAGACCCTTCTTCAGACTGATGTCAGGGGGGCGGGACAAAGGAAGGATATAGGTGGAGACAGGAAGACAGTGGGAGATCTGGGAAGGGGGAGGGTAAGAGAGGGACAGAGGAACTATCTAAAGTTGGAGAAATCAATGTTCATACCGATCCCGTTGGAGGTGGTGGAAATGTTGGAGGATAATATGTTGTATGCAACGGCTGATGGGGGGGAAGGTGAGGACAAGGGGGATTCTGTCCTTGTTACGAATAGGGGGAGGGGGAGAAGATCGGTGCTGCGGGATATTGAGGAGACCCTAGTGAGAGCCTCATCTATAATGGAAGAGGGGAACCCCCGTTTCCTAAAGAATGAGGACATCTCCGATGCCCTTGTATGGAACACCTCATCCTGGGCGCAGATGCGGTGTAGACGGAGGAATTGGGAGTAGGGGATAGAGTTTTTACAGGAAACAGGGTGGGAAGAAGTGTAGTCAAGATAGCTATGGGAATCAGTGGGTTTGTAGTAGATGTCGGTCACGTCTGTCTCCTGTGATGGAGATGGTGAGATCCAGAAATGGTAGGGAGATGTTGGAGATGGTCCAAGTATATTTAAGAGCAGGATGGAAATTAGTGGTGAAATTGATGAAGTCCGTGAGTTCTGCATGGGTACAGGAGGTAGCACCAATGCAGTCGTCAATGTAGCGGAAGTAGAGTTTAGCGCTAGAGCCAGTGTATGGCTAGAGCAGGTATTGTTCGACGTACCCTACAAAGAGGCAGGCATATGCAGCTGCCCATAGCTACGCCTTGGATTTGGATTTGGATTTAAACCAGCATCTGCAGTTTTCTTTCCTACTAATCCTAAATGTATCCCCCTCATTACTCTCTTCAAATATAAAATAATTACCTGCCTCTTGCGGTGCTAGCTCAAAGGGCCAAATGGCCTCCTACTACATCCATTTTCTACGTTTTCTATGTAATTAAATTTGGACTTCACTTGACTTTAGAGATACAGTGGAGATTCCGGCCCTTTGACCCACCAAGTCCGTGCCGACCAGCGATCACCCTGTACATTAACACGATCTACACACGAGGGACAATTTTACAATTTTACCCAAACCAATTAATCTACAAAATTGTACATCTTTGGAGTGTGGGAGAAACTGGACCACCTGGGGAAAACCCACGCGGTCCCAGGAAGAACGTACAAACTCCAAACTGACAGCACCTGTAGTCAGGATCGAACTGGCACTTACCCGGGTAAGGCAGCGACTCCACAGCTGCGCCACTGTGCCACCCTAGTCTGCCTCCTCATCTTCTAACATGACCATACATATAGTACTCCCATGGATCTGTTCCATAAACTTAACATGTAGGTTTATTATTGTCATGTGTACAATAGAAAGCTTTATTTTGCATGCTATCCAATCAAAAATAATAACACAATACATAAATACATTTTGGTCAAATTTGTACAATAGGGAGAGCAAGGGGGAAGATACAGAGTGCAGAATATAGTTGACATTGTAACATAACAGATTTGCCTCTGATATACAAGGGGAGCAGTGCCTTTATTGGTGCTATGTGATTCAGGGTCTGCAGGCTTGTATGCTGCATCTATCATGGTAACAATAGCACTGACCATCTTGCTTAATAATTCTGAGGCCAGATATTGCCTGTGGCATCTGTGCAAAGGTCACCTGCCTCTTGCACTCCCTGACCTGCAGTCTTCACACCTTTCGCGCTCGATGGTTTGCCAAATTACCTCCTTGTAGTAACCATGTGACACAGATGGGATGGTCACACTGCCATTACCACCTCTGTGGGTTGTTGTGGGTTTGTACTGCAGAATCATGCCCCGAATGACACTGCCGTCTCGATTAAATGTCATTTCTATTCTTGTAACTAATCCACATAGACGCACAAAGATTAGGTCCACTGTATTAAACACATCCCTCTGAATACCTTCATCACTACCAGAACTAAATGGGTCTGAAAATTCCACCTTTTTCTCCACTTTATTTATTTTTTCATATTTTCTTGCAATATGGAGGAGGCCATTCAGTCCATCAAGTCTTTGCTGGTTCCTAGAGTAATTTCATTGATCCCAATCCCCTTCTTATTTAACCCATTTTCTCAGCTCTACTCTTTTTCTCCTTCCATCCACCTGTATAAGGGACAACTTTACAGTCAACCTACCAACCAGCACATCTTTGGGATATAGAAGGAAATCAGAGCACTTGGGGAAAACACACAGGGTCACACAGAGCAAATGCTAATGCCACATTGTCAGGACCTGAGGTCAGGATTGAACCCCAAATACTAGAGTTGTAAGGTGTCTGCATTACCAGCTGTTTCCCAGGGCTAACAGTAGGATACAAGACAAATGAAATGTTGGTAAATCCATTGGTTGCACAAGCTATTGCTGAGGGTTCATGTACGGACATTATCTCGACTGGCCTTCATCAGTCAGGAAACTGAGTATATGTTTCAGTTGTATGAGGCGTTGGTGAGGCTGAACTTGGAGTATTGGATTAAATTTTTGCAGCCCTGCTATAGGAAAGTTGCCATTAGGTTGGGAAAAGTGCGGAGAAGCATTATGAAGATGTTGCCAGGATTTGAGGACTTGAGATATCCAAAGAGATTGGGCAGGCTAAGGCTTTATTTCTTCGAGTGCAGAGTAGGGAAATCAAGAACTAGAGGGCATAGGTTTAAGGTGAGTGGGGAAAGATTTAATAGAAACATGAGGGACAACATTTTCTCAGAGTGTGTGGTGGGTGTATGGAATGAGCTGCCAGAGGCAGAGGTTGAGGCAGGTACAATAACATTTAAAATACATTTGGACAAGTGCATAGGTAGGAATGGTTTAGAGAGATATGGGCCAGGCGTGGGTAAATAAGACTTGCTTGGATGGGGCATCTTAGTTCACATGGACAAGTTGCATCAAAGGACTTGTTTCAATGCTGTATAACTCCAAGACGTTGATAGAAACATAGAAACATAGAAAATAGGTGCAGGAGTAGGCCATTCGGCCCTTCGAGCCTGCACTGCCATTCAATATGATCATGGCTGATCATTCAGCTCAGTAGCCTGTACCTGCCTTCTCTCCATACCCCCTGATCCCTTTAGCAAAAAGGGCCACATCTAACTCCCTCTTAAATATAGCCAATGAACTGGCCTCAACTACCTTTTGTGGCAGAGAATTCCACAGACTCACCACTCTCTGTGTGAAGAAATGTTTTCTCATCTCGGTCCTAAAAGACTTCCCCCTTATCCTTAAGCTGTGACCCCTGGTTCTGGACTCCCCCAACATCGGGAACAATCTTCCCGCATCTAGCCTCTCCAACCCCTTAAGAATTTTATATGTTTCTATAAGATCCCCCCTCAGTCTTCTAAATTCCAGCGAGTACAAGCCCAGTCTATCTAGTCTTTCCTCATATGTAAGTCCCGCCATCCCAGGGATCAATCTGGTGAACCTTCTCTGTACTCCCTCTAAGGCAAGAACGTCTTTCCTCAGGTTAGGAGACCAAAACTGCACACAATACTCCAGGTGCGGTCTCACCAAGGCCCTGTACAACTGCAGCAGAACCTCCCTGCTCCTAAACTCAAATCCTCTTGCTATGAATGCCAACATACCATTCGCTTTCTTCACTGCCTGCTGCACCTGCATGCTTGCTTTCAATGACTGGTGCACCATGACACCCAGGTCACGTTGCATCTCCCCTTCTCCCAATCGGTCACCATTCAGGTAATACTCTGCTTTCCTGTTCTTGCCGCCAAAGTGGATAACCTCACATTTATCCACATTATATTGCATCTGCCATGCATTTGCCCACTCGCCTAATCTATCCAAGTCACTCTGCAGCCTCCTAGCATCCTCCTCGCAGCTAACACTGCCACCCAGTTTCGTGTCATCCGCAAACTTAGAGATGTTGCATTCAATTCCCTTGTCCAAATCATTAATATACACTGTAAATAACTGGGGTCCCAGCACTGAGCCTTGCGGTACCCCACTAGTCACTGCCTGCCATTCCGAAAAGGACCCGTTTATTCCTACTCTTTGCTTCCTGTCCGCCAACCAATTTTCTATCCACCTCAACACTGAACCCTCAATACCGTGTGCTTTAAGTTTGTACACCAATCTCCTATGTGGGACCTTGTCGAAGGCCTTCTGAAAGTCCAGATATAACACATCGACTGGTTCTCCCTTATCCACTCTACTAGTTACATCCTCGAAAAATTCTATAAGATTCGTCAGACATGATTTGCCTTTGGTAAATCCATGCTGACTTTGTCCGATGATTTCACCACTTTCCAAATGTAATGCTATCACATCTTTAATAACTGACTCTAGCATTTTCCCCACTACCGATGTTAGGCTAACTGGTCTATAATTCCCCGTTTTCTCTCTCCCTCCATTTTTAAAAAGTGGGGTTACATTAGCTACCCTCCAGTCCTCAGGAACTACTCCAGAATCTAAAGAGTTTTGAAAAATTATCACTAATGCATCCACTATTTCTGAGGCTACTTCCTTAAGCACTCTGGGATGCAGCCTATCTGGCCCTGGGGATTTATCTGCCTTTAATCCATTTAATTTACCTAACACCACTTCCCGACTAACCTGGATTTCCCTCAGCTCCTCCATCTCTTTAGACCCCCGGTCCCCCGCTATTTCCGGCAGACGGTTTATGTCTTCCTTAGTGAAGACAGAACCAAAGTATTTGTTCAATTGGTCTGCCATCTCCTTGTTCCCTATGATCAATTCACCTGTTTCCGACTGCAAGGGACCTACATTTGCCTTAACTAATCTTTTTCTCTTGACATATCTATAAAAGCTTTTGCAGTCTGTTTTTATGTTCCTTGCCAGTTTTCCCTCATAATCTATTTTCCCTTTCCTAATTAAGTCCTTTGTCCTCCTCTGCTGGACTCTGAATTTCTCTCAGTCCCTTGGTATGCTACTTTTTCTGGCTAATCTGTATGCTTCATCTTTTGTTTTAATACTATTCTTGATTTCCCTTGTTAGCCACGGATGCACTACCTTTCCTGGTTTGTTCTTTTGCCAAACTGGGATGAACACTTGTTGTAGTTCATCCATGCGACCTTTAAATGCCTTCCATTGCATGTCCACCGTCAACCCTTTCAGCATCAATCGCCAGTCTATCCAGGAACTATCAGAGATTGTTGGCAGTATCTTTAGGCTGATCAAGCATTGTCCTGCACTTCCTCTTATCTTTTGTTGCATGATTGCTAAACTTGCAATTTTCAAAAATCTCTAGAGGAACTCAATTGTGTCAGGCAGCTCTGTAGTGTTTAATTTGGTTTATTATTGTCACGTGTACTGAGGTACAGTGAAAAGCCATTTGTTGCGTGTTTCCCAGTCAGCGAAAAGACTAAACATGATTACATTTAAGTCGTCCACAATGTACAGATAAAGGATAAAATGCACAATATTTAGTACATGATAAAGTCTGATAAAAGATAGTTCAAAGGTCTCCAATGCAGTAGATGGGAAGTCAAGACAGCATCTGTCCTGGTGAGAAGATGAATAAGTAACACTTTGCATTGAGACCCTTCTTCAGAGGGTTGGGACCCTTTGTCTCTGTTCCTTCCACAGATGCTCCCTGACCTAATGAGATCCTCCAGCATTTTGTGTTTTGCTCAAGGTTTCAGTTTCTTGTGCCTCAAAAGTCTCTGATGGTGTCATGTTAAGAGGTTCCCTCAAGGTCTATGAAACAACCTCACACGTTGCCTCAGCTATTGCTTGTGGAACCAATACAGATACCAGTTAAATTACTGCCAGCAGCAAAATCTCCTGGCTCTTCTCACTTAACGCTGTGTTAATTAGCTCCAAGTCTCTTTGCAGGACTTCAACAATATCCCGAGCCTTGAAGAACAATTCTATTTATTCCATAAATAGGAAAAATAGTTGGGTCCACTTGTACTTTGTGGTCCCCAACATATTCAAAATGTCTACATCTGCTCCAACGGCAGTGGCATGGTGACACAGCAGTAGAGTCGCTGCCTTACAGAGCCAGAGGCCCAGGTTCAATCCCCACTATGGGTGTTGTCTGTACGGAGTTTGGTCATTCTCCCATGTGGGATTTCGCTGGGGGTGCTCCGGTTTCCTCCCACACTCCAAAAACATACAGGTTTGTAGGTTGACTGGTTTTGGTAAGTTGTAAAATTGTCCCTAGTGTGCAGGATAGTGTTAGTGTACGGGGTGATCGTTGGTGTGCGTTGGCTTGATGGGCCGAAGGACCTGTTTCCGTACTGTATCTCTAGTCTGACGTCTAAACTCACGCAATACTCTTTATACAACCTGAAGTGTAAAAAAATAACTGCAGATGCTGGTACAAATCGAAGGTATTTATTCACAAAATGCTGGAGTAACTCAATAGGTCAGGCAGCATCTCAGGAGAGAAGGAATGGGCGACGTTTCGGGTCGAGACCCTTCTTCAGACTACAACCTTCTCTGTTTGAAGCATTGTACGACAAAATCACTGACCTCAAAATCAGAACGATCCCTTTCTCAGCACCAGTCACGGTCTGTGATTTCTCCTTATTTTAATGCGATCAAAAGCTGCCAGACTGAGACAGATCTCGAGCACAATATCCCCTAATCCGGGATGGCACTTCACACCTTTCCGCAGTGTGGCACACAGAGGCATGTTGGTGGGTGACTGGTGGAATGTGCTGTCGACCAGCTGAGTGAGAGCCCAGCCCTGCAGCCCCGCTCCTACCTGTAGCAAGCTGCTTTCCACCCAGTGCAACATTGGGTGCCAAAACATTCTGCGCAGAAAAGGTAAAAGAGACCGTAGCGTCTGTCCCATCCTTCCACAGAAGCTCCCTGACCTACTGAGTTCCTCCAGTACTTTGCGTTTTGCTCAAGGTTACAGCATCTGCAGTTCCATGTGCCTCAAAAGTCTTGGATGGCGTTAGATTATTGCAGTGCCAGGGTATAGCAAGGTATCGGAGTCATCTCATGTGATACAAGGCAGCCCTAAACACTGCCCTCCACAGGCACACACACACACACTGCAGCACAGGTGCAGAAATAAATATTGGGTCGGACTTAACCATCATGCTCCTGTTCTGGAACCATGTTTTCTGGATCCTTTTCTCTGACTACTTTCCCCCAAGTAAGAATAGTACAACCTCACACAAATCACATGGTGATAGGTTCCTGCTATCACCACAGAGAGTGGTGAGTCTGTGGAATTCTCTGCCACAGAAGGTAGTTGAGGCCAGTTCATTGGCTATATTTAAGAGGGAGTTAGATTTGGCCCTTTTTGCTAAAGGGATCAGGGGGTATGGAGAGAAGGCAGGTACAGGTTACTGAGCTGGATGATCAGCCATGATCATATTGAATGGCGGTGCAGGCTCAAAGGGCCGAATGGCCTACTCCTGCACCTATTTTGTTTCTATGTTTCTATGAACTTCCCTTGAGCAGGAGGCTCCAACTGTGAAATCAACAGGTGGCATAAGTAAAAGTACTTCAAATTATCTTGTACAATCAGGGAGGGCAGGAGAGTTTTGCGGTCTCTATTTTACCTTTTCTGCGCTGAATGTTTTTGCCACCCATTGATGCAGCGGCTGGGAAGCAGCTTGCTGCATGTTCAGGAACGGGACTGCAAGGCTGGGCTCTCAGTTGGTCGACAGCACATTCCACCAGTCACCCACCACCATGCACACCAATGTTTCTGTGCACTACACTGGGGAAAGGTGGGAAGTGCCATCCCGGATGAGTTTTAGTGCCTATTTGGGTGAAGCTGTTTCCATTTACTTTACAGAATTCCTGCCTATTACACTCTTGCTGGAGGAAACAAACAGTCATAGAGTCATACAACACAGACACATGTATGCGCATATACACACACGCCACCCATACACGTACAAACACACGCACAATCACGTGTGCATATGTACACACATCCGTGCACGCAAGCGGACACACACACAAACCCATGCACATACACACAAACGCACGTGCACATACACACACACACACACACACACACACACACACACACACACACACTCTCACTCAAACTCACTCACTCACACTCACACACTCTCTCTCTCACACACACACACACACACACACACACACACACACACACACACACACACACACTTTGTGCTTCAGCTCAACTCAGAATTGAAACAATTGATGTATTGCATCAGCTTTCAATTTGATCCAGGCCGACTCAGCAATATCTTCTAGGAAATGATTGTTGTGACCAAGCAAATTTATATACAACAATGTTAACTCCTTTTATATGAAAACCCTGCTAACTGCATATCTGGATAAAGCCCCCAAAATGTTCATTTTTGGATTGAATGCATTGGAACCCTAATTCAAATAGTTTGCCACCATACAAATAAAATCTCTGATATTCGTGAAGAAGGCTTTTAAACAGGGTAGGAGTTTATTCCTTGCAGCACAAGGAATTCCTTGCAGCACGAGGCTGAGGGGTGATTTCTTTGGAGGTGCACAAAATCATGAGGGGGACCAATAAAAGTGAATGCACGGAGTCTTTTTCCTTGGGTCGGGGAATCATGAACAATAGGGCATAGGTTTAAATTGAGAGGAGAAAAATTTCATAGGAACCTGAGGAGCATCCTATTTCACACAGAGCGTAGTGTGTACATATAATGAGCCGCCAGAAGAAGTTATTGAGGCAGGTACAATAACAACATTTAAAAGACACTTCGATAGGTACAAGGACAGGAAAGATTTAGAGGACAAGGGCCAAATGTGGGCAAATGGGATGAGCTAATGGGATTAGATAGGGCACCTTGATCAGCCAAAGGACTTGTTTCCGTGCTGTATGACTTTATGACTCTAAGTGATGACACATTTTCCTGGGTGAGGCTCTTTTTACTCCAGAAATAAAGTTGCCGTTAACATGCCACACCTTTGGAAAGAAAATGCTTCACATCGTCAAAGTTTGCCCTGCAGATTTCCGCTAGGTATTTACCCGAGGCAGCATTCAAATGTGCCCTAAATTTCAAGAAGCTGAATACGTGAAGTCTTCCATCTGTTCTCCTTCAACTTTAAAATGTCCAAATGTAATATTTATTATTATTCCCAGATGAATCTCAGCATTTCTAAACAAAAAAGCTTCTGGCAACATTCTGTCAACATTTACTGATACATAATACCTAATTACACAGAAAGAAACCAATACCGGGGCAGTTATTTTTCCAAATATAATACATCTGTAGAATTAACAACAGAAGTCTTTTTTCGGTATGTGGCAGTTTTATGACCTAATTGTGTTTTTTTTTGTTGTCTCCTTTCAAAGGATTGAAGTTTTTTTCTGAAAATAAACTGCGTTACATAGACTGAAGAACCTAAAGGTAATTGATGGATGATATCTTTAAAAGCACATAATATCTATTAAGCCTTTTAAAAAATTGGAAACGAATGAAAATAAATGCATAAAATCTAGTAAGCGGCCACTAATTTGCAAGATATTTCCTTTTTAGATTAAACATTTTGAGAGGACAGAAATAGTTAAACCACAGGAGGTTGGTGGTTCACTTTCCTGGGATCTGCTCTGATGGGTCGGTGCAGAGTTATTGAGCCAGAAAATACTACCAGCTGGTTGGTGGTTCTGTAATGAACTATTGGTTAGCTGCAGTTCACAGGTCAACATATTCCAGGTCCCAGTGCAGGCACACTGCAGCATGGAATATATTAGAGGTCAGATCCAGGCATGACCTATCTTTTGCTGTGCCTCTGGACACTAGGGGCCTTTTGTAATGTGCCAATGCTAGGTGGCAGATACCCTGTGTATGTCCCTCAGCTTTATGCCATCTACAGCAGGCATATCAGCCATGGCCCCATTTTTGTGAATGGTCACTGATCGTCACGAGAAAAGTACGTGAACGAAAATAGTTTGTTTTCAACCAATTTTTCAACCAAAATATTTTCAACCAATTTAGAGAAGTTTCAAGTGAATTTATAATTTATTTCTTATTATTAGTTTAAAAAAATATATATATTTAAGTGTATTTCAACTTTATAAAAGTCTCTGGTCATCAAAAACATTGGGAAAGACTGGACATGTCCTAAGACTGTACAAGCTATCAGAATGTCATCAGGGTGAACAGTGAGCAAGGCAACCAACAATCTAATTTATAATTGTAGCCCTCTCCATTTCGCAGGACGCCATGCGAGGGTCTAGAGTGCAATGCGAGCTATAGTGTACGACTCCATGGCTAGCCTGGTGGGATGGGTTCAAATGGAGGGGCTATATACATAAGGTTGTGTCAAGAACAAATATTCCACAGCATGAGCATGTAGGCCTCCCACGTCCATGACTGAAAAGGCAATCTTTTGTACACTTTCACTGTGAGGGATCATTTTAAATGCTGCTACATGTCCAGGTTGGACAGTGAAATGTTTTGCTATCTGGAAAAAAGATCTCAATTTTATGAAGACAATCTCTTTGGCTGAGCTTTTCATGTACTAGTAATCTAATCACGTTGGTGAAGGCAATGTAAAGGGACTGCAAAGAGAGAGCCAGAGACTAGAAGGGAGCAGACAGACAGCATGGGAGAGGGAAGACTTTTGATCACAAAAACTAAATATCTTAAAAAATGAGAAACTTATAAATGATGGAGCAGAAAGGGATCCGGGAGTGCACAAAACACCAAAAACAACCATTATAGTTATCCATGATCTTAGGAAGGCAAATAAACCGATCTTTATTGTTAGGTGGTTGGAGAAGGACAGTAATTAACTCCTGCTGATATCACAGATCTTTGGTGAAATCTCATTTAGACAATGCCTTGAAGCTTTGGACTCTTTATGGAAGGATATATTTATCTTTGGAATCAATGCAGTGTAGATTGATTCCACGTAGGGGGTTTGTCCAAAGAGATGTAGCTGAGTAGATAGACCTACACCTTCTGGTGTTTATAAGAATGAGGTGTGATCTCATTATGAGGTGAGTTTCTGGGAGGTGCTAACAGGAGAGATACAAATTATGGTCCCAGGAGAGGAGTTGGCCATTTAGGACATAAATCAGAATAGTCTCCGTGCAGAGGCTATAAGTTTCTACTCCAGAACACTGTGGATCTTCAGTAAGTGAGTTTGTCCAATGATTTTTGGACATTGTGGGAATCACAGAATATGTGAATCATGTGGGAAAGTATGCTTCAGATAAGTGACTTTTTTTGTCGGTACTAATAAAAAAGTTTTCTTCTGATTTGTAAAGCCTTCATACTCAAAAGGATATCATCTCTGATGCTTTGAAAGGGAGGGGAAATTGCTTCCTTGCGTGAATCAAGTCAGTTTCTCAGAGCAAGCAGTGATAGTGTGACTTGCACTCGTAGCATTTGCTACATGCGAGGGTGGCAGACTGCTTACAGTGACAGATGAGACTTGGGACAAGCTTGGATGAAGACAGCAGTGGGGAAATTTCACGGTGTGCTCAGCTTTATTACTGCAGGGAGGTCGTTCCTGTCTGCAGACGGTACAACTCGGCCAACAAGAAGATGACAGTGGAGTCATTTCCAGATGTGTGGCTGCTTATTGAATGCTCTGTACAAGTGGAAATTTCAGGCAGATCCTGGTGTGTGCAAACAACTCATGAACACCTTCCCCTTGCCGCCTTGCAGTGCCCGAGTCCCGGGTTCGATCCTGATTACGGGGGCTGTCTGTATAGAGTTTGTATGTTCTCCCCGTGAGCGCGTAGGTTTTCTTCAGGTGCTCCGGTTTCCTCCCACAATCCAAAAACGTACAGGTTTGTAGGTTAATTGGCTTTGGTAAAATTGTAAATTGTCAATAGTGCTAGTGTATGGGGATCACTTGCCAACACAGACTCGGTGGGCCGACGGACCTGATTCTGCGCTGTATCTCTAAACTAAATTAAACTAAGCTAAACTAATGAATGTAAGTATCTCATTTGCCCTCTCAACCACCTTATCTAATTATGCTGCTGCCTTTGGAGATCCTTGGCCAGGTATCCAAGGTCCCATTGTTCCTGTTACTACTTTTTATGGCATTTATCCTAAATATATTAGCTCCCCCAAAATGTATCGCATCAGTTTATCAGGATTAAGTTCCACCTACCATTGCTTTTGCTCATCTTACCAATTGACCAATATCATCCCATAACCAAAGACTACCTTCCTCACTGTCAGCAAAACCACCAATCTCCAAGTTAGTTTTGAGATCAATTCCCTCTCTGAAAAGGCCTCCAAGTTACTTGTAAACCTTGAACTCAATTTATGAATGATGCCCCAGCCGAGCATGAGAAGATGACTTGCTTTGCTCTTATCCAGTGAACACGTATGTTTAAAGCAGACTAGAAAATGTACTTTAAAAATTGCACCATAAAAGATTTACAAGCTGAATCTGGCACAGAATCCTGTATGATTATTAAAGGCTTTCATTATATCGACAGAACTGCAGGCCTACCAGACATCATTATCTAGGTGGGTATTTCCATCTGGTTTGCTTTATTTCACCTGGGCAACTCGTTTCCCGTCTCTTGACAGATGGATCAAATCTGTCTGCTAAGGTCACTGTTCAACACACTATGAAATCATAGAGATTTAGTCAAGCTGCTGGCTAACCTGTTTTAACAGAAAGATTATGGATCCTGACAAGCATTTCATTGCTACGGTCCAGATCCTGGATTTTACTTCCCTTCCACAGAAAATCCTCAGTCTCCTCACAACACTCCATGTTGCCCACTTCTTCTGCCAAGAACCAAGTAGAGTAGCTAATTAGTGAAGATTTGCATTCGCTGAAACATTTGGAATCATCCAACAGCTTTTATCGTCTTCCTAAGCCAGAATAGCTGATCAAATAACTTTATCTTCCACAGCTATTTAAAGCTACTGGAAGCCTTCTGAACCCAAAGGGCTCCTCAAAGTTTTTTGCAATCTTGCAAAATGAAAGTATTGGCTGTCATGTAGGTGCCAAAGAAATGAAATTCTCTCGAGGCCCATTGGAACATTTCAAAACCTCAAGCTAGGAAACTCCAGCTTTTTTATATTAACAGCTCTCATAGAAAAGCTATTTCTTGGCCCACTAAAATTGCTAATTTTAATTATTAGCTTTGATCAATCTATTTTTTCATATTTCAGCTAGCCTACCATTTACTTAAATTATTCATTTAATTTTTATTCAGTGGAGTTCAGTTTGCCTGCACATGATATAGTAATTTTTGATACATTAAACAAACAAAACTGAAATTTCCATTGTTTAGGCGTTGTTACTACAGTTTCTGATTTGTTTTACCCACTTTGACGTGCATTTAAGAGGTTATAAAAATGGCAAGCAACTTTCTACAAACTAATTATATTTCAATCACCGTTACTCTAAGACTTCCCTGTTCCAAATCTGCAAGTATACAGGACTGATAGCAATTCAGAAATGAATAAAACTGGCATCAGTTTCCCTGAAATTAAAACAGAAAGTGCTGGAAATATTCAGCAAATCAGGTAGCAGCTGTGGAGAGGTGAATGGATGGGAATAACACATGAATGTCCGTGACAAAGTGGAGACCAAGTTTGTCCAGCTGACACAATGCTATCAGAGTCACCAATAGACAAGAACAGAGGAGCAAGTGTAGGCTATCAGGTCCCAAACCTGCCCACCATTCAATATGATCATGACGGGTCTATGGTGGTCTGAACTCATGCCTTGTGCTAGTTACCCAGAGCCCTTAATTCCTCGATCAAAATGTTATCTACATCGGTCTTAAATACTTCTAATGTCCTAAATACTTCTACTGCTGATGGCTGCTGGGACCAGGAACCCAGCAGAAGGCTCGTCAGATGGCGGAACTGGGAGGGAGCTGGAGACATCGGAAGTGAGAGTTGGCCAGTAGGATGGTGAACCGGGGTAATGCCTCCAGCGCCTTCAAGGTTGGCTGTAGGAAATGCCCCCGGAACACAAAGATGGCCAGACAGGCCGACTGGACTTTGGACTTTGAATAATGGCGACAAAAACGGCGGCACCCGCATGTGTAATAAATGCAAAAAGAATTTCACTGTGCAGTTGCATATGTGACAAATAATGCACAATTGAACTATTGAACTATTGATGTAGACTCCACAACACTCTCAGACAGAGAATTTCAGAGATTCGCCATTCTCTGTGAAAATAAATTCCTGCGCAACTCAGTTTTAAATAACTGGTCCCTTATCTTGTAACTATATATTCTCATTTGAGTCTCACACTTGTGAAAACATCTGCCCTCCCATGTTCCCATGGGATGTTGTATGTTGCAATAAGGTCACCCCTCATTCTTCTCAACAGGTCACAGGCCCATTCTAGTAATCCCTTCCTCATGGGACAGTCCCCTTATCTCAACGGTACAATGAAATGTATTTGACAAGACAACGGGTCACCTCAGCAGTAATATTCCAAGGATAAATAAGATTTTAAAAATGATGATGCTGCGTGCCTTCCGCAGGCACCGCTGGTAGAAAATGTCTTGAATGGCCGGGAAACAGTTGCCAGTGATGTGCTGTGCCATCTTCACCACTCTCTGTAGTGATTTGTGGCTGTGGGCAGAACAGTTCCCGTACCAGACTGTAATGCAGCCCGTCAGCAGGCTGTCGATGGTGCATCTGTAGATGTTTATGAGGATGCTGGCGTTCATGCCAAAGTTCCTCAGTCTTCTCAGGAAAAAGAGCCGCCGCTGGTGGGCCTTCTTTGTTATTGTGTCCGTGTGCAGTGTCCAGGAAAGGTCCTCAGTGATGTGCACACCGAGGAACTTAAAGCTGCTGACCCTTTCAACCTCAGCATCACCGATGTGGATGGGGAGGTGTCCACTCCCCCGCTGTCTCCTGTAGTCCATGATCATCTCTTTAGTTTTGCTGACATTGAGAGAGAGGACATTTTCCTGGTACCAGCTGTTTAGTACCTTTACCTCCTCTCTGTAGGCCATCTCATTGTTGTCTGTGATGAGGCCCAAGATGGTCGTGTCGTCAGCAAACTTTAGGATACTGTTTGAACTGTGCTTAGCAGTACAGTCGTGCGTGAACAGGGAGTACAGGAGAGGACTGAGCACACAGCCCTGTGGTGTGCCTGTGTTGAGGATCAGTGAGGAAGAGGTGTGGCTGCCAATTCTCACCACCTGGGGCCTGCCTGTCAGGAAATCGAATATCCATCCGCAGATGGAGGTCTCCAGTCCAAGATCAAGGAGCTTGGGGACAAGTTTTGAGGGAATAATAGTGTTGAATGCCAAGCTGTAGTCAATAAAGAGCTTTCTCACATATGTATTTCCTTTGTCCAGGTGGGTGAGCGCAGTATGTATTGCCATGGCGATGGCATCGTCCGTGGCCCTGTTTGGTCTATATGCAAACTGAAGAGGGTCCAAGGTGTCAGGGAGAGAGGAGCAGATGTGGGTTTTGACTAGTCGCTCGAAGCACCTCATGATGCGGGTAGATGATCTTATCTATCTGGCCAGTTCTGATAAACACTGGGGAAGCTACTTAGGAGACATTTGTCTGGTTGTGGAAAAAATTACAGAGGATGGTCTATCAAATGGAGAAGTAGGTAAGGTGGAAAATGGGGATAACAGTAACTTTATCCTCAGATAGAGAGGAGGTGAGATTCGAAAAGTGGTAAATAGAGGACACTGAACCATTTGTAGTGCAGTTTGGGCACAATTGCTAAAAAAGAGTATTTTCATCAGTGATGATCTAACAATAGCATGGTGACATTAGGGGTGGCACAGTTCCACAGATGGGAGAGCTCCTGCCTCGCAGCGTCAGAGACCCGGGTTTAATCCTGACCTCGGGTGCTGTCTGTGTGGAGTTTGCATGTTCTCCCAGTGATCTTATGGGTTTCCTCCAGGTGCTCTGGTCTTCCCCCCCCATATCTCAAAGACACGCCAATTGTAGGTTAAATGGCCTTTGCTAATTACCCCTGGTGTGTAGTGAGTGGTAGAATCTGTGGGGAATTGATAACAATATGGAGAGAATAAAGTTACATTACAATAATGTATAATTAGTGTACATGGGTGGCTGATAATCAGTATGGACTTGGTGAGCCAAAAGGTCTGTATCTCTATCTATCTGTATCTTAATACAGTTCTCCATTAAGACCTGATTCACTTGAAAAAAAAGTCAAAAGCATGGATTCTTGATAGTTAAAGCTGCAGAAATATTTGACATTTTATTTACATCAATTTATGTGAAAATTCACACAAGCATGGATAATTAGTTCCAGTAATGACATTGAACTGGAGTCGTAAGTTTAGCTTATATTGAAAAACGTCTTCAATGTTTCACCTGTTGACACTACAAACAGGAAATTTACTTTAAATGCTCATTGCCTTTGGTAACTTCAGGAAAGATGTCTTGAAATAAGTGCAATTTTTGCTACCGAAATTGCATTAAGTCTGCAGAACGAAAAAAACCTTCAATATTGCATTATGCTCTAATCAACTCCATGTTAATGACAGCCCTTCCTTCTTTCAGTACAATTTTCCAGAAAAGCATTGAAAAACTCTTAATGCCTAAGGGCTGTTACTTGATGACTTAAATACTTCTTTCAGTCACATTTACCGCTTTGCAAATATAACAAAGAATATAATTTTACACCCAAATATTTACATATGTTTATTTGCAAAGCACTTCTAACTGCTTGTCCAAGCAAATGTCAATTTATCCATTGATTGTTTGATTTAATGCCAGCATTCTTGTACAAAAGCAATTTATGCTGTCTGTGGATGTGGCTGCTCAGTTTGGACTATTAGCCATGGGCTATTTTCTGTTGCACACACTAAATGCCTAATTTTATTTGTGGTACATAAATTGCTTTCAGAATAATATCAACCCTAGTAGACTGCCTTAAAATATGATTTGCTTCAAGAAGATACAAGACTATTGGTACAGGGCAAAATGTTTTCAATACAAACTGCAATATTTCACAGCAAAACCAATCAATTAGTAGGATAAAACCATAGAGTCATACAGCACGGAAACAGGCCCTTCAGCCCAACTCATCCGTGCTGACCAAGATGCCCATCTGAGCTAATCCCATTTGCCACATTGAATCCATCTCCCTTCGAAACCTCAGATAGACACAAAAAGCTGGAGTAAGTCAGTGGAACAAGCAGCATCTCTGGAGAGAAGGAATGCAGGACGTTTTGAGTCGAGACCCTTCAGACTGGTTAGGGATAAGGGATATAGACAATGATGTAGAAAGATAAAGAACAATGAAAGATATGCAAAGGAGTAACGATGATAAAGGAAACAGGCCATTGTTAGCTGTTTGTTGGGTGAAAACGAGAGGCTACTGCGACTTGGGTGGGGGAGGGATAGAGAGAGAGGGAATGCCGGGGCTACCTGGAGTTAGGGAAATCAATATTCATACCACTGGGTTGTAAGCTGCCCAAGCAAAATATGAGATGCTGTTCCTCCAAATTGCATCAAACCTTTCCTTCCTATGTCCAAGTGTCTTTTAAATTCATAACTTTGCTTGCAGGTCCTCTATTTACATTCCGTGTTAATACAGAGGCAGCTGGACATGCACAGCATTGTCCAACCGTTACACAATGCGTGTTTGGAAACCATTTCCGTAGAATCCACTCATGTTTTTCCTACTCTCAGATGGCCGAGACCTTCACTATGAATGCGAGGTCAACTTCAGCGAAACCTAATGGTGAATGAAATTCAAAAAACAGACTACAAATGCTGGAAATCTGAACCAAATACAGAAAGTGCTGGAAGCACTCCGTAGACCAGGCACAGATGCTGCCTGACCTGCTGAGTGTTTTCAGCATTTTCTGTTTTTATTATACTTAATAGAGAGTGCCTGAGGAATCATACAACACAGAGGAAGCTGTTGAGGAGAAAATAAAAGCGATTTTTAAAAAACATTTAGACAGGTACATGGATAGGAAAAGCTTAAAGCGATATGGATCAAAGGCAGGAAAATCTATGAACTAGCTCAGTTATATAACCTGTTGGCATGGATGAATTGGGTGGAACGGCCTGCTTTCATGTTGTATGACTCCATAACTCTCTGAAAATTAGGCCCTTCAGTTCACTGAATTCATGCTATCAAGTCCCCATTTACACTATTCCTACACTAATCTCATTTTTATTGGCGGCGCACCTGTGCAGCGGTACAGTTGCCGCTTCACACAGCCAGAGACCCAGGTTCAATCCTGATTATGGGTGCTGTCTGTGCGGAGTTTGTACGTTCTCCCTGTGACCAGATGGGTATTCTCCAGGTACTCCGGTTTCCTCCCACATCGCAAAGGCGTGCGGGTCTGTGGGTTAATTGACTTCTGTAAATTGCCCCCAGTGTGTAGGATGCGAAAGTGGGAACTAGTGTACAGGTGATCGATGGTCATAGTGGACTCGGTGAGCCGAAGGGCTTTTTATCCACACTGTATCTCTAACGTTAAAACTAAAACATTCCCTCCCAGATTCTGCCATTCACTTGTATACCTGGTATCACAAAATGCTGGAGTAACTCAGCGGGTTAGGCAGCATCTCTGGAGAGAAGGAATGGGTGACGTTTCGGGTCGAGACCCTTCTGCACAACTTATATATCTGGGGTAATTTATTGTGGTCAATTAAACGACCAGCCTGCATGTCTTTACGATGTGGAAGTAAACTGAAGCACCCAGAGGAAACCTATGTGGTGACAGGGTGAATGTACAAGCTGTACACAGACAGTGCTTGAGGTCAGGGCAGAACAGGGGTCATGGGAGCCCTAAGGCAGCAGCTCGACCAGCTGCACTACTGTGCTGTTCATAGAATTCTCAGTTCATGGGGAGCAAGTGGCCCGTAGGCTTAAAGATTACTCCTTACCCTTGGTTAACCCCACCACCCCAACACATCTCACCTGATCACAATCCTAACAGACACTACCATATATCAAGCTCAATAAGTTACAATCTCTAACTCCAGCCCCAGCAGCAGCTGATAACATGAGCTATTCCTCACACAAATGACTCCCAAGCCCCTTCGACAACTGACCATCCACCCACTATGACCGCCCCTAACCGCCCACAACCTGGACTCAAGATTCCAACGTCTTTCCTTCTGCTCACTCTACAAAGGTGCAAATAATGGGTTTGAGTGCAGCAACATGCAAGTCAATTTGACAGCGCTTGCGGTTTGTGTCTTGAGTGCAGTAGAGTTATGCGGTGAGGACACTCACACAACATGCAACTGGACTGCCCGCATTGCTTGGTTAAAGCACCTTTCTCAGCTGCACCACTATGGTGGGTACATGGAATGAGCTGCCTGGGGAGTTGGTTGAGGCAGGTACTATAACAACATTTTAAAGACATTTGGATAGGAAAGTTTTAGAGAGATATGGGCCATATGTGGGCAAATAGGACAAGTGCAAATGGGGCATCTCAGTCAGCATGGACATGTTGGGCTGAAGGGCTGTTTCTGTGCTGTGTGGATATGACTCTAAAATAATTTCTTGATCTAATGGTTTGCAATAGCCATCTATATGAAATTCATGTAAAATAATTGCATCTTATTAGAAAATGTAGTGGTTTACTGATAGACTCATGCAGCACAGGTTTGTAGGTTAATTGATGTTTATAAATTGCCCCTAGTAGGTAGGGAGTGGATGCAAAAGTGGGATAACAAGTGAATAGTGTGAATGGTGATCGATGGTCAGTGTGGACGGTGGGCCGAAGGGCCTGTTTCAATGCTGTATTTCGCAATCAATCATTTCAATCAATTAATCCATGCAGAGATCACAGAAGGTCAAGATTAAAGCCATATCTCATAAATTCTGAGTCTGCAGTTCAACCCATTTGCAGCAATAGCATTTAAAAGAGAAAATATTTGGAACACATAATATTTAATCCAATTTGATTGAATGAAATTCCATCACAGATGCACCTGATCTTTTTGATCAGAAAATGCATCCCACTCATAGCTTCCTGAAATGGATATTGCTGGTATTGCCCATTGGCATACTTGAAGATTGTCCATTACAGTATCACCAAATACCACAGTGCCAAAACAGTTGTTTATTTGGAGATGATAATGTCAAGGTTAATGTGGCTGGTGTTAGTCACTATAAAACATTGTAAAACCTAATAAAATAGATGCAAACAAATAACTGGATATACTGCTGAGAAGTGAGAAAACAATGACTGTAAAAGTCGGCCAATACTAACCAGCCAAGGACTGAGATATAGCTTAGTCCAATTATTTTGGATCAAAAACTGTACACTGTAATCACACCCTACAAAATTATATACCTAAGCTCAAGTTATTGCTGTATGTAATAATGGAACTCACAATACTGTACAAATCAGTAATAAAGAGGCAAACATTTCATATTGAACAATCCTGCACAAAGTACTACAGAACTGATTTTTTTAATAACCAATGGAATCAAATGCTGTTCTTTCGCAGAATTAAGCTTTGGATATAAAAGAACATGGTCCATCTATACTGTTCATGAAACACAATGAAAGACTTAAAGCCAATTAAGATCATCTGCGTAATTTCCACATACGGCTTTCTTTAAACCAATTTTAGTAATCTTTAGTTCAATAAACATATTAAATGCCACTTTAACAAGATTAACAACTTTGTAGAGATTACTGTATGCCCTCTGTAGTTTTTGTGTGACTGTATGGAATTAATCATTGCAAAGATGAAGTACGTATCAATCTAACAACATTCCTCCTAAAGCTGTTGTTGATTTGGGGTTATTTACCCAACATTAAGTCAGCCTTGGCTGTCCAACAAAGAGATTGAAATGAGCAGTAGGGAAAAGTAAATGTACCCCTGCTGTTCCTATGAGTAGTGCATGTTTGCATCTGTCAATAAATTTATATCTCAGGAATCCAAAAATACTTTTTGGAAATAAAGTGCACAAAATAAGCCACAAAAACCTCTTGCCTGCTAGAATTATAAGCAACCTAAAATGTCTAACCTGAACATAAATCAATGCCTGATAAATAAGTAGGAAGGAACCGCAGATGTTAATTTAAACCCAAGATCGACACCAAAAGCTGGAGTAACTCAGCGGGTCAGGCAGCATCTCTGGAGAGAAGGAATGAGTGACATTTCGGGTCGAGACTCTTCTTCAGACTGAAAGTCACGGGAAAGGGAAACGAGAGATATCGGCGATGATGTAGAGAGATATAGAACTATGAATGAAAGATATGCAAAAAAGTAATGATGATAAAGAAAGACCATTGTTAGCTGTTTGTTGGGTGAAAACGAGATGTCGGTGCGACTTAGGTGGGGGAGGGATGGAGAGAGAGGGAATGCTAGGGTTACTTGAAGTTAGAGTTACTTGAAGTTACTTGTAAGCTGCCCAAGCGAAATGTGGGATGCTGTTCACCCAACTTGCATTTAGCCAAACTCTGACAATGGAGGAGGCCAAGGACAGAAATGTTAGTGTGGGAATGAGAAGGAGATTTACATTTTTTAGCAATCGGAAGATCAGGTAGGTCCAGGCGGACTGAGCGAAGGTGTTCAGCGAAACGATCGCCCAGTCTACGTTTGGTCTCGCCGATGTACACATCTTGAACAATGGATACAGTGGATGAGTTTGGAGGAGGTTCATGAACCTCTGCCATACCTGAAAGGTCTGTCAGGGTTCCTGGACAGAGTCGAGGGAGAAGGTATAGGTACAGGTGTTACATCTCCTGAGGTTGCAGTGGAAGGTACCAGGGGAGGGGGTGGTTTGTGTGGGAAGGGATGAGTTAACCAGGGAGTTGTGGAGGGAGCGGTCTCTGCGGAGAGCGAAAAGGGGTGGAGATGGGAAGATTTGACTATTGGTGGGATCCCTTTGGAGGTAGCGAAAATGTTGGAGGATTCACTGTTGTAAGTGATGGCTGATGGGGTAAAAGGAAATGTCTAGCCTGATAAATAAGTCAATTTTACTCTATCACCATAAGACCTAGGAGCAAAATTTTACTAAAGTTTAATCCAAGTTTTACTACAGGATCTAGATCAGTTTGGAAGGTGGACCAAGGAATGGCAAATGGAATTTACTGTAACTCCAACAACTGCTGCACTTCGGTTTGACAATGCACAAATCCCCCGAGTTCTCCAGCAGTTATTGATAGACCTGGTGGTGGAGCAGTGAAGCCTTTCACTTGAAGTGGCGAGAAAAGCAGGGTTAGTATAATGTGTAGGAAGGAACTGCAGATGCTGGTTTAAACTGAAGAAAGACACAAAATGCTGGATTAACTCAGCGGGACAGGCAGCATCTCTGGTATAAGGTAATTTACATTTCGGTTTAATTATTGAGGTAACTTCAATGTGTTTAATTGTTTCTAATGTTTTTGAATGCCTTTAAATGGTCAGAATTTTTTGAAAGGATTTTAAAATATCTTATTACATCCATTTAATGTCAGGTACTTTCAAGTTCTTTCGCAGTGGCCTCAGCCTGGAGCAGTGCCCTATCCAGCTGTTAAAGCTTCCCATTGGGACTTACGATGAGGAGGCACTGCACTCTGCAACGTCTCACCAGACAGGTCAGAACCAGCTTCCACAAGGCGACCCACAAGTAAAACTGGACCAAATAGGCAGATGGCTGGAAAGCATGGGTGATCCAAGAAGGTCTAGGCCATTACTTCAGAAGCTAACCAACTAGTTTTACTGAGACACAAGGACCTATAGATGCTGGAATCTTGAGCAAAACATAAAGAGCTGGAGGAACTCAAGGCTCCCATCTGAAACGCTCCCATTCATTCCCTCCACACTTGCTGCCTGATGTTCCTCCAGCACGTTGTGTTTTGTAACTAGTTTTACATATTCTTCACCTAATCCATCATAATTTAGTACAGCGGTATGTTTAATTAATGTCAGCAAATTCATTACATATTTTACTCCTTTAGTACCTCCTTTATTAATTAATAAAACTTTTAACCGCCTTGCTGGGAGATTGGCCTTAAATACTTACTCAGAGATTTTAGTAGAAAGAAATAATTTATGTTCGGAGCAATCGTCTTACCGAAAACCAGCTTCTTCATTGATAGACACGAAATACTGATTTAACTCAACGGGACAGACAACATCTCTGGAGAGAAGGAATGGGTGGCGTTTTGGGTCGAGACCGTTCTTCAGACTGAGAGTCAGGGGAGAGGGGATCTAGAGATTTAGAAGGGTGATGTTGACTATGTGTGTTCTTATTTAATTTCAGGAATAATTAAAAAAGATTTCCCTCTCTTTTCCTGTGCTGTTATCTATTTCTTTGTTCATGCTAATGGGTATACTATCTCAGCTGATATTTTCTCTCAGGACTAAATATCAGGTGAGATATTAAATCAAGACATTTTTATCTGCTGCTCTAGTAGAGTGGAACCATGTGTGAAATGGCCTATACTCTCTCCTCCACCAAACCTCACCCCCAAAAAGAAAGATTGATTGAAAGATCATCAGGGAGGCTGACTCCTTCCTGGGGGTGGAGGTGGATTCATGGGAGGTGGTCTTGGAGGGGACGATGTTCTTCCAACTGTGGAGCATCCTGGACAATACAGCTCACCCCCTCCATGACACACTGGTTAATTGAGGAATACCTTCAGCGACAGACTGGTTCCACCAAGATGCAGTACAGAACGTCTCAGGAGATACTTTCTCCCCTGTGGCTATCAGACTGTACAATTCCTCCCCCTTCTGTCATGGGGTAGACTGACTGCCTTCCCCCCCACTCCCCCCCCCCAATCTTTGCACATCCCCAATCCTTTCCACTCGTCACTTTAATTTCATGTTTCATGTATCTTGTGTTTTATAACAGTTGACAGATCAATTTCCCTGCTGAGATAAATAAAGTTCGATTGTATCATGTCATATCGTATCGTACAGCATTGAAACAGGCCCTTCGGCCAGCCGGGTGAACGGCAACCATTAATCAGCCATTAATACAGTTTCTATGTTACCCCACTTTTGCATCCACCTCCTCTGCACTAGGGCCAATTAACGTACAAACCCTCATGTCTTTGGGATTAAAGCAGAGCACCTGGAGGTAACTCAGGCAGTCACATGGAGAACATGCAAACTCTATATAGACAACACCCAAGATCAAGATCGAACCCAGATCTCTGGTGTTGTAGGGATCATCTCTTCCAATACAAAAGCAAAATGAAATAAAAACCAGAAATTACATTAAATGCTCGGAAAATCAATTAGCATCTATCACCAGGGAAATTGAGTCAATCTTAGCAACTGATAACCAATTGAAAATTAATTTCCATTTATTGCTCGTGGGATTGAACTGTCTTTAATTCGAGCGCCTCAAATAAAATTGTACAGCTGTGAACGAAAATCCTACAAAGGATGTAAAATGGCAATAGGTATCCTTCAACCACTCTGGAAACAATTAAGGCGAAATGTTGCTGAATCTCCATCCAGGATCAATGCCTAGGGGCAGTAGATATTGGAAAATAAGGTGGGTTGAAGTTCAAGGTCTGAAGGAAGCATGTCCAATTTCCCGTCCCTTTAAATTAAAGAACACAGGCTGGTGTGCTTTAAAGAGCTGAGCTCTGATCTGTCCAATGTTCTGATAATAGCACCACCGAGGCTGCTGAAGTATCGGCATTTCTTGGTGGCATCTCTTCAGGGCATGAGACGGGGTTCGCTGGTTGGTGTGGACTCGGTAGGCCGAAGGGCCTGTTTCCGCGTTGTATCTCTAAATTAAACTAAAATGCTATCCAGTGGGAAACTGTGACAGTAACAAATGAGTGCAGTACAGCAATGTTTATATACATCACGGTTACTGAATTTCTCTGATACACATTAAACCTCCGATCACTGCAACCATGGCCACTGTGCCAGTAAACTTGTCCAAATTGCTTTCTTTTAAAATTTAACAAACTTAAAGACCACTCTATGGTCTTTATTGGGTACTCAAAAAATAAAAACAGCTGTTATGTCATTTCATAAAAACAATCTGGTACGAAATTTTGGAAATCTGGTTTAAAAAACTATTTTTTTTACAAAGCCAACATTTATCTCAAGTGTATTCTGTAAATGTATTTAAAAAAGCACCTTTCCTGTATGTTGGAATTTGGTGGATCCATCCAAAGAGTTAATTTCTACCGAGACTGCTTAATGTTCATCCTTCCCGTCACCATATTACTTAAGCGTCCATCATCTACAGTTCCTTGAGCCTCTGGGTCAACATTTATGTTTCTCTTTAATGTGTGCTTTGTACCTGCGATGAAGGGCGGAACAGTAGTGCAGTAGTTGAATTGGTGCCTTACAGCTCGAGAGACCAGAGTTCGATTGTGACTACGGGTGCTGTCTGCACTGAGCCTGTATATTCTCCCTGTGACCCCCTGAGTTTTCTCCGGGTGCTCTGCCCACACTCGAAAGACTTATAGGTTTGTAAGTTAATTGGCTTTGGCAAAAATTTTAATTGTCTCTTGTGTGTAGGATAGCGATAGTGTATGGGGTGATCACTGGTTGGCGAGGACTTGGTGGCCGAAAGATGCATTCAAGAGAGAGCTAGATAGAGTTCTTAAGGATAGCGGAGTCAGGGGGTATGGGGAGAAGGCAGGAACGGGGTACTGATTGAGAATGATCAGCCATGATCACATTGAATGGTGGTGCTGGCTCGAAGGGCCAAATGGCACCTATTGTCTATTGTCCCGCTTCTGCCAGTTTAAACTCTAATCTCTAAAGACTGTATTAATAGAATTTAAGAATGTTAATTTCAGCATAAATTCAATCAACTCAGTGTAGTTGTCTTTTACAAGATGCTACAATCAGACTGTCATTAAATGATGGGGTGGGGTGGAGGGGCAGTGAAGCAGGAATATTAAGCAGTCTCTGTATATATATTTACTCTTTTGATGGACCCTGCAAATTCCAGCATAAGGGAATCATACTTTTTTACATAGTTATAGAATGCAAAGCCTTCACCATGAATTGCCTGAGAAAGTGATGGTGATCCCAGTTTCCTGAACCAACTGCAGACCATCTTGAGGAGATGTTCCCATGGCACTGTTTCGTTTAGTTTAGTGATAGAGCATGGAAACATGCGCTTTGGCCCACTGAGTCCGCGCCGACCAGGGATCTCCCTACACTAACACTATCCTGCACACTAGGAACAATTTCACTATTTTTACCAAAGCTAATTAACCTACAAACCCGTACGTCTTTGGAGTGTGGAAGGAAACCAGAGCTCCCGGAGAAAACCTATGCGGACACAGGGAGAACGTACAAACTCCGTACAGATAGCACTCAGAGTCAGGATGGAACGTGGGTCTCTGGCGCTGTAAGGCAGCCACTCTACCGCTGCACCACCGTGCCGCCATTGTTCGGGAAAATATTTTGAGATTTAGATCTAGCAGGTTTAAAGATGTTCCGTCGATGATGTTAAAGAGCCAGATTGGATTTGTCCTGCTTTTTATGAAGATAAACCTGAACATTTCCAGCATCGCTGGGTGAAAGTCATTGTGTTACCTGTACAAAGTAACTTTTATGGCAGCCACCCTTATGCTGAAGCCCATCTTCATGCCACAGCTGGAGCACTATTCCATCCCATGGCCCCTGCGTTACTCCAAGCTCTCAGCCATTTCTTGGCTGCATTGTTTTGTGTAGGAACTAAATAATGTGCTAAACAAGCACTAACAAATAATAGGGAAAGATGCAGGAGCCTTGCCTGTGAAGACACGTTATACCTATGCTGTTTCAGGGGGATGATCTGAGCACTGCTACCCAGAGTGGACAAGGGAGAAAAGTGATGTACCACGAGTTAACTTGCCTTTGCTGCTGAAGATGTGGAACGTCCTGTGGCATATTTCTGCAATCCGCAGTGTGTGTCGGCACACAATGCTGATTTTTTACAAATGATATTAATGAGTAGTTTGGTGGCACATACACCAGAAGCCCCTTCTTTCTGGTTAAACTCTGAAGATGCCTTGGGAGTCCGACTGAGTGATAATGTGCAAAGTTTCTTGGCTTGCAGTCCAGTGGATCATGAAAAACTCTTTTAAAGATATTGGTAAACCATGCAGTGCAGCGTTGGATTCAGGCACTATTTTACTCTGACCCACCTGCCTTAAGTCCATTGCTGAAGAATTAACACAGATTTTTTTTTACTTGGTAGCTCCAGAAATATCCCTGTTTGTAACTATCTTGCACCGAAGAAATGTCATCAAAGTAGGCAACCTCTAACTTTTGCAACATTTTCAAAGTCGTTCTGCAGTTTTAGCACACCAGTGTTATATCTTACACTAAATGTTGTACCCTTTATCCTTTATCTGTGCACTGTGGACAGCTTGATTGTATTCGTGTACAGTCCTTTCATTGGATAGTTTGGTCAATACGCAAACAAAAGCTTTTCACTGTACCTTGGTACACGTGACAATAATAAACTAAAATAAAGTTCAGTAGCATTTTTTCGATTTGTGTTTTATGAATTATAAAATATTAACAATGATTGTCGAAGCTAGTTTTAATAATCCTACCAAATGCTAAATATTTGCCCTGTGTGTGGTTTTCAAAAGTCAAATTTAACATTCTGAACATTGTCTTCAGTTGTATTGATGTTTTTTGTTTGCCAATGGCTAGAACCAAAGCTGTTAAAAATTGTTACGGTGTTAGGCTAGAAATGGGATGGGTTGTGTTCGCTCTTTCAGATATAAAACTACACTCTCTATTATGTATGCATCTTAGTGTCTATGAACAATTAAAGGACCCCTTCTCAAACCTCATTGGCGTTGAGACATCTCGCCTTGCTCAGGGGTCTTCCTAGGCCCCGATAGCAAGTAAGAGTGACAATGACCTGGTACCCATGCCCTCACTCACCCATTTGTTTTCCTGTAATATTACCAATGATCTGTCAAAGACCAACCACATTGATGCCACAGCCAAGAAGGCACAAC